>NC_091821.1:282927834-283228876 GCF_038994185.2 Dermacentor albipictus | reverse complement strand
GCTTCTTCCAACGCGTAACAGCGCTCGCACTCAGAACAAAGCACATGTGGGTTCCCCCTAGTACCAACCCTCATGTCGTACTAACAAGGCACAGTAGAAAGTAACCCTGCTTGTGGAAAAAAAGAATACAATTATACGTTAGCTACTTAGATCTAAGCAAAAAGCCTTCATAACTGAGAAGCATGAAACATAATTTATAAGTATTCCTCGCCTAACCTAACACTCCAAAAAACAAATGAGCGAATAATGAAATAAATAACTTATCGCTTTGCCACGCTGATCCTCCTGCGCTAAGAAGAATCCTTTACTCGGCACGTCCGAGAGCGAACACGCCGTATGAAAGAGATCAACGGGGAGCAGTGAGGGCATGTTAAAGCTGTTGGCCCAAATTAATCCGGAGCCCCCACGACAGTGTGCCTCATGGTCAAATCGCAGTTTTGGCATGTAAAGCACCATATTTCAATGCAACCCTCCCCCCTCCCCATCCCCGCATGTTTCTCACAGTTTTACCATTTTATAGTTCAGTCCAAGCGCCATGATATAAAGTAGGCTTCAATAAGGCATCTGCAGGCGTCTGAATACGATTTGATTTTCGTCTACTTGTCGGCATAGTATTTTTCTTATGGTCATTGCCATTTCTTTATTAATTGTTTGCGTAGTTAGGACGTTGAGGTGGCGCACGCGCCCTGTGTAAGCTGAGGCAAGCACTCGTTGGCGGTAACGACAGGCTTCCGAGATAATCCTTTCCCGGCGTAGTCTATAAGATGCCCTGCGCAGATTGCGACTACGCATACATAGGTGAATCGGGCATCTTCAAACAGAGAATAAGGCAGCATCAGAAGGATGTCGAAAAGAAACGTACAGTTTCGAATGCCCCTGCCGATCACACGGATGCAACGGGCCACAAGATTGACTGGGATCGCTCGAGAGTTATCGGCCAAGAAAGAAACCTGAAATTGCGGCTGTATCTGGAATCGCTGGAGATACAAAAAGCACGTCACACGCTCAATAGAAATGAAGGAAGCCTTCCCCCGTCATACACGCGCTGCTTCATTCTGAAGTATGCATAAGCTTCCGTGAACTTTCCTTCATCCCATTGAACAAGGCTTCCGTGGGGAAGCCGAAACGCCTTTCAGATGTAATACTTTTAAAGCGAAAGCTTTACTGGCCGCGAACTGGCGATTTCGCCGTGGCCGTGCTCCGAGGAAGCTCATGACGTCACACCGCGTTCCTCGTCACATTGCGTTCCTCGTCGTGGCGCTCGCTTCGCCAGCTGCGTCGCATGCCGGATGTCGGAGGATTGAAAAGGAGAGCTCGCGTGCGCCGCAACCACAGTTGAGGCGGCAGCATGGACGGCGACAATTCTGGTAAGCAGGAGGAGGCCTGGAATCGACATCGGAACTAGATGAAGAGGAAGCGAATCGCCCAGGAAACAAACGAACAGCGCGCCGAACGACTGGCTAAACGCCATAACATAGCTAGACAACCAGACTAACCTGGACTTGCAATCAAGATTAACCAAGGCTAACCATGCTATGCCTTAGCTTTCGCTACGTATATCCTGGCATAGACGAGCTAAGCCACTGCCAATTTTTTTAGCACTTATTTTGGTCGGTGTCCGTCGTTCTATTGCTTCATGCCTGCTTAACCCCAAAGGGGGTCGGCCTCATGTTGCATCTTCGGGCCGACCCCCGGCGGAGGTGGAGCATTTTCGCCTGAGAGCTTTGACTGTCGTCAGTTTTTGCTGTCATTCCGTCTTGACAGAGTGGAATGGTTGTCAAATTTTGCACTCCTTTTGGGCGGCGCTAGTTATCGGCATCTCCTGGGGTGTGAAGGCCAGTTTTCTCGTCGATTCGGTGCCCGCGCGATTAACTCGAGATGAGTTCAGTTGTCACCATCTATTCAACGATCACGCGCATCGCTGTTGATTCGTTAGTTCAATCTTCTTTGTTTAGACTGATCCAGGGACCAGGGAAGTGATTCGGTTCGTAGTCAGCTGGAGTGTATGCTCGTGCAATGAGTTGCGGCCGTAGAAAACGCCAGTTGCGTTTCGCTTTTCCTTTCACTTTATTGAGTGACGGCTCACCGCGACACTGAAAGATCGTCGGAACCATATATACCCATGATGTGGTTTAGTTAAGGTGGAAAAAAAAATAATTCGGAACAACGTCCTTCGTCACACACTGCAATAACTGCTAAACCCGTAAGCAATATGACTGTCACCCGTTACCTCGTCTGGCTTTCCCCTAATTGTACAGTACTTTTCGTGCAAAATTGACAACTGGAAACAAGAGTCGCAAGGAGTTGAAAAATTAAGCGATCCGTTAAGGGAGAAAGCCAAGGCGACAGCCAAACAGAAAAGGAAAGCGAAAATTAACAAACTTAACCGTTGTTTGTGAAAATATTTATCGATCAACATCTTTTCATTTAAATAGGAAGTAGAGGAAACACAGCCGGAAGTGGAGAATAATTCCGCGTGTTTTAAATGACGCTTCTACAGTTATCAGTCGAGCCGCCTGGTGTAGCCACCTCTCTGCTGTGCTAATGTGGGTGTTTATCTAACCTTCCACGATGGGCGCAGTATGTCTAGAACTGCATCGTCCTGCGCTCTACGTGGTTGTACGGGACTGCTGACCACGCATCATTACGCAACTTGCCAAATAACGCGAGTCGGTTTTGCCACTTGGTAGAGCAGTAAAGCAGGGATCGAAAAGAACTGTGATTATTCCACAAATGTGTATTTTTCTATAGTTCTTCCACAGCTAATTTAAAAAGCGCTACTAGAAATCTTTATGTTACACTTTCGCTTCTTCACTTGCTCTTGGCAGTGTTCTTCCTTCGCTTCCTTCATGCAGGAGTCCACTTCATGTGGTTCCCTGTTTGCCAAGCAAAAGAGAGGTATGTCTCACAGGCGTGCCTGTGAGATACACCTAATTTCAATTCTCTTTTGCGGGTTTACGGGTCTATATGGTGAATGGGTGGGCATTATTCACATTTGTGCTAGTAAACGTACCTCCTCCCCCCCCCCTCATTTGCATGGAAAGTTAGCTTGATTCCCCCCCCCCCAAAAAAAAAATCCTGGGTACGTGCCTGCTCTACATAGATAAAGGCGCTATAGATAATTTTCCTGTTGAGGTGATCGCATTTCCATGGCTTTATGACAACGTAAAGAAATTACCCGTACGAAAGCAGGAACAGAAAAGGAAATTAGTAAGACAGCGCATTGTACCTGCGTTCGTAGAGAGTTGCAGCTGAGCGGATTTACTGGCCGGTGAAAGATTGGGTGAGGAACAAGAAAAAAGCAGATTGGGTGAGGGAACAAACGCGAGTTAATGACACCTTAGTTGAAATCAAGAAAAATAAATGGGCATGGGCAGGACATGTAATGAGGAGGGAAGATAACCGATGGTCATTAAGGGTTACGGACTGCATTCCAAGGGAAGGGAAGCGTAGGAGAGGGCGGCAGAAAGTTAGGTGGGCGCATGAGATTAAGAAGTTTGCAGGGACAATATGGCCACAATGAGTACATGACCGGGGTAGTTGGAGAAGTGTGGGAGAGGCCTTTGCCCTGCAGTGGGCGAAACCAGGCTGATGACGATGATGATCCACGAAATATATGAAAGAGAAAAATTATCAAATATTCTAAATGCATTGATTAAAAAAGTGAGAACTCCCGACCGGAATAAGCGTGTATCTTTTAAACGGTGCCCTACGTGAACACGTCGGCTTTCCGAGCAAAGGAATCAAGGCCGTTGATGTGAACAACACCGCAATGGAGAAGACACAGCCCATGTGCTCAGACTGATCGGGGAGAACGGGAAGTCCTTAAGAAAGTAGTCTCCGTTGTTTCTCTGGCGATCTGCTTCAACAAGCCAGCAGGCGATATCAAGTAGAAACATATAGTCTAATCGAATGGTGTTTGCCATTCAGGTCGTATTCGACTTCAGAATTCACTATTAAACATTATTGAATAGCCGTTTTAGTTGCGAATATAACGAATAACAGCACTTTTCAAATCTCGACGGTGAGGGGCCGGTGCAAGTGAGGACTCTTATTGCGAATGATTGTGCTGATGGTGAGTCGTGGCTGCTGCGCACCAATTCCTGAGGGAATTAACGCACGGGTTCTATTCCGTTCTGCTGGAAAGTTCCTAGTGGTCATTCAATATCAACGCCGCGTTGTGGGACAACCTGTAAATCTGCAAACCTGATTCAGGCAAGGAAAACAATTTTTTTGACAGTCTGACGATGTCTGCGAGACTGTAACCAATTAAATCTGGGTGCCCAATGTGGTACCCCGATTATCTTCTTCAACGAACACACCAGATCTACAAACATATCTACGTATGTGTGAGGCATGCCATTCCTTTAGTTGCTTAATTATTGTCCTTGTATAACTGTGCACAGGATAACTGAAAGCAGCCGTTTGTAATACAGAAGCTGCTTAGTTGAGTGGGCCTAGAGACGGGAACGGCATTACTTTTAGGTATGAAATATAAGATAAGCATAGCATGTTTTTCTCAGAAATCAAACTCGAAAATAGTTTCTTGCGTTTACACTCCTAGAAAAAAGTCGAAGGGCGCAGCTACCTTCTTTTCTTTCTTGTTTTCTTGCATTAAACGAATTCTAGCGTTTTACGTCCTGCGATAAGATTATGAGGCACACTGTTCAGTTCTCACCACCTAGGGTTCTTTAACGTGCACCTGAAGAGAAGTACACGAGTCTTCTTCCATTTCGTTCCCATCGAATTCGACGACATTGTTTGAACCCGTGAGCTCGAGTTTCGCAGCGCAACACCATACCCCCTATGCAGCCACTAATTAAACTACCAAGCCTTTTTTTTTTTTTTTACAGCCAAGCTGTTAAGGGCTGCTTTCCCCACTATCGTGTCCGCGTGTAGAAAAAAATTGCGAATATAGTGCCGGGCCGACCCGCGACGGAGGTGCAGTTCGCCATTAAGGAGCCCACATATACACAGCTTCGCTGGTTATCCTTCTTCACAGAGTGGAAGGGCACTGGGTTTTGTTGTCGTTGTTAACCTTGGACTGGACAAAAAACTGCAAACAGCTGCAAAAAAAAAAACGACGTTTGACGACTACCACGAACGCTTCAACGGCACTGACGCTCGTGAGCTAGCGAACGAGATTGTGCATCACAACCGCTTCCTCCATTCACAACCGTCGCATATGCGCGGCCGACGGCAAACCAAACACCACTTATCGGACACCCCGTAGAAAAAATTTCGACCTCTCGAAAATAGCAAAACAGCAGCAAACATAATGCGCGACAATAGACCCAACGTTAATTACCACGGAAAAATGCCGCAGTCTTTCCAAGACATCTTACGAAAGAAAAGATCGCGGTCCGAGCATTGTTCATCAAAAAACAAGAAAGAAAACACAGAGGCGCGTAGAATTTTCATCGCGGAAGACCATGGCCAGGTGCAGTGTCGAAAAGTCAGCCAGAGCAGCGCAAGTCTGCGGCGGACCGCCAACTCTTATGAGTGCTTGCTTGCGAACCCACAAAAATGTAACAGGTGCTCCAGGCCCAGGAGACGATTATTACTGCCGGATTGCAGTGACGCGCCCCTCTTCTGCCTACCTCCTTTTTTCTTCTGCAGTTGGGACACGAGCCTTCCGAAGTGTTCTCTTCATTCTTTGATTCATGCCGCAACGGAGATGCAGTGCACGCGAGATGCCGAAAACCATGTCAAGCACGGGATGTCAAGTTGCCAGACAACCATCCGCTCGGGTGGTCATAGTAACCGAGCGCATCTCAATGGCGATGCCGCTCCTCGGAGCAAATACCACCGGCGCTCTTCTCGAGCCGTTGTCTGAATTGGAAGGCTTTCGACGGCATGCCACACCGCACCAACGGGTCCCGCAGAGCCCGACTTAAGGAAAATGATTTGGACCTTCACCCCAGGGTTCCTTAAAGCCTTTCGAATACAGGTTGGTCAATGGAGCAGCTGGATTCAGCCAAATATGGTGGGTGTTGTGCAAAGATATCTCATAACCCCAACGCTATTTAGCCTTGCTATCACAGGTTCCCTCAATTATTGAACTGTGCAGGTACATACGCCGGCGGTGTGATAATTTCGGCGACTGAGGCCGCAGTAGGACAGCAGCAGGAAGGCATGCAAAACACCGTCGACGTTATGCAGCTCATATAAGCATTGCGCATGAAAAAGCAAAATTGAGCAGGAATGCAAAATAATAGGAGAAGCAGCTTCACTATAGACCAGCGACTCACAGATATAATATAAACGAATTTTTGGGATGTGCAACTGTACTCCTAATACATGGCACAGGCGAACCGTGCAAGCAAATGCTCGATGTACTCCGTCGCATTGCGAAGCGGGAAGAAAAAATGTGGTAGCTTGTTCGTAATACAGCCATATAATCCGGTCACGCGAACACCTGGTGCATCAAGTAACAGAATTTGATGCATTCTGTCAGCGCGATAGACTGGACAAGGAACACACACAGACAAGTATACCGGACGCCTGGGCAGATTTACGCTCGAGCCGCCCATCGCCGCAAGCTGCACCGCCCGCGTGCGTTCGCGCGAAACATTGCACGTATCAAACACTTGTGCACGAATTTCGGTTTACATTGTGTAAGATATACACTGTGCACACAGTGTTAATGGTAATTTGCGCACAAGTGCTGGATACGTGAAATTTTTCGCGCGACCGCAAGCGTGCGGTGCGGCTTACGGCGATGGGCGGCTCGAGCGTAAATCGGCCCTTATAGAGCTGCAGTGGTGCTAACTCCCCGAGCGACTGGCCGCATAATAATGTGCAGGGGCCGTGAGATTGATGCCAGTGGTTACTTGAATTAGACGCACAGCATGCAAAGAAGAAATACCGACGGTAGGATGCCCTGTGCTGTTTTTCTTTCTTTGTGCTTCTAATTTAAGTACCATGTCCCAACAGCGTCTAACACACGGAATTTTCATAGGTGTACTGAAACTGCTTGTATTTAATGTCAGCCTTGACAAGTGCTCGAGAAAATTAGTGCTACCTTTTCTTTCTGTTAAAAAGCGTTTTAGCAAAATTTTATTGCAGACCGATTTCATCGGCGCTATACCTAATTGACAAAACAGACAATCAGTATGCGCATCGAATGAAGAGTTTTAAATTGCACGGATGGCTTTCTTTTGCAATAAATATGGAATGTTGATGTTATTGCTAGTCATGTTGCCCCATACGAGGTGACAATAGTTAACATGAGATAAAAAAAGAGAATTATAAAGGAGGAGCTTCCCTGTTAATGGTAAAAGGAAGCGTAATCTTACTAGTATTCCAACAACTCGTGCAAGTTTGTTAGCAATAATGTTAACATGGTCATTCCACAGCATATTCTCTTGGAATATGACATCTAAGCTCAAAGAAGTACCTATTCTTAGATGTCCGACAATGCTATGCTTTTTGTTTTTTGGCTGAGAAAGCACGCCTTTTGTTTTGGTAGTATTAATAGTTAATGAGTTAAATAAGCTGCACTTGTTTAATTGGGCTAGTGTAGCATTAGAAACACATAGCAATCCTTTCACGGCCTTAGAAGTTATGAATAAACTAGTGTCGTCGGCATAGATAACAAATTGTGCACCGGTATTGATATTAGTTAAGTCATTTATATACAGGTTAAGCAATAGTGGTCCTAGTATGCTTCCTTGAGGGACTCCAGCGAATATAGGCAAATTTTTTTGAGCAGTTGTTACCTACGACAATGGTCTGATACTTGTGATGCAAATAACTTCTAATTAAGTTCAGGAAAGTTCCCCTAAAGTCATAAATGTCAAGTTTTGTTAGAGTATAGTGATTAAGGGTGTCAAAAGCCTTCGAAAAATCAATAAAGACGCCGAGAGTAACTAAATTGTCTTCAAAGCCTCGCAAAATTATCTCTTTTTACATCAGTAAAGCTATTCCTGTTGAACGGCCTTTTCTAAACCCATACTGGTAGTCTGTAATTATATTGTGCTTTTTACAAAAAGAGGTTACTCTTGTATTATTCAATTTCTCGAGACATTTAGAAAAAAATAGGCAGGATCGATATTGGCCTATAATTTGAGAGCTCGTTTCTGTCGCCAGATTTGAAAAGTGCTGTTACCTTCGCTATTTGCATACGCCAAGGAGATGTACCTTTCGCCAGTTGAAGATTGTACACGTGCTCTAAGACAGGACAGATTAGGTCTAGAACATGCTTAGCTGGGCGAATCTGCAAATCATCGATATCGTAACTTTTACTATTCCTAAGGCTAAGAAACGAACTGCAGATTTCATGAGTGTTAGTGGGGCTTAGAAATGCACTTTCGACGACTTTTGATGTTACGTATTCTGTGCAACGAAGATTATAGGAACTACTCACCAGCGATACAAAATGATTGTTAAAAGCATCAGCCAATGCCGCGCCTGATGTCGGCTGATTATTTATTTCTAACTCTGCTGCATTCTCTGGCTCATTGTTTATACGATGTCAACTGTTTACTTTTTTCCAGGTGACCTCGGTTCGCATTATCGTTTCTTCATTAAATAATTTCTCGAAATATTGCGCTTTTGCTGCGCTTAAAGTACCATTAACTTTATTCCGGAATTTTTTTAACTCTCTTAAATCAATGCATCCCTTATGCTTAGGAATTGCTTGAAAAGAGCATCTTTTTGTTTGATCAACTTCAACGTACTGTCCGTAATCCAAGGTTTCCTTGCTTTTGTGGCTTTTTTTGTTTTGCGTTTAAATGACTTTCTGTAGCGCTCTGAAAGGAGGATAAAAACAACTCGTAAGGCTTTGTCACAGTCTTTTTCGTTATACAGGTCTTGCCAGTTTATGCGCAATATTTCATTGCGAAATTCAAGTGCAAATGGGTTAATATCTTGAAATGTGAAGTGTTGATCTTTAGAAAGACTCAAGGGCAACACAGGTGAATAAAAAGTAGAAAGATAGGCAAGTGGTCACTGACGTGAGCAGTGATGACGCCTGATTCAATGTTTTGTGTGTCAAAATTTGTAATGAAAACATCGAGTAAACTTTGGCAGTTACCTTGAATACGAGTAGGAGCAGTAATTGGAGCAAGCATTTGATTCAAGTACCCGCAATGTGTCTCTGCGAAGTGGGCTATCATGTAACATGTTAATATTATTATTGCCACCCAAAACTAAACTGTAGTCGTTATCGTTAATCCAGGATAGCAGATTGTAGATGTATTTAAGAAAATTAACACATTCCCTGCCGGTGGGCGATATACCAAAGAAAAAATGCTGCAACCATGAAGAACAGTCAAAATTTCAGTCAGCAGTAATTTGAGTAAAGTCTTTCAATAATTCGCAATGCAAGTTAGTCCTAGCAAGCAACAGAAAACCGCCGCCTTTTTTATTGCACCGATTCAGATAATGAGAGACATACTCTGATATTTGCAGTACTTTTCATTGCGATACGATGTTTCGCACAGCATGACAATGTCAAATGAAAAATCAAAAGAAGGCAGCAATGCATTGAGATCATCGTCCTTATTGCATGCAGATTGCGTGTTTAAATGTAAAAAGGACGTGCACTTATTTCTTTTAGAAAATATTTTACCACCGTCGGTTGGTGTGAACAGCCTTTCAGCCATGTTTAACTGCTGCAGTAAGGACGACGTCCGATGAATACTTGCAAGCGCTTACTCCATTTTATCAAGGTCTTGAACTGCAGATAAGCGTAGTGCCCGTGACGTGTCAGTTTTCCGGGCTAAAATTTTACCAATCCGAGACCACGCGTACTTCCACTGTTTGTCTTTCTTTCGCGCAACAACTTGCCCAAGAAGCGTCTTTAGTCTTGGGCACAGGTGCTCATTTACGAAAATAGAAGCATGACCAGATTAACCGAGATCAGTGGCGGATATAAGCTTTTTGAGCGCCTTTTCAACGAGCCCATCACGCTTTGAACGCGAACGAAACTGAACGACCATATTCGGACTGCCGCCCTCTACCCGCGGCACACGGTGACGAACATCGACGCCTGCGTCACAGATAGGCTCATTGACCAGGCTGCCGAGCTTCGCTACTACTGCAAAAAGATTTTAATTTTCAGTGAATGGCACACCTTTAATTTCAGCGTTTCTGTTTCTTGAGTACTGTTCCTGGGTCGTAACCCTCTCCTCAAGGCCAGACACTTGCTCTCCAAGTTCCTGGCATTTGGCTGTCAAAGCAGTGTTTTCTTTTTTTAAAGAAGCGTTTTCTTTTTCAATTGATACACACCGTGTCGACATTCCATCAAACTGGGTGCTGAAAAAATCAATAGAATGCTTCATATCTTTGAATTCCTTTCGGACTTCTTTTTCAATAGCGTTTCGCATGTCACGCATTTCTTGCCGAATATCTTTTAGGAACTTGGTCAGTTGAGGCATTTGTGTTCAGGATTTGTGGACCCCCTTTTGCTATATGTGTGGCACCTTTGATTTTGCACCTCACTCCTGCGATAACCTTCCTATAGTTGCAGTATGTATAAATAAATAAATAAATAAATAAATAAATAAATAAATAAATAAATAAATAAATAAATAAATAGACTAGCCCAACAAGAAGTCATACTATGGTATGCCAGAATGCACATACTGACAAATCTAGGGCACATCACTCTGTACAGACCTTCCTTCCTCAGTGTGCGCCGTCGTGGGGTCGTACCGTGATAGTCGACGAGAAAGCGCTACTCCTTCAACCAAAAGGCACATGGCTGTTTTACACAAAACATAATTTCCGCGGAACATGCAGCAACCTGTTCCACCCGCGCGCGCTACACACACACATGCTGCTATACCATCTCAAAAAATCGGTCAGCACAGCTATGCTACAGTTAGGCTAGATACAAGCTCCACCCCTGGTGCACATGGCCGAAAAATGCATCCGCTCTCGAATATACTTGACAATACCTAGGCAGAGGTGCCCGCAGTCTACGACTACGTGCGCAGGGCACTGCAGGGTATGCGACACCTTTTATTCGCAGTCAACATTTATAATGTGTGCCAACATTCTCCTTCCGAACGAACTATTCCAAAATCTCCGACACGAGGTCAACCACCTCTGAAGTTTTCGACAGCAAGTGATACATATTATTCCCGCACATTCCCCGGAAAGAAGGCGCGCGCAGCTCCTCTCCTAACAGCCTCCACTGAACCCTGTCTTGGAAACAAGCTGTTCGAGAGGCCACTTTCCATAACTTCTACGAGAGGGCTGGTCATTATAATAAAGCCGTCGGGGGCAGTCAGTGCGGCCACCTGTTCTGGCCAGGGTTCGGATCGAAGCCCTCTCTAGTATGCAGCACCACGCATGCCGACCCTGTGCTCTCCTGTCGCAATTCGGCGGAGACCGAATGCATGGCGTGGCGGCCCGCTTATCCCCGCGAAGGATGTTTTCGCGCGCCACGCGCCTAGTTCTCCGAGCGCGGTCACTTTGGGGGCGAGTGGCTTCAGCTGTTCCTTGCCGGCGCGTGTGAGCGTGCATAAACCACGTGTGCCTTCCTCTCGTGTAGCACCTGCACACGACGACAACGATCGCTGCACCTTCGCGGCCACACTTTCTGGCATGAGGAAATCACGCATCGGCGGCGTTTGCCTAAAAGTGTAGCTACGGTGTGTCTGCTGAGGGACAGTGGCGTACCAACCATTTCTCGAAGGGGGTAAGCCGCAAAAGATCTGACCTCTCTCTCTCTCTCTCTCTCTATATATATATATATCTATATATATCTATATATATATATATATATATATATATATATATATATATATATATATATATATATATATATATGTCATAATTACTATGACAATAAGTTAACGAGCCTGGAAATGCGTCTGTCAGTTATGCTTTTTTTCAACAGACATAGTCATATTTATCAATCACACGTGGTGAACCATGGGGGCACGTAAAATCGTTTGAATTAGCATTTATTTCTTGCAACCATATAACATCTAAAGATGATGCAGGGGCAAAAGGCAATTAATGTCTCACAGAGGTCGCGAGTCCCGCCCAGTATAGCAGCAGTACAGCGCACATAAAAAATGCGCATTTGCTACAAACAATTTTTTTAACTAAACAAAGACTTGTACTTCATGTTTAAGTCTAGAGTATAAATGTATTGCTAGTTTACATAATAGTATTCTCGAGGTTATACGCAACGAAGTACAATTAACATAACATACTTGCAATATTCACAAAAAGAACAAAAGGCAGCAGATGCGTGCGACCTTGGGAGAATTACAACCCGATTTCCAGAAAACTTGTTGCGTTCGAACAGTTGCAATAAATGTTTACGTGTCCATTAACTATATCGCATACTTGAAAAAGTTGTCTGTATATATATATATATATATATATATATATATATATATATATATATATATATATATATATATATATATATATGACTATTGCGTTTGAAACCTTGCCCACAAGTAATGCTTCGGAGCACATCGTGCTAGGAATTTCTAAAAAAGCCAGTAATTCATCAGCACACATAATACTTCGCCATAAGATTCACTCACCATAATGTCCTACCTTTCTTCCTGCCCCCTTCCCCCTCCCAATCTCAATTTTCCCTAGATTTGATATCGGTTAAGTTCACAGTTCTCCCAGGGCAGTGGGATAAGTTCTCTGTTCGCAAAACACATTCATAAGACTCCGGATCGCTTGCATGCGTAATATACTGCAAATGCCATTATTAGTGCCCTGTCTTTTACGTTTACCTACATATTGCCTATAATGCGCTTTTGATTTTCGCCAATCATAAACAAACTGCTTTGTTTAATTCACCGAGTAGATCGCTAAAACCCAGTCGAAACATGTTATCAGGCCTGAAAATAGGGAAAGAAATTACCTCTTTCTTCCTATCAGTAAATGTATGCAGCGCTTCTAACTGGACCAGGAACATAAAAATTTTGTCGCAGGTTGCAATTACGATGCCCCCGTCCGCTTCCGCAAAACATAAACCTGTTGTAAAGTATAGCTATGTCGAGACACTGGGAAGCATAGCTGATAGCAGCCATATCACACGCTCTAACACTTGGATAAGATTTTTTTTTTACAGGGGCTGTGTTTGATCCAGCCGTACTTCGCACAAATAGTTTACAGCGTACCACCATTTTTCGCTAAATTTGGTCTTGGTGGCTTTTATAGTTCAGCCAGGGCAGCGGGCTCAGATCTGTCCCGCTCATAACTCTACTGCTTCCATACGTAATTTATTGCGAAAACCGAAGTATTTTGAACACTTCACCCACTAACGTGTCGTCACAATCACCAAACAAAACGAATCTGCCTCTTTTATTTTAGTGAGGGTAGCAGCTGGCAAAACCAATATATCACGCACGAAAAAGCAAACAAATAAGATGAGGGTTCAATTCTTGAAGCTTATAAATAAGCCAGAAACGTTGACACGTAAAATGCTGCTTATTCCGTAGAAGTATAAAATATATGTAGAGTTCTTTTGGAACTTTGGAAAACCTAGTTAATAGCAGCAGTGTGATACTTTTGAACACTTGCTTACAATTTTTTTAACGCTGTATTTGATCAAAACCCAGTTACCATCGCACATAAACTTGGCGTATTGTTCCCCTTATGTTCGCAAAGTTCGAGCTCAATTGTAGTTGTAATTATGTCAGTGCGACCGTGTAAGTCTTACAGCGCTCGTAAAACAGATTAATAACGTTTTGGACCACTTGCATATGTATTATACTGTAAAATGCGCATTTAACCTACCCATTTGAAACGTTGCCTACACATTGGCCATACCATGCCCATCTTTTCGCCCCATGTATAAACAAGATGCCTTCTTCAGCTCACCATGGTCACCGAAGAAACAAACTACGAATCTCGTATGATGCACGAAAACACATGGAAAAATTGGGATTTAGTAATTATCGGCAATACTTCCATTGAAGGCAGAAAAGTGAAAGTTTCCCAACGCATTACGTTTAAGATTCTCTCCATGTTAACGAAATGTCAACCGTGTCGGGCGCTTTTGCTTTAGGAGACTGGGAAACAGATGGGCAGCGTTACGACACTCTGGAACGCTTCAATGAGTAACTTTCTAGAAAGGCTGTAATGTAAACAGTAAACATATATCGCTCGTCACTCAGAACATTGCCTCGTACTTGAAATAAACATAAACACCGTGCCTCACATATTTATCGAGGATACCGGGGGAAAACTAAATGCCGTGTATAACGCATAAAAAGTGGGAGAAAGCGGCCATTCAGTTTTCAGAGCACACAAGCAACCTGCACAGTACAAACTTTCGGAACACGTCGCCAGAAAGTGGTCCTCATTTTTCAAAATACCAAATGTCTGCTGTTGTTTCTCCTTTCAGCAAACAGGTAATAGTACAGCCCTTGTATATAAACAGGCTGAAAATGAAATCGTCAAAGTCAGAAGTGACACGTGCCTTTAGAAAAATTCAATTCAGTGTTCTACTGGCATTGAAATGGCTTTGCACGTTCTACCAAGTCATTTTTAACGAGCATCTACGCTAAGTCATGATTACACAATAAAATTGAACAGTTATACCTGTAAGAAGTTTGATTATCTTTTGATAACAATAAAATACTCAGACTGCAACGCTATGTAGGCTACCTCTGGACATATATTAAATAGATCCAGCATTTGATAATTTAACGATCTCATGCTGCAAGGCACACCACTCATTGGGCTCGGCTGATGATTTTCTATCGGAACTTCCACCTCGCCCGAACGTGAAATGTAGCAAGCTGATTGTGTTTTTGAATGCGGAAACAGCGGTGCCGAAAACCTGCCGTTGATGCAAGTTGGGCAAGCTGACGTGGTTTCCGGCGTCAACGCGGGTGGCGAATACCACGCGTCGCCCGCTGACACAAAAGACGAGCTTCGCCACTCGGGAAGGGGAGTAAAGAAAAGCACTACTTATGTGCTCAATCTTAAGAAAGACCATTTAGCTTCAGTTGTAGTGCTGCTCGGCTTTACAGCGTGCAGCCGAAAGTGCCCGCTTTCAAAAGTGCGTGTGTGGGGGGAGGGGGGGGGCAAACGATATACTTTGCCCCCCCCCCCACATTTGAAAGTGGGGGTGATCAAGTGGCCCCCTTGCCTCCCCGGTAGATACGCCTATGCTAAGGGAGACAAATCAACCAATTTCAACACTTTAGAAAAAATTGGCAGTGGCATAGCTCGGCTATGCCAGGATATACCTAGCGAAAGCTAAGGTATAGCATGGTTAGCCTTGGTTAATCTCCATTGCAAGTCCAGGTTAGTCTGGTTGTCTAGCTATGTTGCGGCGTTTAGCCAGTCGTTCGGCGCGCTATTCGTCTGTAACTGATTTCCTCTTAATCTCGTTCCGATGTCGATTCCAGGCCTCCTCCTGCTTATAAGAATACTGCCGCCTCAAGTGTGGTTGCGGCGCACGCGAGCTCTCCTTTTCAATCCTCCGACATCCGGCATGCGACGCAGCTGGCGAAGCGAGCGGAGGCGAGCGCAACGAGGAACGCGGTGTGACGTCATACTAAACGGTGGCGGCAGAAAGGAGCGGCGCTGCGCATGTGGCTCGGTACAACCAGTGGCGCATGCACAGTAATGACTACGGAACGAGAGAGAGAGAAATATCCGCGGCGAGGCGCGCGTTGTGATGTCATGTGCCTCCTCGGAGCACCGTCACAGCGAAATCGCAAGTTCGGGCCCAGTAAAGCTCTCGCTTTAAAATTGCCAGTCAGTTTGAGAGTTCCAACGCATGTCGAAAATTGGTTTGTGTGCAAACAGTGAACATTTCAATTAAAACGCCGACTAGTTTGTTCGCGCAGGTAATGTGATGCGACTCCACTGAAACTTTTAGCCACAATTCTTAGCAGATTACCTGACAAGCTGTCTTGATTCGTACGACAGACTAAAATAGTGCCGGTACACATCGCACTTTGAAGGAAAAAAAAAACATTTAACGTACGCAGCAAAAACACATAAAAGCTTTTTATGCGAGAATGTGTGACAAACATGTGAAAATGAGAATAAAGTAGCTATTGCTATTAAAATAGTAAAAAAAAAGAAGAACGAGTTAAGGAATTTGATGCATTGGAAGGAAAACAAACGTTCCCATATAAGGAAATAACGTGGATGTGCGTTTTTTTTACTTTCTTGCCCTTTTGATCCTGGATACCCGGCGCAGGTGCACAGACATTCACAACGCGAGCGTATTCTGGTCGCCGTGTAAATAGTGCTAGGTTCTTCTTGATCGCCCGAGCAGACAGTGCTAGATATTGTAGTCAGAAGCATTTTTTCTTGCATTCCTTCTTGTCTATTTATTTATTTTTTTTTATTTGTTTAATAAATAAATAAATAAACATTTGCAACATATAGAATGTAGAGAACGGATCCCGTTAGAGGTTCAGGCCATTTGCTTTATTTTCCAAGGTATTCCGTTTAATACGTTGTCCCGTGGGGAGTCATAGTGTTAGCCAGGGCTATAGTTTACAGAGCACTCGGTAAACGCCAGCTCATTATTGGGCAACCAGCGAACAGTGAAAATAACATCTCGTGATGCAACCTATTTCGCAAGCCCGTCTAGCGAAGATGTTCTGACTAGACGTGTTATTAGCAGGCGAGAATCAAAAGCAACGGCACTGATGGCATGCATGATAACAGTACAACACAATATGCGCGACGCAGTGTAATGCAGAATGCGTCACTCTTCCTGCAGATATCATCACTCGAAAATCTACTCCCGTAGCAATGCAAGAGTACGCTATTTCATCATCATCATCATCATCATCATCATCATCATCATCATCCTATTTTTACGACCACTGTGAGACGAAGCCCTCTCCCGGCGATCTCTAATTACTCCTGTCTTGTGCTAGCTGATTCCAATTTGTGCCTGCATGTTGGCTAATTTCATCACTGCACCTAATTTTCTGCCCTCGTGGACTGCGCTTCCCTTGGCATTGACTCTGAAACCTTAATGGCCGACCGGTTATCTGCCCTACGCATTACGTGGCCTGCCCAGCTCCATTTTTTTTTTACTCCTAATGTCAACTACAGTATCGCCTATCCCCGTTTGCTCGCTGATCTACACCGCTCTCTTCCTGTCTTTTAACGCTACGCCTAACATTCTTCGTTCCATTGCTCTTTGCGCGGTCCTTAACTTGTTTTCAAGCTTCTTTGTTAACCTGCTAGGTTCTGCCCCATGTGTTAGCACTGCTAGAATGTGGTCAGCTCCCGAAAGTGGTCAGCTCCCAGTCAGGATTTTGTCATTTGTGCCATATGTACTCCAACCCATTTTTATCCTACAGTAAATTTCCTTCTGATGATCGAGGTCCCCGGTGAGTAATTGCCCAACACACACGTACTCCTTCACAGACTCTAAAGGCTGACTAGCGATCGTGAATTCTTTTTCCCTTGCCAGGCTATTGAACATTACCTTTCTCGTCTGCATAATAATCTTCCACCACACTGTTGCACTTTCTCGGTTAAGGTCCTCAATCATTTGTTGCAATTCATCCGCAGTGTTGCTGAACAGGGCAGTATCACCTGTAAACCGAAGCTTGTTGAGATATTGACCATTGATCCTAACTCCTAAGCCTTCCTCAGTATCTGAACCTAAATAAATATTTATTTTTCCTACTTCTTATTTATTTTCCTAAAGTCCCGAAGAACGGCTTTATGCCTTACTATTGGTGAACTTGTGTTACACAAAGAATATAAAACCGAAAAACAAAACAGAATATCTCAAACAACAGTGACACAAAGTGCAACAAAACATTGAATTATTCAGAGACAGAAGTCAGATAATGAGCAAGTAGTAGAGCTGAACATATCAAGATCATCGCGCAAGTTATCTTGTTGTGTAGAAAGACCTGTTATAGCGTTAGAGGCGCAAGAGGAATTCACGTAAAACATGCTAGGACTACCCAGGTTAGGGCGAGGCAAGCAGAACGTTACAGCTGACCGCGGATAGGAAAAGTGGTTGCGAATTAGTTTATAGAAAAATAAGTAATCACGGTATTTCTGCCTTATTTCCAGGGGACTAATATTAAACATGCGCAGTACACGCTCATAGGCATAAAATACACGGCGTCCGAGAAAAAAATCGTACAGGTTACGAATGAACCGTCGCTGAACACGTTCAATATAGCCCCGGAGTATTTTGAGAATAAAAGCATTTTGTTCCAAGATTAATGTCTCGCATGAAGCTCCATCACGGAAATTGGAAATTTGAAACAATCACTACGTAAAATCCAAACAATTAAGAATACCCATTGAAACGGCGCAAGCATTCTTCAAAACCTCGCGAATAAAGCACAGCGACAACCTTATATATACCAGCTTCAGTTAATGCGTTATAGTGCAAACCTGCAGGCAAACATTACTGACCACCTTAGGTAGCTTTTTCTGTATGCTGACACACGCGAATGCAATTGGCTAAGGCACGAAATCACTGTATACTAAAATAAAACACGCAGTGGGTTTAATGTTTAGCGCTAAAATCTCACGTAACTTTTGGGTCATCAATCTCTCACCATGTCACTCGCACGAGAGCTGGGCGTCGTCTGCCTATCGCCATTCGCGTGCCATACTAGCAACACATATTCTCGGCGCAAATGCGACAGCGGCCCAGCAAAGGTACTTTGCGCAAAAATTGACTTGTAAGAGATTGTGTGAATAAAGTCGAACGCCTCTAAATACAGTTGTGTTCACAACGAAACGAATTCTATAGCGAAGCATTTGTGTGTATCCCCAACAAATTTGTTTCACACGTACGTATTGCGGACGCCTGTACACCTAGGTTGTTTTATGGGGCTGAGCTGCATTGTTCACTCAAACAAGGACACGTAGAGTGAGCGACTTGTTTCAACTCGTAAATTTGTGTTAAATAATGATTTATTTTCGCTGAATGTGCTTATCTATTGCAAGAGCTACTCTGCCTCACGGTGACCTGTATAACCGACAAGTTTTGAGGCGCCAGGTACTCGTTGATAGCGCTTTTACAGCCACACATTCTGCACATACCTGCTGCCAAGTGACAGTGGAGGCAGGCCTTTTTTGTTATTCATCTTAAACGGCAGAGTGCTCTGTGTCTGAGGTAGCGCTGCATCCTCTTTGTTTTGAGCGCTTTTTCATGAAATGAGGCACTGTAATATTGTTCGTCGCACTTGGTAAAAATATTGCCAGCTTTGCATTCTCCAGAATGAAAATGTTGAACTGGACTTTGCGTGCCGGCACATGCATAACATGCGCCCCCAAAGCCAAAAGGGACCGAATTTCCACTGCAACCCACCGAGGAGCTCTCCCGAAAACTGCCTCGGGTGCAACAAGCCGAGGGGTACTCACGCCACTGGTAGCACTTCGGCGCACGTTCAGTCGCGCACCAGCCCTGGTCGTGAAGCTGCCCCCACGCGTCAGCTCCGCGAGTGCCACACGTGACGGCAGCACGTGGTTGAGCAGCGCCGCCTGGCGCGCCGCGCGCCCGGCGCTCCACGAACCGAGCAGCTCGGGCGACGTCAGCTCCAGGCTCTCGTCCGCCGGCAGGAACAGCGTGTACGCGCCTGCGTCATGCGATGCGTTGGGACGTCCGCTTCACAATGGCGCAGTGCTTAAAGCGCTGGGCGAGGTGGACATTTCATGCATGTCCAGCGTTTAAATGAAATAGGTTAAAAGAAAAACAGAAGCGGCAATCCTACCTCTCCTTTCCACCTATTTTTTTTTCCTATTTCGTTTAAGCGGTGTAAATCCATGAAATTTAGAATAGCGTATGTGAGCCTTAAGTAAGCACATAAAGAAATGGCATTGTGTCCGCATTCTCCAAACGGTATCGCGTGTTTGCGGCCTACGGACGCTATGTTAACGTACTTGGCGCTATTAACGCGTGTATACGCTAAGAAATAACACAGTCAAACGCAAAGGTGCTCGCATGCACGCACACTGACGCATTCGAAATGAGCGCGTGGAATGAATACGCCGACATGACGGTCAAGCATGACAGCAACTCCCGCCTCAGCACAGGAATCGTCGCTGCGCTGTCGTTGATGGCGACTGGAACGCTTCCGCATCCTGCCGTCTCAAAACAAAAATGATGATCAGTTTCTGCGATCGCTTGGCGATTGTGGCGTTCGTAGGCCTCACGAAACGAGTTGGGAAAGAAACTACGGAGTACATGACAAAGAAATGACACGTTTGAGCTTGCTTTCTTTGGATCACTTGACAAACCACAAGTGTCCGCTTACGTTCCCGTACATTAAACCAACAAGTATTAAAAGACTCTGTTTAAACGAAAAGTCTTCCAGTCAAGCACACCTTTAAATAATGCATACTGCTTGCGCTGAAAGTACGTAACGGCTTCTCCGGCTCTCACCGGTACGCATACACCATATTATGAAACATGTTGAAGCGGGATTCGAGCGGCAGGCGTCGCTTTCTAGGCAAAAATAATTATCCCAAAGCTGCCCGTATGGACGGCATACTGGTGGGCGAAAAATACGTTTGCCATCCACCACCATTGGAATGCGGTGGCCATGGCCACAACTGAACATGGCAACCTCATGTACCTGAGATGAAAACCACATTCACAGCCACCACGGGAGACCAGCACCATGTCTGCCTTCATTTCTTGTTGTCCCGTCCGTTCGGGCAGCTTTCCGAAGAGTAATCACAAACGTGCCACATTGAAGACCTTGTTGGAAGCCCAGAATTGCTACTTCAACAAGGCGGAAGAGAAAATAAGAAAAAAAAAACGTAAGGTTTACGGGACGTGTCTTGAAATTATTCACATGGCAACATTCAATGCAGTTTATCTAATTATTGGCCAAAGACGTTTCAACGGCCCACTGCTTCGCTTGCGGCGCTACTTCGTGCTCCGACAAAAAGTGGACAAGGGAAATGCACTTAACCTGGAACCACAGTCGGTCACACAACGAAAAACCAGATATAAATTGGAGAATTTTGTTTTTAAAGTTAGAATTTGAACCATTGAAACGATTGACTGCATTGTACCTTCGTAGCTTGGCCGCGTTCTCGGCTCCACGGCATTCATCATCATCCTGCCGCGCTTGCGCTGAGCTTCCTGGGCACAATGTTCATCCGTGGCACGAGCACAACGCCGTTCTTCACACTGCTGTCTCTGTTCTCGTCGTTCCTCGCATGCACGCTGCTCTTCGGGAGTCCCCACTGTCCCTAGCACTGTCACAACACAAATGCCTTGCTAGGCGGGCCCTCTCTCTATATGTATATATGTAATGTACTGACATCAGGTCCGATATTACAAACTGTGCTGTCACAAAACCTGGGGCGCTACAACGTAAAGTTATTCCAAACCTTTCTATTCCTATTCTGCAATCATCCTTCCGCGCTTGCTCAAAAACGTTTTTGGACCACTCCCTCCTCGCCTGTCTTTCATGCGGCGTCACGAATACCGCGCTAGCTCCCAATCTGACATGACGTGTGCGTAGTGATTATGCATGAATTGACCAAACAAAAGAAAAATAATTACTTCTGTTTCGACGCCGTTTCGTCATTAACCATCTGCTATTGGTCGAAAGGTTTCAGGCTGCACGCACTTCACCTGTCTGTCATTAGACGTCACAGAACCACGTAAACTCATTGCGTCAAAGTGTCGTGTACACGATCATCATCATCATCATAATCATCATCAGCCTGGTTACGCCCACTGCAGGACAAAGGCCTTTCTCATACTTCTCCAACTACCCCGGTCATGTACTAATTGTGGCCATGTCGACCCTGCAAACTTCTTAATCTCATCCGTCCACCTAACTTTCTGCTGCCTCCTGCTACGCTCCCCTTCCCTTGTAATCCAATGCGTAACCCTTAATGACCATCGGTTATTTTCCCTCCTTATTACAAGTCCTGTCCATGCCCATTTCTTTTTATTGATTTCAACTAAGATGTCATTAACTCGCGTTTGTTCCCTAACCCAATCTGCTCTTTTCTTATCCCTTTACGTTACACCCATTATCCTTCTTTCCATGCCTCGTTGCGTCCACCACAATTTAATTAGACCCTTTTCGTAAGCCTCCAGGTTTCTGCCCCGTACGTGAGTACTGGTAAGACACAGCTATTCTACGCTTTTCTCTTGAGGGATAATAGCAACCTGCTGTTCATGATCTGAGAATGCCTGCCAAATGCTCCCCAGCCCATTCTTATTTTTATGATTATTTCAGTCTCATGATCCGGATCCGCACTCACTACCTGTCCTAACTAGATGTATTCCCTTACCACTTCCAGTGCCTCGCTACCTATCGTAAACTGCTCTTCTCTTCCGAGACTGTTCAACTTTACTTTAGTTTTCTGCAGATTAATTTTTAGAACCACCCTTGTGCTTTGCTTCTCCACGTCAGTGAGCATGCATTGCAATTGGTCCCCTGAGTTACTAAGCAAAGCAATATCATCAGCGAATCGCAAGTTACTAAGGTATTCTCCATTAACTCTTATCCCCAATTCTTCCCAATCCAGGTCTCTGAATACCTCCTGTAAACACGCTGTGAATAGCATTGGAAAGATGGTATCTCCCTGCCTGACGCCTTTCTTTATTGGGATTTTGTTGCTTTCCTTATGGAGGACTACGGTGGCTGTGGAGCCGCTATAGATATCTGTCAGTATTTTTAGATGCGGCTCGTCTACACCCTGATTCCGTAATGCCTCCATGACTGCTGAGGTTTCGACTGAATCAAACGGTTTCTCGTAATCAATGAAAGCTATACGTAAGGGTTGGTTATATTCCGCACATTTCTCTATCACCTGATTGATAGTGTGAATATGGTGTATTGTTGAGTAGCCTTTACGGAATCCTGCCTGGTCCTTTGGTTTACGGAAGTCTATGTGTTCCTGATTCTATTTGCGATTACCTGAGTAAATACTTTACAGGCAACGGACAGTAAGCTGATCGGTCTATAATTTTTCAAGTTTTTGGCGTCCCCTTTCTCATGAATTATGATTATGTTATTGTTCTTCCAAGATTCCGGTACTGTCGAAGTCATGAGGCATTGCGTATACAGGGTGGCCAGTTTTTCTAGAACAATCTGCCCACCATCCTTCAACAAATCTGCTGTTACCTGATACTCCCCAGCTGCCTTCCCCCTTTACATAGATCCCAAGGCTTTCTTTACTTCTTACGGTGTTACTTGTGGGATTTCAAATTCGTCTAGACTATTATCTCTTTCATTATCGTCGTGGGTGCCACTGGTACTGTATAAATCTCTATAGAACTCCTCAGCCACTTGAACTACCTCATCGATATTAATATTGATATTGCCGGTTTTTTTTCTTAACGCATACATCTGATTCTTGCCTATTCCTAATTTATTCTTCACTGCTTTTAGGCTTCCTCTGTTCCTGAGAGCATGTTCAATTCTATCCATATTATACTTCCTTATGTCAGCTATCTTACGCTTGTGGATTAACTTGGAAAGTTCTGCCAGTTCTATTCTAGCTGTAGGGTTAGAGGCTTTCATACACTGCGTTTCTTGATCAGATTTTTCATCTCCTGCGATAGCTTACTGGCATCCTGTGTAACGGAGTTACCACCGATTCCTATTGCACACTTCTTAATGATGCCCATAAGATGGTCGTTCATATCTTCAGCACTAAAGTAATCTGCCTGAGTTATAGCCGAATAACTGTTCTGCAGCTTGATCCGGAATTCCTGTATTTTCCCGCTTACAGCTAACTCATTGATCGCGTGTACGCGATGAAGATGCATTAATATGCCTAGCAAAAGTGGATCTTTAATATGCCAAGCAAAACTGGGGCGTTATAACGTAAAACTGTTCCAAACTGTCCTAGTCCAATTCTACAATCAGATTACCGCGATTGGTCAAGAACTGTTTTGGACCCCCCCCCCCCCCCCTCACCTGTCTGTCACGCGACGTTGCGAAAACCGTGATAGCTCCCCATCTGATATGACGTGTACACACTGATTATGCCTAACTTGACCGAACGAAACAAAAAGAGTTATTTCTGATTCGACGCCTTTTTGCCATTAGTGCTCGGCTATTGGTCAAAAGTTTTCCGGTTGCACCCACTTCACCTGCCTCTCACACGACGTCACAAAACCGCAAAAACTTACCGCGTCAATGTGACGGGTAATAATGCATTAATATGCCGAACAAAACTTAATTTTCTTCTGAAAAGCCGCCGGCCGCCCTGTTCCGAAAGGAATAAAAGATGGTTGCTGCCGCTCGTCGGAGAGCACCCCTGTCGAAGAGCATGGGCTTATTTGCGTATAATAAAACCTTTTGCGTGGCCGTGTGACCTTTTCGAGAACTTTTGGCACGTTTACGACCTCGTTCTGCCAACTCTTCTTTGCTGGGGTTCCGTTTTAGCGTTATTCTTAAGCTCCCGCTGCATACCGGCGCGATTTTCGACGAGCCACCGCAAGCTAAGCAAGGGAAAGCGGACCAATCGCAGACGCAGGCACCGCCCTTTTCATCCGGTTATCTATTTTCAGCGCGTTGGCTCGGCCCCATCGAAACCCTCTCCACTTGAGCGAGCTCCTCGCCTCTTGTCAGCCAATTAGATAAGAAAAACCGCTCAATGTAGGCAATGTTATTCGTTTTGAAAGCAACGAAAAGTCAACTCCTATAAACGAGGGGAGTGTCGTTTGATTGGGCCGTTCAGGCAACGCTGCGGGTCACCGCCCGATGCTTGCGTCGGCGCTTACGTAAATTTGACCTCAGGAGATTGGAGTAAAAACATGTAGGAATAGTTTTAGGCCCCTGCACTTTAGTTAAAATTTTATAGGGGTATTGACGTCATGCCCACTGTTACAAGCGCAAGTCGTTATGAATCTTCTGTGCTTCTCATTGCGAACGACCGCCTCAGCATCCATAATATTGACACGACACGTGCTTTATGCTTTTCCTTATCGAAACGACCTATGTGGTTTGCACTGTATACGGGATTTGAAAGGATATGCACACTTTTAGCTTCAATTTCAGCCTACAATTGCACTAGCTCCAGGATCGGCTCACGAAGATTTTTTCCCACGCACACGACACATGCCTTGGGGAGGAAGATGCATACAGTGCTGTAAAAAAGTTATTAAGACCAAGGTAGCGAAAAAGAGACAGGTAGCGAACAAGGGACTCGGCCAGAGAGGCCTTGTTCACTTAAAAAGAACTGTTGATTCACAAACGCAACAATGAGAACACTCTCGGACTGTTCCACTGGGAGCCAAACGTTGGCCTGGTCGCCCACCATACAGATACAACCAAAATAAACCTTACCGTCGTGACCAGTGAGACTGATGAGCTCGATTTCGGTGATGCCCAGGCGATCGAGGAACCGACCTGCTCCCAGGCTGTCGGCCACCTGGCGCAGCGATCGATTACCGAGGCTGGTTACTGCAGCCGAGCTGACCGGGCTGCATCCATCCATCTGGTGGTGGTGTGTCGAAGCCCCTTTGTGAATCTTTCTTTTTCCCGTCTTGGCAAGCTGGTCGAGCGACCCGTAGACTGGCCGCTTGCCCCCACTGTCGTCGGACACGTCCGCCTCTTCCTCGGACTGCAGCGGCCCGAAGGCTGCGGACCTCGGCGGCTGCAGTGCCATGTCCAGCGCTTCGTCAATAGCCTGTGCAGGGAGGTAGCGATTTCTGGGAAAGCCAGCCGGAGGCTGGATTTGGGCGAAGTTGGGGCCGTTCGGGTGAATGTGGTCCAGCAGCTCGGTGGGCAGCCAAACGTAGAACGCCGGTATGTCATCCGCAGCGCGGCCTTTCTTGGCCTTTGCGCGTGCAGCTAGCACAGGTTGCCAACCACCGTCCTCGACGCGCGGCTTGCTCAGCTGGGCCGATGCCGCGATCGCCGTCGCTGCGAGCATCCACAGTGCGTTCATCGCGGCGGCCGGTTCGGGGGTGCCGCCGCCGTCGGAGCCGCCGCTTCTTAAGCTGCGTTCGGCGAGGAGGACGCCCACGTGACCAGCCCGCATTCGAGGGGCTTCTGACGTTTCCGGCACACGAATGTTGGCCACGCTAGGGCCCCGCAAAATTCCGGTCCCCCCAATTTTTCTCCCTTGTGCGTGTGGGTGGAGCCAGATAAAACACATGCATAGAATTGCAAACAATTTCATCAGTCAATGCTACTCTCTCGCTTGGTGCTGTGCAGAGAAGTGGCAGACACTCCCTTCTGAAAAAAAAAAAAAAAAACTCGGCGAGAACCAGTGCCGGTTGCGGTGTTTATCACCGGTATTTATTTTGCTCAGCTTTTGTGGTTTGGTTATTTTGAGGCGTAAAACTCCAATAACACATACTATGTATTTATGTGAGTAGTAGACGAAAAAGTACCGAAAACAAATGAACATCAGGTATATGGACGGCGAGGCCACTTCAGTGGCTCGCAGTTTCTCCGCGGAGGATCAAAAGAGTCGATGCTTAGCGGCACAATGGCGAAACAGGCGTCTTTGCGGTCAAATAGATGCAGCCCCGTCAAGCAGATCGCGTGAGGGTGAAAACTTTGTTTGTATTGTGGCAATGAATTCTTATTCCGGAGATTTACGGCTGTCGAGGTTGGCGCCGAGCCTTTCTGTGTACGTATTCCCTACAACAGGCTTACCAGATTTTTAGCAAATAATACCATTGCTAAATACTACGATGCTCGTTGTCTCGAGGAGGCGCTTGAACACATCTTGTGCGACTGTCCTCAACACAATGTGCGGAGGCAAACGCTTTCGTCTGCGTTAGCTTGTGTCAACGAGAGACCACAATCAGAACTAAATATTTTATAATACTCACCGCACGAGCAGCAGTGGTCTACAAAGGCATTGTTGCAGTTCTTAAGGACAAAAAACCTGCACACGCGACTCTAGGAGTGCCAACTATCCCTGTGCCAACTAGCCTTCCCTGGCTATCGGTCCAGATGTCTGTATAACCATGATTATGTAAAGAAAAATAAAGCACTTGCACGTGCAAAAAAAAAACTGTTATTCTGGGCTGTGAACAGCATGTAATGATTGTGTTTCCTGCAACCTCCCCCAGTGGAGGGTAGCAAACTAATTTTTTCTGTGGTTAAACTTTCCTGTATTTCAATTGCTCTCTCGGGTTTTTATCAGAAATCAGTGTTCGCTTTCAGCCTTCAACCAATCTTGAAAAATCTGGGACATCACAGGAAAACGCGGAAAAACTAAGTTTCCCCTATAGTCTATCCTCATGTTTCCAATATTGTGCAATGTTTGTTACAAAGAACAAGTTGGACAAAGTTTCATTGCACCTGTCAGCTTTCTTGTGCGCTAAACGTCGCATACACACCTTTTTCTGGACCGTTCGCGGCTAGCAGCACAGTAACGAAAAAGTTTGAACGCATTCTATCAGCGCGGAACACTGACACGACCCGTATTGTGCATAGAAAACGCCTGCTTCGGCGGGATCTACATAAGTTGTACAAGGCAACTGCCGTTCTTTCACTGGTGGCAATTAGTTGCTGATTTTGAGGTCGCGGGTTCGATGCCGGTCGCCATTTTCGATGGGGGCGAAATGCGAGAGCGCTGGTAGATCCCCAGGTAATCAACATTAGCCCGTATTCTGATGTGCATAACGCGGAGTCGCTATGCCTGTGGCTTTGACACGTAAACCCCGGAATTTAGTGAAATTTAAATAATTTCTGCTGGCACATGGCCACAGAAACCGGCTCACCTATTTCTTACGATAACACTTCACCTTCAGATTGTTTTCTTCCTTGTGGATTGTTGGTAAGAACGGTGTAGCTCTAGTATTCCTTAGGTTAATAAATCTCCGCTCACTTGCTCACAATTTGACAGGCAAAACATTCGTAGTGGCATGAGTCAGTCATAGCGTTGAAAAAGAAATCTGAAGCACAAAAGACACCTTTTTGTTGTTGTCGTTGTTGTAGTTGTTGTTATTGTTGTTGCTCTCTTTATTGTTGTTCTTGTTTTGAGCCCATTTCACCGCCTTTTCCCTCTGTGTGTGTGCAGCGTCGAGCGACTATGAATGGACAGCTACTGAGACAGCACCAAGAGATGGCGTGATGACACTATTGAGGCACAATGATCGATTCTAGGTGAAATAGGTGTGTCGCTTATAATAAAGCTCTGTGTATCTGCGAAGACAGCAACTTGCGTAAAGAATATATTCTGCACCTAATTGTGGCCATCATGCAGCCTCCTTAACAACAAAAGTCTTTAGACCTCGGGATTAAAAAAAACGAAATTTGGTGGACAAGAGCGCTGGGGAAGTGATAGTTGAAGTGAATATTCTTCCATATAGCGACGCCCATATTGCGTCCCTGTATTCTTGGCTTAGTTGGAACGGCGCAAGCAAATTTACCTTACCCGCGAATTCCTTG
The DNA here is from genome assembly GCF_038994185.2 of Dermacentor albipictus. Classification (NCBI taxonomy): domain Eukaryota; kingdom Metazoa; phylum Arthropoda; class Arachnida; order Ixodida; family Ixodidae; genus Dermacentor; species Dermacentor albipictus. Next base: position 283,200,593 of record NC_091821.1, on the reverse strand, counting down.
CTTGGGAAACTCGGGTGCCCTTTCAGCGTTACGGGTTGTCATGGCATACGGGCACATACAGGCATCGTGGCACACACAAGGAACGCATGAGATGCACGCACCTTTGCCCTCAATCGGTGCAGCGCACGGTTGGTGACAGCCAATGCTGAGATGTGCACAGACAGAGATTCCAGCTCTGCTACGCTACAAGTTACGCGCCTGAAATGGTGTTGATTGTACGCATGCGCAATGGCATGCACGACGTCATGATGGTTTCCTAACTATTTTACCATCGCACTCTTGAACTTCCTTACTTTGTGCAAGCATGTTTGTGGACATAGCACCTGTTCTTGCGACGCCTGCTTCTCGAACCTCGACCGGCGTTACTATTGGGTAGCGTGGCGTTGTCTGCGTGCTGTAGCCGTCCGGTAGACCATGGTGACAAGGCAGGGACGAGACGATTTATAATGCGAAACTTGCACTGTTTATTTATTGGTTACGCGCCGTGGTTGCTCAGTGGCTACAGTGTTAGGCTGCTGAGCACGAGGTCGCGGAATCGAACCTCAGCCACGGCGTCCGCATTTCGATGGGGGCGATACGCGAAAACACCCGTGTACTTAGATTTAGGTGCACGTTAAAGAACCCCAGGTGGTCGAAATTTCCGGAGTCCTCCACTACGGCGTGCCTCATAATCAGAAAGTGGTTTCGGCACGTAAAACCCCATAATTTCTTTTTATCCATTGGTTGATGAATAATATAGAAGAAGAAAATGAATGAAGTTTAAAAAAGGTACATTGCGGGGCCCCTTAAACAGGCCCACTAAAATCGTAGGCGGGATCTTGCTCACGTCAACATCACGTGACATGCACTGAGTCTGGTCGGGGATAGGCGGCTGATCCCTTCTCCCAGGTGACGTTGCACATGCTTGCATCCTCTGTCGGCAACCCATGGAGTCTGGTCGGGGATGGGCTGCCAATCCTTTCTCCCAGGTGACGTTTTCACGTGCTTGCCTCCTCTGGCGGTTACCCGCGGGTCCTGCTTGGTTTGCAGAAAGCGTTCTCCCCTAGAGTTGGGCAGTTCGGGGAAAGGGTTCTCCCCTTGGTCGCACACAGTCAAAGGGGTCTGTCATCACCGCGGGGCGCCTGCCAGTCCGGCAACCACTCGAAACAACCATAGCAAATTAGAAATCCATCCTCCCTTTCTATTAGGCATGGTCTTTGAGCATCCTTTTTGCCCGGGGTGTTACACGCCAACCGCAACAGCATCTCCGGCGAGGGAGGAAGATCGCGACGCGTGGGGGGCCAGCAGACACTGGGGGAGGCATCGTGTTTCAACAGCAGAATTTCACTCCAGGGTGACGAACCCTTGGTCCGTAGCTGGTAGATTCCTGGGAGTCGTTCATCAGTCCTCGCTGAGCTCTTGTGTGCCTTTTCTCCCTGGTCCAGTCCGGTGAAACTGGATTTGCAAACCGGTCTCGCATCTTTTCGTCTCCTGTTTGGCCAAGCATTCACTCCAGTACAGAGCCGGACCCACAACCATAAAGTAAGCTAGCACGAGGCCACCCTCCCCCAAGACACACCAGGCTTTACAAAAAAAAGAAAACCCGCTACTGCTCTCCCATCCCTGTCGCGCGTCCTCCCCCCTGAACCCTAAATGCAGCCATTTCATGAAAGCCTTAAGACGTGGTTACTAAAATCATCTAACAATCAACTACAACTTCGCGATTATAAAAAATTTATGAAATAATGCCAACGTAAAAATGCCACGGAAACCAGAGTGAACATGAACTTTCGCTATTCTAGGGGCAACGACACAGACCATCGGCATTGCCGTTAACTTTACCCCTTCTTATAGTGAATATCGAAGGTGTACTGTTGAAGAGCCAAGCTGCAACGCAAAAGACGGCCGTTTTTCGTAGACATGGACTGTAGCCATGTGAAGGGACAGTGGTCAGTCTCTATGGTGAAGCTTGAACCACCGATATAGCAAGCTAGGTTATGCGCCGCACATACGACGCAGGCGCATTCCTTTTCTGATGCACTGTATGTTTTCTCGCGAACTGAAAGCTTTCTACTGGCGTACAGTACAGGGTCTTCATTTTCGTCATCTCTCTTTGGACAAAGCACCACCCTCATACCCCTCTCACTGGCATCACACTGAAGAATGAATGGCTTAGAGTAGTCGGGCGCGTTCAACACTGCCTGACTCGTCAGCGCTTTCTTCAGCACACTAAAAGCCTTTTTGGCGTCATCCCACTTTACCGTTTGCGGTTCTGTTTTTCTGAGAGCATCTGTTAAAGAACTTGCAATCTCGGAATAATGCGGTATATATCTTTGGTAATAACCTGCCAAACCAAGGAATGACTTAATGCCCCGCTTGGTGCGTGGTTGTGCGAAGTTGTCTATTGCGGCCAGTTTAACCTCTGAAGGCCGACGATGGCCTTGCCCTATTACATGACCTAGATAAGCTACCTCCGCGCGCCCCGATTGGCGTTTGGCAGCCTTGACAGTTAAGTTGGGCTCTCGTGAACGACACAACACGGGTCGCAGGTGTTGCATATGTTCCGCCCATGATGAAAAAAATATTGCTATGTCATCGAGATATGGAAGTGCAGCCCCGCATTCCCCGTAGCACCTAGTTAGAGAAACGATAGGGAGCATTCTTCAATCCAAAGCTCAGGACTTGCAGCCGAAAGGTTCCTATCGGGGGAATAAACGACGCAAGCCTGCTTGCCCTCTCTGTCAACGGAACCTGCCAGTATCCTCTGACTAAATCGAGCGCAGCGATGAAATTAGCAGTGCTCCCTCTCTTAAGCCTTTTCTCGATATGTGGTATTGGGTAGGTTTGGTCCTTCGTGATTAAGTGGAGCCGGCGGTAGTCGATACACGGTCACGGCTCCTTTCCTGGCACCTAACCAAGATAAGAGGCGAGGTATAATCACTCTCTCCTGACTCGATTACATCTAGTTCTAACATCTTGTTTATTTCAGCGGCCATGACTTGACGTTGACGAGGTGAAACACGATAAGCGTTCAGGCGAACTGGGTCCGATGAGGTTAACTCGATAACGTGAACGATCGCAGTGGTCTTGCCAGGGGTGTCTGAAAATATGTCTTTAAATTCAAACACGAGTTCACTCCCTTCGGCCCTTTGATTGGGATTCAACTCTGCCTGCTCTACTAGCTTGTCAATGGTCTCGTGAATGTCTTTTGCCTCCGTTATTGATGTTAACTCCGGAAAGTCCACAGGTATCTCCTCAGGTTGGTTAAGGGACATGTTCACAATGGCCTCCCTCTGCCGGTAGGGTTTAAGTAGCTTGCTGTGGTACACTTGTGGTGTCCTTTATTTTCCCGGAATCGTGAATACGTAGTTTTTTTCAGATAATTTCTGAATTATGCCAACCGGTCCTTCCCATTGAACCTGCAGTTTGTTTTTCAATGAGGGTGTCGGGATCATAACTTTTTCGCCAACTTCAAAGCGTCGCGTACGAGCTGTCCTGTCATAGTATCGCTTAGCATTGCTTTGGACCCTGAGCACTTCCTGCACTGCTGATTCTTGAGATGTGTGCAGTCGGTCTAACAGCTCTAACACGCATGCCACAACTTAAGGGTCGTCTGCCCGGCCTTCCCAGGCTTCTCGAACAATGCGAAGAAGGGACCGGAGGCAGCGACCGTAAGCGAGCTCTGAAGGTGAAAACCCTGTTGAATCGTGTGGTGCAGTTCGAAGCACGAACGTTGCTGCAGGCAAGCAAACCTCCCAATCGGATTTGTGCTATAACAAAGGGCTCGCAAAAGCCATTTCATGAATGAGTGAACTTTCTCTACCACGTTTGACTGCGGGTGGTACATTCAGCTATTAATGATTTTAATACCACACGTTTCCAGAAACTTCGAGGTCACTGCGCTCGTAAAGATGGATCCTTGATCTGACTGGATTTCTGCGGGAAACCCCACTCGCGTGAAGATAGACAAAAGCGCGTTGACGATCTCCGCCGAGCTTAGTTCTTTGAGCGGCACCGCCTTTGCGAATTTCATTGCGGGGCATAGTATAGTGAGAATATGCCGATAGCCAGACTGCGTTGCAGGAAGAGTGTCCCACTGTATCTATTATGAGCCTGCGAAACGGCTCCGTGATAATGGGAACAAGTTTCATTGGCGCTTTACCCTTATTTCCGCTCTTTCCTATGCGTTCACATGTGTCACAGCTTCTCACGAATGCTTCCACTTCCCGAAAGCAGCCGGACCAGTAAAATTCCTGCAGTAAGCGGTCCTTTGTTTTCCGAATGCCCAGATGCCCTGTCCAAAAGCCCCCGTGTACCAGGTGCAGGAGCTGCTCACGATAGGGATGCGGCACCACGCGTTGGTCGAATTGCACTCCTTTTCGGCTGGCGTACTTTCTATAGAGGACGGCTGCCCTCTTGACGAACTTCTGTTTGGCGACACCTTCTTTTGCGCCTGGCCTTAGGTTACGCAGGGTGGAATCTTTTTCCTGTTCAGCAATCAATGTGGCAAGGCTTGCATACAATAACTTTATTCTGCATTCTGCCTCACGAGACATTTCAGGCTCCGGTGCTTTCTTGACCTCTTCATTAGCTAGTGCACTTTCCGCAATATCCCCTAATGGCTTGTCCTGTTTGGTGCCGGTTGATGAATCCTCCGTCAAAGCCGTTTTCTTCACCACTGGACATTCGTACACTGCCTTGGCCATGAGCTCCCTTGCCTTGGAACGAGTTAGGGCTCACACTATTCCCTCACTAAATCTAATTCACCTGCGTCACAATTAGAGAAGAAATATGGATACAGTGGCGGGAGTTGTGCCGAGACGGCGGCTTCAATGTCCAGTACTCCAAAGTGGACTTCGTTACGAATCTTTGGCACAGGGAGATGAACAGTGGAGACCTCTACGGCTTGCCTTATCCAAGCACATTCTGCCGTGAACTGGCCTTCCTCCACGTAGGACGGGTGCACCACGTCCATTGTGGCTGCCGAGTCGCGAAGCACCCGCCACGGTTTGCCGTTTACCACGAGGTCTCGAATGTATGGTTCTAGCAATTTCAGATTTTTCTCGTTACTTGTTAGTGACATCAACACCAGTTTGGGATTTTTGCACCCCACAGAGATATTCCCCGTTTGCTGGCAGTTGTAGCAAACTACTTGTTTCTTTCCCTCGAAATCTTTTTTCTTTTGCCTTTCTGCAGTCTGTTCGGGTGAGTCCTCCTTTTTCTTGCTGTTCTCGTCACTACTTTTCACCGAATCTGACCTTTCCTTGGATTTATACTGACTCGACTTTGACCATTGCTTTGGCTTGCCGGGTCTGTATTTATTCATCTCCTTCTCAGGAGCTTCGTTGCCTTCGAACGCACGACGAGTTACGTACTCCTCAGCGAGATCGGCTACTCTCGTGATAGTATCCACGCCTGGCCTATCCTGAACCCAATATTTGATGTTTTCTGGCAGCCAGCGGTAGAACTGTTCTAAAGCAACGCAGTGCATTGTCATTTTCGCCTGAATGCTTCTGCTGATAATCAATACTTTTTAAGCAGATTCGCTTTGACATTATCGAAGTCCTCTGCTTCTTTCCCCATGCGGGCAATGATATCAGCTATACCTCACGTGGCAGTAACGTAAGCAAGAGTTACGGCCACGTGTTGCTTGCGAATTTTGCCTTCTCACACGCGCACTCAAACGTAGGTTGCCATGAAGTATGTCATTCTGCGCTCGCTTTCTAGTGCCTTTAGTAGTCCTTCAGTATTTTCAGCCTTCAGAAACTCAATATCTAGGCGCCTCATTTCGAGGTCGCGCTCTTCTTGGGCCTCACGTGCCGCCCACTCGCGCAATTTTTTTTCTTATAAGCGCTTGCGCTCTTTCTTTCTTCTAGGCGCTTACGCTCTTCCTTTTCTGCTAGGCACTTAAGCTCTTCCTCCTTATCCGCATGATCTCTAGGCAGTTCTTCAGTTCATCGTCGTCTGCCCCGCTCGCTTCGATCGCTTCAAGGATCTCCGGCTTTCTCTTTGATTCGGCAATTTGGGGCCCAACTCTCTGGCCAAGCTATACAATTCTGGCTTCTTTAGTGCCTTCAAGTTCATGGCTGCCCTTAGTGCTGCTAACTCTTCGCTCTATAACAACGTCGAAGTACTCAAAACTTCCCTCAACGGTTAAAGAAAAATCACTGCTTTGTACTTCCACAAAAAATACGTGAAGCCAAGTTATATGTTAGTGAAGAAAAGCCTTGCATGCACCATATGCAGTCATGAATCCTGACACCTTCCTTCCGAATGTTGTCACCAGGGCGAAGAGGAGACGATCGCTTAGGTCTCATCCAAAGTTGGGGTCTCCAGGGCAGCGTATCCCATCGCTGCTAACCAGTTGTTGCAATGCCTATTTCAGGAACCTCGACCGGCGTTACTGTTGGGTAGCGTGGCGTTGTCGGCGGGCTGCAGGCGTCCAGTAGACCATGGCGACCAGGCCGGGAGGAGACGATTTCTAGTGCGAAATTTGCACTGTTTATTCAATGGTTGGTGAAGGATATAGAAGAAGAGAATAAAGGAAGTTTAAAAGGTACATTGCAGGGCCCCTTAAAAAGGCCCACACAAATCGTAGGCGGGATCTTGCTCACGTCAACGTCACGTGACATGCACTGAGTCTGGTCGGAGATAGGCGGCTCATCCCCTCTGCCAGAGATCAGCCGCCCATCAGACAGAGGAACCTCTGTCGGCAACCCACGGAGTCTAGTCGGGGATGGCCGGCTGAACCTTTCTCCCAGGTGACGGCTTCACGTGCTTGCCTCCTCTCGCGGCAACCCACGGAGTCTGGTCGGGGATGAGCGGCTGATCCTTTCTCCCAGGTGACACTTTCACGTACTTGCCTCCTCTCGCGGCAACCCACGGAGTCAGGTCGGGGATGAGCGGCTGATCCTTTCTCCCAGGTGACACTTTCACGTACTTGCCTCCTCTCGCGGCAACCCACGGAGTCAGGTCGGGGATGGGCGGCTGATCCTTTCTCCCAGGTGACATTTTCACGTACTTGCCTCCTCTCGCGGCAACCCACGGAGTCAGGTCGGGGATGGGTGGCTGATCCTTTCAATCCCAGGTGACATTTTCACGTGCTTGCCTCCTCTCGCGGCAACCCACGGAGTCAGGTCGGGGATGGGCGTCTGATCCTTCCTCTCAGGTGACATTTTCACGTACGTGCCTCCTCTCGCGGCAACCCACGGAGTCAGGTCGGGGATGGGCGGCTGATCCTTTCTCCCAGGTGACATTTTCACGTACTTGCCTCCTCTCGCGGCAACCCACGGAGTCAGGTCGGGGATGGGTGGCTGATCCTTTCAATCCCAGGTGACATTTTCACGTGCTTGCCTCCTCTCGCGGCAACCCACGGAGTCAGGTCGGGGATGGGCGGCTGATCCTTTCTCCCAGGTGACATTTTCACGTGCTTGCCTCCTCTCGAGGCAACCCACGGAGTCAGGTCGGGGATGAGCGGCTGATCCTTTCTCCCAGGTGACACTTTCACGTACTTGCCTCCTCTCGCGGCAACCCACGGAGTCAGGTCGGGGATGGGCGGCTGATCCTTTCTCCCAGGTGACATTTTCACGTACTTGCCTCCTCTCGCGGCAACCCACGGAGTCAGGTCGGGGATGGGTGGCTCATCCTTTCAATCCCAGGTGACATTTTCACGTGCTTGCCTCCTCTCGCGGCAACCCACGGAGTCAGGTCGGGGATGGGCGTCTGATCCTTCCTCTCAGGTGACATTTTCACGTACTTGCCTCCTCTCGCGGCAACCCACGGAGTCAGGTCGGGGATGGGTGGCTGATCCTTTCTCCCAGGTGACACTTTCACGTACTTGCCTCCTCTCGCGGCAACCCACGGAGTCAGGTCGGGGATGGGCGGCTGATCCTTTCTCCCAGGTGACATTTTCACGTACTTGTCTCCTCTCGCGGCAACCCACGGAGTCAGGTCGGGGATGGGTGGCTGATCCTTTCAATCCCAGGTGACATTTTCACGTGCTTGCCTCCTCTCGCGGCAACCCACGGAGTCAGGTCGGGGATGGGCGGCTGATCCTTTCTCCCAGGTGACATTTTCACGTGCTTGCCTCCTCTCGAGGCAACCCACGGAGTCAGGTCGGGGATGAGCGGCTGATCCTTTCTCCCAGGTGACACTTTCACGTACTTGCCTCCTCTCGCGGCAACCCACGGAGTCAGGTCGGGGATGGGCGGCTGATCCTTTCTCCCAGGTGACATTTTCACGTACTTGCCTCCTCTCGCGGCAACCCACGGAGTCAGGTCGGGGATGGGTGGCTGATCCTTTCAATCCCAGGTGACATTTTCACGTGCTTGCCTCCTCTCGCGGCAACCCACGGAGTCAGGTCGGGGATGGGCGTCTGATCCTTCCTCTCAGGTGACATTTTCACGTACTTGCCTCCTCTCGCGGCAACCCACGGAGTCAGGTCGGGGATGGGTGGCTGATCCTTTCTCCCAGGTGACATTTTCACGTGCTTGCCTCCTCTCGCGGCAACCCACGGAGTCAGGTCGGGGATGGGCGTCTGATCCTTTCTCTCAGGTGACATTTTCACGTACTTGCCTCCTCTCGCGGCAACCCACGGAGTCAGGTCGGGGATGGGCGTCTGATCCTTTCTCTCAGGTGACATTTTCACGTGCTTGCCTCCTCTCGCGGCAACCCACGGAGTCAGGTCGGGGATGGGTGGCTGATCCTTTCTCCCAGGTGACATTTTCACGTACTTGCCTCCTCTCGCGGCAACCCACGGATTCAGGTCGGGGATGGGCAGCTGATCCTTTCTCTCAGGTGACATTTTCACGTGCTTGCCTCCTCTCGCGGCAACCCACGGAGTCTGGTCGGGGATGGGCGTCTGATCCTTTCTCCCAGGTGACATTTTCACGTACTTGCCTCCTCTCGCGGCAACCCACGGAGTCAGGTCGGGGATGGGCGTCTGATCCTTTCTCCCAGGTGACATTTTCACGTACTTGCCTCCTCTCGCGGCAACCCACGGAGTCAGGTCGGGGATGGGCGGCTGATCCTTTCTCCCAGGTGACATTTTCACGTGCTTGCCTCCTCTCGCGGCAACCCACGGAGTCAGGTCGGGGATGGGTGGCTGATCCTTTCTCCCAGGTGACATTTTCACGTGATTGCCTCCTCTCGCGGCAACCCACGGAGTCAGGTCGGGGATGGGTGGCTGATCCTTTCTCCCAGATGACATTTTCACGTGCTTGCCTCCTCTCGCGGCAACCCACGGAGTCAGGTCGGGGATGGGTGGCTGATCCTTTCTCCCAGGTGACATTTTCACGTGCTTGCCTCCTCTCGCGGCAACCCACGGAGTCAGGTCGGGGATGGGCGTCTGATCCTTTCTCTCAGGTGACATTTTCACGTACTTGCCTCCTCTCGCGGCAACCCACGGAGTCAGGTCGGGGATGGGCGTCTGATCCTTTCTCCCAGGTGACATTTTCACGTACTTGCCCCCTCTCGCGGCAACCCACGGATTCAGGTCGGGGATGGGCAGCTGATCCTTTCTCCCAGGTGACGTTTTCACGTGCTTGCCTCCTCTCGCGGCAACCGACGGAGCCTGGTCGAGGATGGCTGGCTGATTCGTTCTCCCAGGTGACGTTTGCACATGCTTGCCTCCTATGTAGGCAAACCGCGGGTCCTGGTTGGTTCGCGGAAAGTGTTCTCCCCTAGGTCGCATACACACAAAGGGGCCTGTCATCACTGCGGGGTGCCTGCCAGACCAGCAGCCACTCGAGACAACCGTAGCAAATTAGGAATCAATCCTCCGTTTCGATTAGGCATAATCTTTGAACATCCTTTTTGCCCGGGGTGATACACGCCGACCGTAACACTGTTCATTTTCGTTGCCATTCACGGCATACTCGCCACGGTGGCTTGGGGCACGATTACCGCATTTCGAGAGGGGCTGAATACGTGGCGTTAAACCCACGTGTTGGTCATCCGATGCTACTGCGTAACTCATTTTGCAGCCGCACGCTTTAATTTATTGCAGACTTTGTTTAGTTTTCCCTTCTTTAGCGCAACTATGATGTTACTCCCTAATACGAGGTGTTTTTTTATTATACCCCCGTCACCACGAAACAAATGAACTGTATTTTCTCCATGTGTCCTAAGAGCACCCATCATGGTGACAAAAGTGCCAGCAATTTTTCACGAGAATAGCAGCAAAACGAGAGATCAGGTTCCTGCGTGCAAACATGTTGCAGAACATAAACGTATTTCGTCACACTCGAGCCAACGTAAGCTCTGTTCACTGGCGCAGTGATTCACAGCATTTACATCTTCATTTCACGCGCCTACGTAGCGCAATGTACGTGACGTGACGTATGTGACGTAATCGGATGGAAAGATCGAGCACCCACCGCAGCGCAAACCTGCCATTTCATAGCAGCCAGCTCCAATGCTTTCAGCGCTTAATGGAACAGAAAATTGGGCTAGTTTGTTTACACTAAGTGTGACGGCAAGTATGAAATTACACGCAAGAACGAAGGAGTGACATACACAAAGCGCCACACTTTAAGCTGAGCTTTACAGTAAGAACACCAAGCTTAAGTATCGTCCACAACAAGGGACACAACAAAATTTCATTTATTGTTTTTTTTTCACCTGTTACTTGAGTATTTGCTGTAAAGTTGATCGCAAAATGTGGCGCTTTGTGTGTTTCGCTCATTCGTTCCTGCGCACGATTCCGAGGCGCTGCAGACCATCGTGCTTTCAGCACTTATAACTGACATTAGACAACATTTATTGCAAATAGCCCTAGAAAAATATAGAGACAAAACGTCCACCGATTTGCATGACAATAAAGACAGGAAACCGGAAATTATAGTTCAACAACGGAGTGTAGTTTCCTGCTTTAAATTTGCTTGTCGCGTTGAGGCTCACATTTGATCTGCTCGCTGTCAAGCGACCATTCAGCGAGTTGGTTGTGCGAGAACACTGCTGGATGTGCGAACGGCGTGCGCCGCTACTGCACGGTGTGTCATCGCGACTAGCCGAGCACAATCGCCTGGATAGCGTGGCAACTTGCCAAGCGCCACTTATTCCTCGCCCACTTAAATCCATAATGCTCAAGCCATTGCACATTGCGCGGTCCCTCTGAAGTTTCTTTAATTTCATGCTGGCGGAGTGCACGGTGGGCACTGCAGGAATGCCGAGACGCAGTACTCAAACCAGCTGCTATTCTTTACACCTGTGAGGAAACGTAACAATGACGTCACCGCAAAGTCTACTTATTATTGCTCCTATATTAGAATGGAAACTTTGGCGATTTATTGGTAATTCATGGTGGTAACTTATGTTACCGCACCCATAGTCCCGTATGTATGGTACTGTGTGAAATGTTTAGTGATATCAGTTTCCCTGCGATTCTTAGTGCGTATCGGCGGTGATGATCCGAATCCGTGTCCTACGAAGGTGGAGCAACTGAGGCACATAGCTGAAGATATTCCGGAAATTAAGAATGGGAAAACCGAAATCAGCGATTAGCTGAGTGGAACAGACAAGAAGCCAGCCAAATCAACAAGCTTGAAAAACAAGTCTCTGATTACACGAATAGAATAGTATAGCTGGAGTGCGGGCTTGCGGCTATGACGACGAAAGTGGAGTAGGAGAATTTTCTCCAGCCTATTCGTAACATTGGGGGGAAGTTATGGCAAAAAAGAAAAGGAAACCATGCTCATCAAGAAAAACTTAACTTGTAATTAGGTTCTCATGAATGGCGGCATCTTCCTCTGGGACAAACGGAATGACATCGTAGAGGTAAAAAAGAAGAAAAAAAGTCACAATTTCGCCCGCGAGGTGAAGCATTGATTGCGATAGCCAATTAGTGCATAACTATACGAAGTAAGCGTAGTAGTTTTATCGGCCGTATAAACTTGGAAACATTCGCTTGCTAACTGAATTAACAAGCGTGGTGTCAGCACGCACGAGCAAGCATGAACACATCGAACTCAAAGAGCGCGGACATTCGCTGTCAAAACGCTGCTGTTAGCAAGCGCGGCAGCAGCAGCGAGCGAAGTGTATGGCTTCAACGCAAGAGCAGCGAGAACACAACGCGCACAAAGGCATGAATCGCCTGCAGATCACTTTCAGTATGTCGCGCGCGGCCGTGCAAAGTACACACTTGGCGGTGTGGAAGCCTCCCCACCTCCATCCCCAGCCGCCTCCCCGCCTGCCTCCATGTTGACCCTTTTCGTGGCGATCCCGTGCAACGTTTTCAGATTCAGTTTGCAAGCTCTCCCGAGCCGCGCGCGAGAAGGTGACCCGTTTCCACTCACGGCGCTGCTGTCGGCCCGAAGCGCTCGGCGGCTGCTGCGAGGGCCTTCTCCGTTGGGCCATGTTGGAGCTGGAGTCTCGTGGCTAAAGAACTGTTTGGCCTGAGCTCAAGGGCAGCAAGGTCGCGAAGAACTGATCGTTTAATTTCCTCGCGCCTTGTTTATCGCAGGCACTTCCCATGTTTTCCCCGAAAATTTTAGTGTTTGTTGGGGTAACGCTTATTTGGAAGAATTCACAAAACAATAAGGATAAAGCTATAACTAGCTATGTTCCGTTCCGTTTCTAGACAACAGTCACGAAATTCCGCGCTCTGTTGCCGACGCATGGAGCACCGCACAGACAAGAGCAAGGTTTTGCGTGTTAATTTTTAGACTGGTAATTTCAGTCAACACAAACAAGCATTAAATGAAGACCAACTTAGTCGAAAGCATGGAGGGAATAGCCACAGAAGAAGAACTTTTTTATTTGCAGTGGCCGTCTTTTCTCTGTTTTCGAGCCGGCGATTCACGTGTCTCGCACGAAAATGCACACGAGTCACAATGAAAGAAATGCCGCGCCTAGCATGCAAAAGTGGCCATGTGCTCCACACATCCAGGGCGAGCAAGGTTTAACAATTCCAGCTCGTCTAGCACGTCTCAAAAGATATCCCCCCAGAAGGGACCTTCTCCTAAGGAAATAGAAACTGGTTTGTTTGCAGTATTTGCAAACTGCAGCACGATTTTGGTGGGATGCTTTATGCACCCTTGCTTGAAGCTCTTTTACACCGTAAGGTATGAGTCACTGCCAACAACTGGCACTGGAGAGCTGATATCTTCCATACAGGAAGGGCAAGTTGTGCTCATGGAGAATTTGTGCACCACATATTTTTTTATTGAAACGAATATTAGGAGGGGTTGGCGCTTTTATGGCGGCACCTGCTACTGCTTGTCACTTAGCAAAGGAAACAAATATACGCAAAAAGGGAGAATAATGACACAAAATATGGCACTCAGTAGGACACCAGATGAATAAAAACTATGCAGTCAACAGTGCAGGAATCTCAAAGTTTTGTGCATGAGTTCAGTACACATTTGCATATATAATGACAGATATCTTGCATAGCCATACACACAACACATGTAAGTACACGGCAAGCACAGAACACAGTCACACACTGCGTAGAAATCACGATAACCACATAAATCAATCTTTTACCCAGAACAACATCCATGTCACTCATTTAGGATAAACCGAAACTTAACATTTCCCCAAAATGTTGGTGTCCTCGAAAAACTTCTTCAGCAGCAAATGCTGTTTTCTGAAGGCCCGCAGTTGGCCATGGACCAAGTATCTTTTTTAGAGTGAATGGTCTTCTGTCTAAAAGCAACAAATTTGCTTACAGTACCCTTTGTTGTGGATCGTAGTTAGTGCAATCGAGAAGGAGATACACATCGTCTGGATGGTCACAAGAACAGTGTGGACTAGAGGCATGTTTTATCCTGTATATTGTGTGTCTCGTAAATGCAGTTCCAAGCAGCAGGCAGGGCACCTACGTTTTAAATTTTCTCTTAGATTTTCCGGAATTGATAGGTTTATACATGGGTCCATAAAGTATAAGTCAGAGTTCTTAGATTGCTGATCAAACGAGGTAGTTTCGCTGAGACGACTGGAAATTTGTCTCAGGAGGAAGCGGACTTCACTACGCAAAAGGTGAAGATTGATTGTCTCTGCGTTGTTCTGCACCTCATTCGCAGCTGCATCCGCTGCAGTATTACCAGGAATATTGCAGTGCCCGGGTATCCACTGAAATGCAATTTCGTTAATCATTGCGTTTGCTTGCTTTTGTATTTTCTTTGAGCGCCTCATACAATTGCAAAGTGGTCAAATAATTTTTCTTAATGCTATTTAGTAATGTGAGGGTGGTTTGCGAATCGCTTAACATAGCCAATTTTAGCGAATTCTTTTCTGGTGCTATGAAACGTCAAGCAGACAGGATTGCGAACAGTTCTGCCACGATGGAAGTTGTCTTTCGTGATAATTTAAATGTTTTCTATAGCGCCAAATGTGGAATGACGAATGCTGAAGTCGAGGAATTTTTATGACACGAACCGTCTGTATATACGTGCATGTACTGGGGATATAATGAGTAAATTTGGAAGGAATTTAATGACACGAACCATCTGTATTACGGGGACATATTGGGGATATAATGGATAAATTTGGAAGCACACCGTCGGAAGCAAGTTAGCCTGCATGAACTCATCGGGTCCAGAATGCTCGCGTTAACTTCTGAACCTGACTCGCGCAATGACAGTGACAGAGACCACATTTACTCCATGGGAGAAGTGTATGATAGCATCTCATATACTGCTTTTTAGGCTGTGCACCACATGGCGTGAAAAGTATTATGAGTGGTATCATACACTTCTCCGTTGGAGTAAACGTGGTCACTGCCACTGTATTTGGGCGACTCAGCTTGAGAAGTTAACGCGAGCATTCTGGACTCGGTGAGTTCATGCAGGCGAGCTTGCTTCCGACGGTGTGCTTCTCTCGATTTCTTCAGCGCCCACAAGCCCAGCACTCGATGCACCCTCCACAGTTGCACGCAGACCTCTCGTTAGAGGCGTGCAGAGACTAAGCAGTCGGAATATTCGAGGGAAGCTCACACTTGAAAAAGTACAGCTCGCTGCTTCCATCAGGTGGCGGAAGGGCAAAGAGCGTGACGAGCGCCACCGCGCGGCAGGAACCAGATGAGCGACACTTCGCGTGCCGCAGCTTTCAAACTGAGAGAAATCTAGAAACGTTGCTCTCGTGGCCGCTGCCATGTTTGATCACGTGGTGACACGTCGACTGCTTGTCTCAACTGCATTCGTTGCGTCCGCGTTTACGATGGGTTTGTATGACGCCAGTGCGGCCTAGCAAACCACTATTTCGGCAGATATCGTAGACGGTGACTGGGTGGACGACACGAAACTTTGGCCACAGCTTCAGAGGACATGCAAAAACGCTTTGGAAGCTGACTAAGCAATGTTCACATGGCGCGAGCAGCATATATGGTGCTTGTTTTAAAAGCGAGGCTAAATATGCATCCCAAGCTATCCAAACATTCTGTTCATGTATTGAATCAGGATTAGAGTGTTCTGCCCTTCGTTCCTTGTTTGGCAAATATTTTGAAGCAGGGGCTTGTCCCATTTCTGTCTCAGTTAATTTCCTTGGTGTGGTCACTATCTGATTATTTCTGCCGAAGCGCTCGCGCGTGTGCTCAGTTACGATAGATTTGTTCTTGCAGCGCGCAAATCTTGAAACGCAGCCATTTTGTACTATGTAATACCTTGCAAAAAATATGCATTATCCCTAATAACTTGCTTACTCTTTTACACCGTACGAAACAGTCTAATTCGACCATTCGTGCGCTATTGGTGTAGTCTGTCATTTATTGTGCGTATATGGTGCGCTTATATTAAATTGTGCGCCCATCGACTTATTGACACGTTGCCGATAGAGTGGGCGTAAGATTTCGTGACAGTTGCGGTGGATGTGTGTAGATACTGAGCGCGAAACGTACTATGACAGGAAGTGGGGCTACTCACTTTGCCATTGTTGAGCGAACGGTACCCACTCTTGCCGCCGTTCTGGGGCTGAAGTATTTTTTTTTTTGAAGCTTAGCGACAGAACGCTGGCGGATGAACAAATTTCTGTATCCTCGAAGAACGCCGTACATATCGAAGTGCCCGTAACAGATACGGGCAGTTGCAGCAACAGTCAGCAAACTTCCCTACACATATTAATTCTATTCCTTAATAAGCCAGGCACTATTTTGACAGTAAACTACTGCACACGCCTTCAATCTCCTTGATTCAGTCCGGCATGACTGGATCACAGTGCGTAAGCGAAAACTCAGTTGTATTTCCGACAGCTGATAGCACAAGGTGGACGCGATGATCTGTCGCTGAGGCGACGTGAGGCGCAACGCCAGCAGCGCCCGCTCGCTTCTCTCGAACAAACTGCTCCGCGAAAAGGGTCAATAGGGCGCGCAAGGCTGAGCCACGATGGTTCCGCCCGGCCGTGAAACACGCTGCTGACCGCCCAGGACACCTAAGCACTTCTGGCGAGTTGTGAATGCAAAACCACTAGTGTCTAATTGGACGCCGCTGACCGGTCCTTCGAGTTATCCTCGCGGGCAAGCGAGAGCGTTGAGGCGCTTGGCCAACGCTTTCCAGATAGCACAAGGCCGGTGCACTTCAATCTGTGACGTGCTACCTCACCCGACTGTAGAATCTAATGGGGGCGCTCACGAGTAATCCGCCCCCCATTGCGACATGTCTTGCTAATGAATGTCCCAACTTCTCAGACCTCCGGTCGGACGAACACTCCTCAGAGAATTAGTGTGCGGACAAGGTTTAGAAATGTACTTCATGAAAAACTTCTTTCTGGGCGAGTTGGTGCATACTTGATTGTGTCTCGTCCTTGTTCTTTAGTGGTTGCATGTGTGAGCGCTGTTATAATTTTCAAATCAAGGTTTAGAAATATCGTTAGCCAGTGCATACAGGCGTTTCTGTCGACGGTTAAAAAACTGCGCGATAGCACAACCAATGGATATTGCGTGAAATAATTCGAAAAGTACCGGTCTAAATGATGTCCCAACTGCCTCTTGAAAGCGTTGCGCTGAACCCGCAAGTAAATTTTTCACCTCATGTATTTAACACGTAGGTAGTCTTCCACCTGAGTGGAAAGTTGCAAAAGTTGTTGACAGCCTACCTCTACAGGCCAATCTCAATTGTTAAATACTCGGGCACATTCTTCCAAAAATACTTAAGAATATACGTTGAATCTAACAGTATACTTTACCCTAATGAGCATTGTTTTCGTGGTCGCCTATCGGCTGCTACGTAATTAGAAGTGCTACACAACTTTTACAAGCACATCTGCTACCAACTACAAATTGACGCAATCCTCATGTATTTTTCTAACACTTCCGACCATACTTCTCACGCGAAACTTTATAAATAATAATGCTTATTAGGAGATGGACCAAGACGAACCGCTCACGCGCTCGATTGGAGATTATCTATCAGGCCGCTACCAATGTGTAAGCAGTGAGCAAAAGTATACGAACCACAGGTTCGACGAGAAAAAAAAAAAGCCATTTCTTCGTAATTCACACGTGCGAAGTGAAATAGACGAGTGCACTGGAAAGTTCGCAATTCCAAGTTTGGACTGCTGTTCTCTACTTCTGGTTACATTCATACGTCGAAAGAAAAATCTGCTTGACCACGCAATTTCTGGTTCGCACAGCTTTGCTCAGGCTCAGTACAGTACAATGCATCAGACACCGTTCCCGTTTTATCGAATGTACCACCGCGTTACGTTCTGGACCCACTGCTCTTCTTGCTGTACATAAGTGATATAACCAATCAGACTAGCGTCAATATCCGACTGTTTGCAGATGACGGCGTGCTGCACCATAGAATTATAACTCATGACGACCAAATAAAACTTAATCTGAACTAGGTAGCTCAGTGGCGCACAGATTGGCAAATGGTATGAAACGCGGAGAAAACAATTTATATGAACAAATAAGAAATCATCCCTTTCCGCATAGACTGAACACTATGGAACCTGGGTGTCACAATAAGCTGCAATCTCAGCTCATGGGCAACAAATAGCTAAAAAGGCATTGGATACTTTGTTTCTAAACGGTCGCTTATCAACTGTACCTATGAAAGACGGCGTCTTGTTTACACCGTTCTTATTCTTCGAATGCTGGAATAGGGCTACGTTGCATGGCTTCCGTACACTAAAAACAATATTCTTACACTTAAAAGGCTACAAAGGAAAGCTGTGCGGTATATTTTCAATTGTTACGAGCATACGGACTCCCCAAACGAACTTGTGCAACGTGCTGGCCTTGCAACCTTGTCTAGCTGAGCTAACGTGCAGAGGTAAACGTAGTTGTACTTTTTGTTAGATGATAGCTTCAAGTTAAATCCCACATAATTCATCAATAACAACTGTGGCAGAATAACGCACCATAAACAAGAATTCACCTTAAAATATCCTTCTCTACTAATACCAAGTTTCGTTTTTCCTTTTTTCTACAAGTAGTACGAGAGTGCAATTCTTTGGACGAATTTATTGCTTCTTGGCCCACGTTAGAAATGTCTACTGCATAAGTGGAAAAGCTCTTTAACCCCACAATACATCTTGTGTTTTTATTTGTGTGAGTTCTCGTATACGTATATCTGTAATTGTTTTTCTGGATTGTTCCTTTGTTAAAGCGAAAGCATCAAATGGTCAATTGAGCGAGAAAGCCGACGGCGTCTGTAGCAGCGAAGCGGCACCTGAATTGGCTGCCACGTCACGAGCGCGCCAGCTCCTGCGTGAGAGGGCACCACAGTCTCGCTGTGTCGCCCTTGTAATCGCCATGAAGAACTTCATATATTAAAATACTTTGGAAAGAAAAAAAAAACGTTCACGACCTCACGCTCAGAAGCCGAGTGCCTTACCCACTGGAGTAAACCAGCCCCTCCTAGAAAGCAGGCCTGTGCACTGTACTTTATCACATCCTGCTCCTTGGACCTAAATTTCCATTGCTAAGCCCGGCGTGACGAAAGTGAGGAATTATCGCCGCCTAATCAGATTATGTGGCAATGGGGCAAGGTTGCGCGACCTCACAGGTTGAAGTGCACTGGTCATATGCTATCTAGGATGCGTCGACCAAGCATATCAACGCAATGACTCACCCGCGAGTTCATAACTCGATGGACTGCTCAGCGGCGTTCAATTGTACAATAATGCATTCGCATTCGCAACTTACAAGAAGTGCTTACGCGTCCTCGGGTTTTCTTTCTGTGCATAGTCTATGGCTAGCATCTGTGTGCATTGATTTTTATTTCTATGCTCCCAGGCCTGTAATAATCCCATTGTGGGATTTAAAGTATATTTAAAGTATATATAAAGCGTGTCATGACATCTCGGTGCCTACGTGGCCTGGATAAACGTACTACTTTTCAGCAAGCTGATCACCAGCTCTTCTTCGCTCGCCCAGAGTCTAATTAAGATTTCTTGATTTTCTATGTAAATATCTTCAAGCTTACCTTCGGCGGCAATAGTTGGTCGTAATTCATTGCCCCTCTTACTGAACGCCACAATGTAATCTGCAGGGCGCTGGTGGCCTGCTCACACCGAAACTTCACTGATCTACCATTTAGAATATGTTTTGCAAGCATGTAGTAAATAATAACAGATACTTGTTTCATTGCCTGTAACCCTTCTTAATTAGTTGTTTCCAGTAACGAACAGTTGTTGTATCTGTGATGTCTTTATCGATATTTCCTCGTGTAACGAAGTATGCCTCTTCTACACCGTGACTATGCAATGTCTGTGCGCATATCGCTTCAAAATAGAACATGTTTTCGTCATTTATGAAAGTCATATAGAAGAAGTCGTTACATCGCCGACTTCTGAAAGACCCGAATAACATGGCTGTTCTTAAACTTATATAATTGTGCATTGAATTTCTTTGTTACACATATATAATCTAAATCGCTGACTATGTTCTTATCGCTGACTACCTGCGTCTTTTTCCTTGCACTGTCAATTGTCTTTCAAACCGATTTCGTGTTTCCTCCATTTAGTTTACTGCAATCTTACGAGTGTTTGATTTTTGTATGCATCTTATTTTTGTCTTCATCAATTTCGACAGTTGAGCAAATTACAACTTGACTCTAGGGTTAGACACATGCATGTTCTGTTGTCAGACAAGCCCTGATGTATCCCCCACCCTGATAGATCAACTTCCTTTTAATAAACGCTTTCAAAACAACAATGATGCAACTTTACTGTGCCACATTTTGTTAGAGGTGGCTTTTACCAAAGCCTACTTATTATATATTGAAATACCAGTTTTCTCTATGTAATGAACGACAAGAAAGGAAACCGAGGGGCCCGATTTTTATGAGTAATTTCATAAGAACAGAACAACGAGACACCAAGGACTTTGTTTCTTGGCTTCTTATGATATGACTAATAAAAATTAGGACCCTCGATTTCTTTTATTATTTTTCCTTACATAGCGAGGGCCTCGAATCCGGCTGCATTGATGCCTCCAGGTAGCACGTGTGAGTTTATCGGCCAGTTGCCTGCACCCAAAAGAAGTTCCAATTCTTCAAGACAAATTGGCGCATCTCCGAGATGGGGGACTTGAAGCCTCTGGCATTCCATTAAAAAATCGTCGCACTTATAACATCAGTGCGAAAAGAAAGGCTTGGGTGAGCCATGGTGCTTATATTAGGCTTGCAAGTACTGGATTCAGTGCATCCAGTATTTGCAATGCACTTTGAGCTGTCGGTCTCTGCAGCTTGTTCAGTAGCATGCGAATCTTATTCATTACTGATCGCATCATCATAACCGCTTGCCAATCCTGTTCACCGGCAGGAGGTGCTCGGGGTAGATACTTCCGTCGGCGTGCAGTGATTCTGCTGGTGGTTGCCATTTTGGCAACGCAGGCCAGGATTCGGTGCTCACATTCTTCTCAGTGCCCCTGTCCTTTGTAGTGCGTGGCCTCGGTGGCAGTGGCGGAGCTGACAGTGGACATGGCACACGCGTCACCGACACAGCTTTCTTTAAAAAGCGTCGGCGACATCGCTTTCTGGGTTTAGCGGCGGCTTCTCGAGGAGAGGAATGATCTCTTGCCATTTCTTTTAGGATAGCGATTTCTTTCCTAATTTTTTGGGCAGTCCTTTGATGAGGTCTCATGAGATACGTGGAAGTTTGGATATTTCATGACAGAGGCTGCACATTTATCCGCGGCTTGTGAGTCAGCGCAGCGGGAGCCCACTATTTCGTTCCCACAGTCGCTGTTCACGTGTCCTAGTTTCATGCGGCGCTGCAGAGGCTTCGGAATGAAAGGACGGGCAAGATGACGAAAGTGGCCTAGCTTAACGTGCGACGGCAGGCAGTAGCCCTTAAACACAGTCTTCACGCAACGCGAGTTGCCCAGGCGCAAGATATCGACAATGACGTCATGATCCCCCGCTGCTTTAACTAGAATCGGCAAGTCATTGCTGAGGGTGGTCAAGTGTACGCGTCGTATATGACACCGGTGATGACATCAGAGCCCAGCGGAATGTGATAGCACATCGCATGCCATCAAGATCTGTCACCTTGCGTAGGGCGCTAAGAGCACCCGCATGCAGAACACCAACCGCCAGTACATCTTTGAGAGTGTTCACTCTAATGTCCATGATTTCGTTGGGCACCGCGGTCTCCAGGTGAATCAAGAAAGATTGCCTATTGAGCCGCTTCATCTTACCGTTGGGTATCACAGGCATAAACAAGATGGTGTAAGCGTCGGGGATCCGCGTGGGCCCAACAGTTTGTGTACTGGAGGACGAAGAGGTCCTGGTGCTCCTTCTCTACCCTTGCGGCTCCCCATAAGTTTGAAGTCGTCCTCATCAGAAGGGTCCTCGCTGCTGAGCGAGTAGACTGTCGCTGTCAGTCCGATCCGTTTCCTGGAGGCGGTCGTCGCTGACGCCACCTGTTCCGACAGACGCCCTGGGCTTCCATCGCCACCGAACTAGGCGCGACGACTGTTAGATAAACGGTATATTTCACAGCCAGAGGTAGAAAAACAACACTCCACCAAGAGGCACTTCGTCGTCGTCCTCCGAGTGACACGTCGTCGTCCTCCCCATGACAATATTGTTAGGTCCCGATAACTTATTTTTGTGTTTCTGTATAGAGTCACTAACAATCTTCAAGCGCTCGTTAAGCGACTTATTTATTTATTTATTTATTTATTTATTTATTTCACGTACTTTCAAGGCCCGAAGGCGTTACAGAAAGGAGTGGAGTCAAAACAAGAAGTAATGCACTAAAAATACAAACAAAAGGTATTAACAAAAAATAATAACAAAAGGCATTCTGAACGGCGGTCTTGAAGTTATTAGGGTCGGTGATGAGTGCGATTGAGGCGGGAAGGCGATTCCAGTCCGTGCATGTCCTGGGGATGAATGAGTCACTGTACCGGTTTGTACGACACAATGGCACCCCGATTTTAAGGCTGTGGTCAGTGCGGGCCGAAATATAAAACGGAGGGGCAAGAAGGGTTTCTTTTAAAAGGGGGTTCAAATGAAAAACTTTGTGAAAAAGGGAGAGATGGGAAGATTTGCTGCGTGACGAAAGATCAGGTAAGTTAAGAGTTCGTTTCATTGAAGAAATACTTGCCATAGCGAGAATAATTAGATAAGACAGAGCATGCACCACGGTTTTGAATACTTTCAAGAGTAGAAACTAATGAAGACTGAGTCGGATCCCAAATGGCTGAAGCATGCTCCAATTTGGAGCGAACTAAAGTTTTATAAAGAGTTAGCTTCAGCGAAAAAGGGGCAGAGCTAAAATTACGGCGCAAGTATCCAAGCATGCGATTAGCGTTTTTAGTAACATAGTCAATATGCGAGTGCCAAGAAAGGTTATTTGATGTGTGAAGGCCGAGATACTTGTAAGAGGTAACTGACGCCACAGGTGCATCATTAATAAAGTACGTGTGCGTGGCAGTGTTACGAGATATACGCATGGCCTTGCATTTATTTGAATTTAGTTGCATGCACCAATTAGAACACCACTCAATTACGTGGTTAAGGTCGTCCTGCAGCTCTTGGGAATCTGAAGGATTAGTAATTTTACGGTAAAGAACACAGTCATGCGCAAAAAGCTTTATGGAAGAGGAAAGAACGCAGTTCGGAAGATCGTTAATATAAATTAGAAAGAGAAGTGGACGCAGGACTGACCCTTGAGGAAAACCTGCTGGTACGTTAGAAAACCGAGAATTACAGTTATTAGTGTTTACAAACTGCGTCCTGTTAGAAAGCTTTCATCCCCTCGAGTACATTTAGGTCTAATTTAAGTTGAGTCAGCTTAAGTAGAAGTAAATCATGGGTCACAGAGTCAAAGGCTTTGGCAAAATCAAGAAATACGCAGTCAATGTCGGTACCTAGATCAGAAATTGCAAAGAGATCGTTAGTAAATGTTAAGAGCTGTGTTTCACAGGAAAAGAACTTACTGAAACCATGTTGACAGCGGTTGAAAAAGGAGTTTGATTCTAAAAACACAGCCAAATGTGAATATATTATATGCTCAAGAATTTTACATGAAATGCTTGTTAGTGAGATATGCCTGTAATTGCTGGGTAAGTGTCTGTTACCTGATTTATGAACAGGAATCACCTTTCCCACGCACCAGTCGTGTGGAAGAACAGAGTGATGTAATGACTGAGTGAAAATTGCGACAAAATAACAGCAAAAAATACATTAGTACACCTCAAAATTTTTGAGTTCAGGCAGTCTGGGCAAGCAGAGGAGGACGTTTTTTGATTGTTAATTAGGCAGCTAACACCAACCCAGTCAATAGAGATTGAATCGATTGGCGAAAAGCCAGAATTGGATACAAGCGGTAATCTACGTGGCATTGTGGTAACATGGGGAGAGAACACATCATTAAATAAATTACAGCACTCTTCAGGAGCTACAGGTTCATCATTTGGGTATGTTAATTGGATTATTTCGCTTGGAGTACCGTTAACTATGGTCCAGAATTTTCGAGGATTAGTTTGCAAGATAGACGGAAGGGTAACAGAATAAAAATGCTGTTTCGCACTACCGGCGGCTGCGTTGTAGTCACTTTCAGTGCGGTAGTAAGCGGACCAAGCAACGTCACTGCATGAAGCTTTCGCGCGACGAAACAACCGTTTTTTTTTTTTTTGTTACGTAGTCGCTTCATAAAGGGGTTGAACCTAGGGGACCGTGGCTTGCAAGCGACTGTTCTTTGCGGTACGAAACGTTCGATTAGTGACAACAATATATTTTTGAAAATGCACCAGTTTTCTTCAACACAGTACTGATCGCAATTAGCGATGTAAGAAGCTGCGAAATTTTCCATTTCAGCGGTAATGGAAGCCAAGTTGGCTTTGCTGTAATCGCGGATCACCTTCGTAGTTTTCTTAACAGGAGCCCGTGTGTTGATATGAAAAGTGAGTGCAAGGTGATCACTTAAGCCTTTTATGTAAAGAATTGGGGAAACTGTGTCAGCGTTCGTAGTGAGAATCAGATCTAGTATGTTAGATGAAGAGGCAGACACGCGCGTTGGTTTCAGTACAAGCTACTTAACCTGCTGTTTAGTGTAGCACACCTTTTTAACCATGCATCAGTGTAACAAATGGCTTTCAAGCCTTTCGTAGCTTTCCTAAAAAAGAGTGATGGCATTGGATGTATTATATACACTGGATTTTATGTTTTTCCTGGGCAGCGTTAAGTAATTTATTTTTCCTAATTGTTTCTTTGTAATGCAATTCTGCGCTTTTGTAGGTTGCATATTTTTGTTCTGCATTACATGTGCGATTTCGTGCGGGTATTTGCTTTGACGTCTGATGTTCTTGTGTGGTATCACAAAAACTGTGTGCGAGCCTTCGTTTCTAAATTTTACCCTGAAAACCTGACTACAACAAGGCTAACTGTCCCGCGCATATGTTTATACTTTGGGGCCGTCTATTGTAACAGACTACGCCGCGTAAACAGCTTCACCTCACGTCAAACACATAAAAGAATTTGGCGTCGTGAAGATGGACGCATATTTATTGGCAACATTTCCAATACCATACCAAATAAATATAATGAATAAATCATTGAAGAAATAAAAATTAGGCAGAAATACTTACGACTGCTATAAATGTGGAATTGCAAAAGCATTATGGTCCCGTTGAAATGTTTTTTTTTTTCTCTGCGCGTTCCTTGTCCGCGCCAGCAGCTCTCGCCTGCGTTCTCACTTGACCTCGCTAAGGCCAACTCAAAACGCACCGAGCGTTTCAGCTGGCTCGCTTGCCCACGAGGAGTTGATAACTCGAAGGATCGCTCAAATGTACATAACTGCTTTTTCTTTTGTTCACTCATTTTGTGCACTTATGACGTGGTCCAATGACGGACGCATTTGGCCAACCAGAACTGCGGATCGCGTCTCGGACGTCGGAGGCTCGGCTTTAACCGACATATAACTATTATTCTTTTCAAAGCCATTAATATACTTTGTTTAAGGAACCTCCCGGGGAGATTTGACGTCAGTCCCAGCATTTAGACGTGATTTTACTCTTTGCGCTGTCGGCTATTTTTGGTACCACCGCTCGGTGGCCACGCCAAGGACGCCGGATTTTCGCGTAATGGGTCACATAATGATTTCGCATCAATAAAATAACAACGCATTCATTATTCGCTTTCTTTTACTTCCTGAGAAATCTGCTAGCGATGCCCTCTTCAATTTCTAAAGTCTTTGGTATCAGAGGCCTGCTTTTTCCGCACATTTGCACAGAAGACACCCATGACTTATCACCACCGACACCCATGAGTATATCAGTTTTGATTTCCCTCATTGTTGATTTCACGTCTTCATAACACATTTATACCTACTAAACATCATAGCTGGGTTTTAGCGCACAGATCTGACTTTTAATTTGTGCCTCTTAGTTACCGCCTCCCTTCCTCCTATTATTGAATCCTTGATATCCTTTTGTCAATGCCGTGATATTTATCGATGATGTCTCCTTATTCTATCACAGCTTCCTCAACACGCGAAGCGCCAAATACAGCGATAGCAATGCAAGTTTTGCCATGCCCAGTCACGCGACCACGTATTGGCCAGGATGGGCCGAACCTTCATTGCACTATCCGCCCAGCTTGCACGGCCAGACTCAGGAAGGAAGGCAAAGAAAGCTCGGTAAGCGTATCACGTGCTTGAAGGTGGATATTATCACGACTAAAGGATAGCAAAAGAACAGAAGAAAACGAATTAAGGGTCACAAGCAGCGACCACGCTCCTTTTGAAAGAAGACGAAGTTGGTGCGTCAGTTCTTGTGTTCTCTGAATACAGTGTTGGTTTGCTTCGCGCATCCTAGTCCTGCTTCTTTTCCTTCTCTTTTTTTTGACGTCGTGACACTGGTGGAGGTGCTGGACTTCAACATCTGATGCTCGGGACTCGTCTGCAGAATAGCACTTCCAGTCCGAACCCACAATCAGTTCCGACCGTGGATACTCCTCTCCACCGCTACAGTCGCCGACAGCAAGGTCTTAGTCGCGAGGTAGTTTCCTTGGAACTCCTACAGCCAAGTAGTTCTCCGTCTGAATAAATGGCAGCGGCAGGCGCTTCACAGGTGAATGTTGAGCACTCTCGGATTCCCGAGATCTTCCACTGTGACGCTTTTGAGGACGTCGAGGATTGGCTCGAACAATATGAGACAGTCGCCAAGGCGAATCACTGGACCTCGGAACAGGAACTTTCTACGTGTATATCGCCCTGGCGGACAGTGTTCGTGCATGCTACGGAAACCGGGAAGGCACTGCCTTTCTGGGATGAATTTCAGCACCAACTTTTGGATACCTTTGTTAACAACGATCGTCGTGATACGGCTCAGCAACTCATCGAATCGCGCATACAAAAACCGAAAGAGAGCATCGCCATGTTTGCGGAGGACATGACCCGTCTCTTACGCCGAGCTGACCCCGCGATGCCTGAAGAAAAGAAAATCCGACATTTGATGCGAGGCGTCCAGGAGCAAGCGTTCGCCGGTCTTCTTCGCAACCCGCCGACAACTGTTGTGGAGTTCATCAAGGAGGCTACTACGATCGAGCGAGCACTTCAACAACGGTGCCGCCGGTACGACCGACCGAGCAACGCCTCGATCAGTGCCTTTGCGCTGACTGCTGCCAGTGAGTGTTCCTCGCGTGAGCTCATCCACGAGGTCGTTCAGGAGAGCTTGGCAACCTTGTGGTTACTCCGCAAGAACCTCTGGTGGCTTCTCTCGTAGAGGTTGTACGGTAGGAAATCAGGCAACCGTTTTTTTTTTCTGCCTGAATCGCTACAAGACCAGCGGTCTATAAAATACTCGTCGGCCGTCCGCCATCCAACCCCAGCGCCGCACAGCTCGTCAGCCCTGCCTCGTCCTTACCACGAGTCCGTAACCCTTCCGTACCACCCGCTGCCGTCTCCAACCCCGCAACCTAATGTGCCCGTGGAAACGCAGACCTACTGCCCTACGCCGACTACTCCAACTTGGTCGCAAAGGTCGCCCATCAATCGACCACTTTTTCGCAAGACGGACTTGTGGCGTTCCGTCGACCGGCATCCACTTTGCTTCCATTACGGGGCAGCTGGCCATATTTAGCGCTTTTGCCCGTATCGTGACCAGGCCTTTGCAACCACCATCCCTCGCGCTCGCTGGGACAACCGACGCGACGCCAGCGTGTCCACGCCAGCACGGCCACTCGCTCCTACGTACCGTCAACCCCATTCTCCGTCACCTGTACCGAGCACTTCACCACACCGCCGCAGTTACGCCGATGTAGTCCGGGGCAGGTCCCCTAGTCCTCGTCGGGGAAACTAAAAGCAGTGACCTCTTGCTGAAGGTTGCCGCCCGTCGAGATGCTACAACACTCCCAACGTCACCAGTACGACCGGACGATACGACGTCGCCGACTTCAATGGAAATTGTTAGCGCCGACCTCGGCGTTTACACAGATGAATGCCCAGTGACAGCGCTAGTAGATACTGACGCGGACTTCTCTATAATAAGCAAAAACACGGCGATTGCCTTAAGAAGGTCAAGACTTCATGGACGGATGCCAGTGGATGACGCCCACAGGCCAAGTTACCGCTAGAATTAACATCGGTGCCTCGGCCTTCGTTGCTAGTTTTGTCGTTTTGCCGGAGTGCTCTAAAGATCTGATCTTGGGTATGGATTCTGCGTGCACACGGCGCCGTTATAAACATACCGCACAGGTCGGTCACGTTTAGCATGGGCCCAGCTTCAGTTGTACTTTGAACAGAGCAACGACGTAGAACTTTACGCGCCGCCGATGACGACGTGACTATCCCACCACGCTCATGCTCCCGGCTGTCGATGACATTCGACATACCGAGCGAATCCGATGCTGTCGCCGAACGAAACGTGGCTATTCAGCCATGACACATCTATTGCAAGAGGCGTCGTCAACATTAACTGCGGGCAAACAGAAGTTCTCGTAACAAACTTTATCCATGAGCGCCGGCATCTTACAAGATATATGACAGTCGCGTACGTCCAAGAGTTCACTCAGGTCACAGGCTGTTTTACTGTAGAGCAAGGTGATTCTATCAGCCTGCCTCCCATGCCTCGAGATCTATCCATCGATGTTGCCCCAAGCTTGCTGACAGTGCAGAAACAAACCCTCCTGGAGCTTGTACATCAATTTCAGGACTGCTTCTCGTCGACGTCGAGGGTTGGTCAAACGCCGTTGACCAAACATCAAATTATAACTGGTGATGCAGCCAGGCCCACGGCAACGTGAAGCCATAGAAAGTCAGGCAAAAATAATGATTGAATGCGACGTTATTCAGCCGTCGAAGACTCCTTGGGCGTCGCCAGTGGTGT
Organism: Dermacentor albipictus; assembly: GCF_038994185.2. Lineage (NCBI taxonomy): Eukaryota > Metazoa > Arthropoda > Arachnida > Ixodida > Ixodidae > Dermacentor > Dermacentor albipictus. The sequence continues at coordinate 283,171,894 of NC_091821.1, read as the reverse complement.
TAGTCAAGAAAAAAGAATTGCAACTTACGTTTCTGCGTTGATTACCGCGAGCTCAGTCAGATCACCAAGAAAGACGTTTACCCACTGCCTCGTATAGACGATTCCCTCGATAAACTGCACCATGCACGTTATTTCTCGTCGAGGAGCATTTAAGGAGCGTGTACTGGCAAATAGAAGTGGACAAGAGAGACCGCGAAAAAGCTGCACTCGTGACACCTGACGGTCTCTATGAATTTAAGGTACTTCCCTTCGGCTTGTGCTCCGTGCCGGCAACATTTCAGCGGCTAATGGAAACATACTCTCAGGCCTCAAGTGGCAAACGTGTCTAGTATACTTGAACGATGTGATTGTATATTCTGCAACTTTTGACGAGCACCTGAGGCGACTACATGCGGTTTTCCAAGCCATCCGATCACGCTGAAGGCGGAAAAATGCCACTTTTGCTTTGAAGACCTTCCCTTCCTCGGTCACGCGCTCAGCTATGAAGGTGTACGGTCTGATCCCGACAAAAAAGCTGCCGTTGCAAATTTTTCAGCGCCATCTGACAAAAAGGTAGTCAGACGATATTTAGTAATGTGCGCCTATTACCGACGCTTCATTCCGAACTTTTCACAAATTGCGTCACCGTTGACACACCTCACCAGGGAAGACCTCGCATTCGTATGGGGTAAAGAGCAGCAACAAGCGTTCATCGAGCTGCGGCAACACCTCCAAAAGCCCCCACTCCTCGGACACTTTGACAAATACGCCCTGACAGCGGTTCACACCGACGCCAGCAATGTCGGCTTAGGAGAAGTACTCGTGCGGTGGCAAGACAGCGTTGAACGAGTAATAGCCTACGCAAGCAGAACCTTTTCCCGTACGGAAGTGAATTATTCCACCACGGAAAAAGAGTGCCTGGCGGTGGTGTGGGCCGTTTGGAAATTTCGTCCGTATTTGTACGGCCACTCCTATGATGTCGTCTGTGACCACTACTTCCTTCGTTGGCTGATGAACTTAAAAGATCCATCAGGACTGTTGGCATGCTGGAGCCTTAAGCTTTAAGAATTCGACGTGGTTATTATGCCGATGGCCTTTCTGGCGCCCCATTCGGGTCTCCTAATGCGGAAGATGACGATGCACCCTTTGTCGAAGTTGTCAATACAGCTACAATCGCACAGCAGCAACGCGACGACCCGGAATTGTAACCCATTATTAGTTTCTTGGAGGGTCGCACTTCGGTTGTCCCAGGGCTTTTTACAAGAGGACTACCATCATTTTGTTTGGGTAATGACGTCCTGTATAAGGCAAACTTATCTCCTCACGGAAACACCTACTTACTCGTCGTCCCAACACCTCTTAGGAGTGAAGTATTTCAGACATGCCATGATGAAGCAACATCCTGTCATTTGAACTACACGCGAACGTCGTGTAGGGTGAGGCAAAAAAACTACCGGCAAAGACTCACGGCGACCGTTCAACAATACGTCCGGACATGCCTCGAATGCCAGCGGCGAAAAATGCCGGCAGTCAGACCAGCAGGCTTCCTCCATCCTGTTGAAGTGCCCGAAGCTCCATTTGCTCAAGTCGGAATGGATCTTCTAGGCCCATTCCCTGCTCCTCCTGCGGGTCACAGATGGATTATTGTAGCCACAAACTACCTTACTGGCTATGCCGAAACCAAGGCTCTGGAGCGGAGTACGGCAAGTAAAGCAGCCCGATTTTTCTATAGAGAATGTTGTACTGAGGCACGGCGCTCCAGCACTACTATTAACTGACAGAGCAAGTAAATATACAGCCGAGCTATTCGACACAGTATTAAGATTTAATGGAACAGCTCACCGGCGAACGACGCCGTACCATCCACAAACGAACGGACTGACAGAACGCCTGAATAAGACGCTCACCGATATGCTCCCCATGCACGTAGATTTGGAGCATAAGAATTGGGATGAAATCTTGCCGTATATTACCTTCGCATACAACGCAGTTCAGATATAAGCTCGGCATCGCACCGATCCGTTGTCTACCTCGGTGAGAAACACCCTCGACAAACCCCTAGCCACATCACTCGGTCGGCTAATCAGCTTGTTTGCCGCTTAGAAGGACTCCGCGCTCTATCGCTGCGTCATCGCAGGTAATGCCTGAGACAATGCTACCAATATGGTTCTCGCGTTGAGTGTAGCCAGGTTCAATTTTCATGGTTATATTAATGCTACTACTAGTAATATTTATAATATGATGTTGATGATGCTGATTATTGGCCTCCCCTTTGGGGCGGGACGGTGACATTCATCTAACCTGCTTGAGCTAATCGGGTAATCTATACATGCTTATCAATCTGGCATTTTGCCTATGTCTCCTTAATCTTCCAGTCTTCCTTAATATATCCATATCTGCCTATGCCTGTCTCGGATCCGTTCCTGTCAATCTCTTCCGTGCTTTTCTCCCCAATACTCTATACGACTCTTGCTTTTCTCGACTGCTGACCGTTTAATGCTTCCGTGCGCTTCGAAACCCAGCGCTTCTGGAAGGTGGACGTTATCAACGGGTATCGCCGGGGGAATACCTTCGCATTCAATTAGGATGGGCTGAGTCAGCGACGATCTTTCCGCTAATATGGTGTATGCAAGCTACCACCTGAAGGGCGTCCGTGAACAAGTCTGAAAGGGTAATTAATGCTGCCACTCATGTCGTCACACTGACTGATGTCGAGGGCTTCTTGGTGGCTCAAGCAAGAACGAGGACACAAGCTATAACGGAGACACCACAGGTCGGGCAAGCACATGCCATGTATCGACGAAACCTTTTGTCTCTTTTCAGCTCAGCAACTTAAGCTAGACGTATTTAATTACAATCGTATGTGGCAGATACCGCAATCGCGCCGGTATAGCTAATTTACTCGAACATTTATGCATATTGGCTTGAATGACAAACCGCAGCTTGCTATTGATTACTGCCAATATTATGCCATTTGAGTTTTCCTACTAGATATAATGTAGCGAGAATGTTACGATTTGGAAGTGAAACTTGTCAGTGCTCAATGAACCGGAAGAATTGTGAGACTTTGGTGATACTCCTATCGAAAATGAGCGTGCATGGTCGCACGATTTTTCCCGCGGCCCCACTCTCTTTCTCGGTCGAGATGAGGTAGAGCGTGTGTTTCGCCACGTGCGAACATATGTATTAGAGAACTATTATGCAATTTTATTATCGAGATACTTGTTGATTGGTGATATTTTCGTGCAAACAATTTTCTTCGCTTTAAATATTGCACCATAAGTGGAGCAATAATCACAGACCATTATTTACGTCAGTCTAGTCAATACAGAAAAAGCATCAATGACCAGGAGCCAGTGTTTCGATCTAATTACTGCCGCAAACTCAGACTACTGCTTCATATAGAGCAGACATTTAGACTAAATTTCGTGCTTTCTTGTCCGTGACCATATAACGCGCTTTGAAGCTGTCCTTAATGCTACCTTTGCAAGAAACCTCGTCGCAACCATGTCTGCTGGTCAAAAATGCTATCTACAAATTGTTGGTTGCTGTAACGACAGCTCACATTACGATTGAGTGGCTGCAATGTAAAATGTCAAGTTGGCTTAATGTTTTACAAGTGCTTCGAACTATTCGAAAATGTAACCGGCTCAGTGCACACATTGTCGAGAAACCCACCATACAGTCATTCTTAAGTGCTTTATAATTCCATCAGCCTTCGATTTTCAGCAACACTTATCATCTCGCGACATATTTATTTATTTATTTATTTACTTATTTATTTATCATACCCTCAAGGTACGGTTGTACATTGCAGAGGGGAGGGGCAAAGTAAGTAAATACAGAGGCAAATCCCAAATTAAGGAAGGAAGGCAAACAACATGGCAAAAAAACATCGTATACAAAATAATAATGGTAAATAGAAACTTGTGAGCATGGCAAAAATACATGGCGTAACAAAATAAAGAAAGGAAAGAACATACGATATAAAAATACAAGCCAACAACAATGACATAAAATCAGTTATTATACAGAACAAGCAAACGCAACAATAATTTATAACATGAAGCTTTGAAGTGTGCTTTTAAAGTTATTGGTGTCAATAATGCTTGTAAGTAATGCGGGTAAGTTATTCCAATCTTTGCTCGTTTGGGGAAGAAATGAATATGAAAAGCCGAGGGTGTTGCAGTGCGGAATGTTTACCTTTTGGCGGTGGTCTATGCGAGATGAAATGTATGGTGGCGGTTGGACAAAGATAGAACGTAAATATGTGTTATGGTAGTACAGTCGCCCAAATCTTTAACTGGTGTGCGGGAGCGGCGACTTTTCCGTGCGTCAGCACCGTTTGACGGGGCGAGGCTGGAAACAGTCTGAGGCTAAGCGCATGCGGACAAAGCGCGCTCAGCTGGGCCCATCGTCTACTAGGCTGTTTCCAGCCTCGCCGCGTCATAGGGCGCTGACGCCCGGAAAAGTCGCAGCTCCCGCACACCAGTTAAAGATTTCGGCGACTGTACATTTTATGGAAAAGACATATGCGAGATAGTTTTCTACGGGTTGATAACAGCGGGAGGTGAAGGAGAGCTTTCATGTTAGTGACACTCGCAGTTTTTTGGTAGTTGGTGAGAATGAAACGGGCTGATCGATTCTGTATTGCCTCTAGATACTGTATGAGGGTGTCATGCTATGGTTCTCCCGCCAAATGCTTCGATAAGTGATGAATTACAGCAGTTTGTCATATAGAGCGACGCGCATGCGCAGCTTGAATGCTCCGTGCTCTGATTTAATTGTTCCTTGTCAAGCACTCTGTCAATATATCAGTGTACATTTTTATATCTGTAGCACTCTGTATCAATATCTGTATGCAAGCGACGTGCAAACTATCGGTCTTTCGCTGCTTTTCAGTGCGTGATGCGAGCCTTGGGTAATGTGTTCTTGTCTTCTAATTTTTGATCATTTCTTCATATGTACTGTACACTCCTGCCTACGGCCTTCTCTGAAGGCTGGCAGTATTTATCAAATAAATAAATAAATAAATAAGCTGTTTGAGGAGGCACTGCGCTTGAACTACGCTTGCATAAGCGAACCACTGTTTAACAGCGGAAGTCTTATGCCATTTCAATTAACACTGGCACATGATCTTACAAAGAAGTTGCATTGCAGCTACGATAACTGTACAAAGCTACCCTTGTGTGCAATAAGAGAGCTGAGTTGCACGTTTATGCAATAAAATCTTGGCGTCCCGTTCTTGCCGGTCTTTCTTGGTGCGCACCTTTAAGGCTGGCCTCTCGGGGTGGCCACTGGCACACCCTGCTTACGGGATATTTCTGTTCCTTCTGCGCTGCAAGCACACTGCCATGGATAGCCATTTGACGGCTCTGCTGTCCTCGGTGCAGTTCCCATACGTTCGCGCTCGTGTGTTTATGAGTGAGGGAACATTGACAACGTCCGTGCCACGCGGTCTCAAAAGACCGAGCTCGCTGCCGTCAGCGCAGCATCGCGCCTACGCAACCTCGCGTGGGCGTTCTTTTTCTTCTTTCTCGATCCCTAACCGTCGGCGAATGGCGAGAACGGCGTCGTGCCGTGGCCGCATGAGCGTGACAGAATTCGGGCGGCGCGAAGCCCCACTGCTGCGGGCCGAAGCCGTGCCAGCGGCGCGCGAAGCCGCATGCAGGAGGGACGCACGCACGAAAAAACAATCTCCGCGCTTCATGAGCAAAGCTTGAATGGATTCCACGCCAGCTGCGAATCCCTGGTATGAGGGACGTTGTCGGCTGTCACCTCACTTCAACCATCCTTGTCATTGATTGATTGGTCAAGTTTAGCATCTCGAAACAGTACTCGAGTGTGGATCAAGGCGACTGGATGAAAATTACCAATGCGTGAGTCAGCATCTTGACACTCAAAATAATTGACTAGCAGGTGGCTAGAATGCAGTGGAACGAAGATGAGCACGCTCAAATATTTGGCACGTTTCCGGGACACGTTTCTTTGGGCGCGAAGACTAAAATTTAGTTCAAGCTCAGTAGGATCAAGAGCTGCGACGCGGCAGGAGGCCCGCTCGGTCAGGGCACCTTCAGGATGTTGAGTGCTTAGGTGGCTGTCAAGAATACCATTTCGATAAGTTCATTGAGCGCTGTTTTAGGTGGGATCGGTCTTGGACAACTTTTTCACTTGACAGCCCACCACTTCATAGTTATGTGCCATGCGCTATAAATAGCAATGTCATCGACACAATACGTGGCGGTGCGAAATTTTCGTGTTTGCTCTATAGGATGACATGCATGTTGATTTTTGTCAAAAGACATGACCGTTGTAAGAAGGCTTACCTGGAAATGTACCGATCGAGAGGAAGACTGCTTGACGTCCCAGTATTCTGCGTTCCGTGTCTTTCATTCATTGTATGGTATTGTAACCATTCATTGTATGCTATTTGTATATCAAAGACAACCACCGAGCTACGATTTTTGTGACTGAGAGCGTCGCTGCGGTTTTTTTAAGCCAGACTTAACAAAGCTGAAGCCCGAATATATTCGAAACCGATGAACGCTTCAGATTTCAGCGAATTTGGGTCGCTTGATGACACAACTATTTGTTCTTGAGGACAAATGCTTACCCGTTGATACGACAGTCACATGAAGATTCGAAATAGGCATGAAGCATCATTGTGATCAACACTCTGAAACTCTACGCCACTTATGGCCGGAACCAAGCGCCTATGTGCTGTAGACGCGTGGACCCAAATGACGGCCTTCATCATGAAGAGCCGCTGGGCTACATTCCCAATTGTATTTCCAGTGCCACTCGAACTGGTTCAGTTGCTGCTTGGCACGACGTCATCGGTTCGGCTCCCGGTGGCCCCGTTCCGATGTAGACGGAATGCAAAACTGAGCTCAAAAAAAATGGTCAGAACTAATTTCGACGCCTGGAGGTGCGCCCCGACAGCCATGGCGCAGCATCGGGATGAACGTTGTTCATATCAGCTGCAAGAACGTTTATTTCCAGTGTTATCCGGTAGGGCTCCATTGTCGTCGCAGTTCATTACACTGATACTGTCAAGAACATGCGCACACGAAGGGGCATGTGCCAATGACCCTATCGTTCTCACATCGAAATTGTACTTTTTGATGCCAGTGATCAAAAAGCGCACAGTAGTGCGTTCTGTCTCCGCTTTCTATCGCGTCAGTGAATGCTGCAGGCGCAGGTCATTGGATTTATTCTCGTAGACTTTCCTGCACGCATATACAACGAATAATGAATATACCTACTGGGTTTTTGCTCTTGCTGGCCAACATCGGTGAGTTTCAGTGCAGTATGTTACCATGTAGGCGCAAGAATGCTAAACTGTATTCATGTACTACCATATTTACGAACAGTTCTCAGATTTTCTAATGATTCTGATTACTGCACAAAATTGTATCAAACAGTGCATTTATATCTACCCCCGCGCCCATGCGAACATGCTCTTACGATATAGGGAGAGCATTTTTTGTATCTAATTATTTGTTTGTTTTGCTTGTCTATTTATTTATTTATTAGCGAATGCTGCGCGCCCTGTAGGGGCCCGTGCATGGGAGACGTGTGTGGGAAAATAAACGCCAACAAGGATGTGAAGAGAAGCACAATGAGAAAAATGGCATAGGTGCATAGCACAAAGAAAACAGTCAGTGTGCAGAACATGCAATTACTTAATGCAACAACGAGAGAAACTGTTACCACGATGTCAAAAATAATCAACCAGACGCAGCAGCAAAGCGAAAAGGTGAAAAAAGCCGAAGAAATTGAATTTTCTAAGGGAGCTTCTTCAGCAGCGAACACGTTCGATGCTTTCGGCATAATAAGGAGTGATAACGGTTCCGTCTTCAACTCGGTTATTGTGCACGGAAATGAGGAATCTTTAAAAGTGCTTGCCATGGCGATTACGGGTTTAATGGATCAGCGTGCCGGTGTCTTGCCAATCGCTTGGTCATTGATAGGATGTACTGCTGTATATTAAGGGACACCTACTTATTCTTAGGTGCAGAGAAACTTTATCCTTTGAAGTTTCCTTCGTAATTCGTCATGATCATCATCATCAGCGTATATTTATGTTCACTGCAAGACAAACGTCTTTCTCTGTAATCTCCAATTATACCTGTCTTTCCCTAGCTGATACCAATTCGCGCCAGAAAATTTCCTAATTTCATCACCCCACCTGGTCTTTTGCCCTCCTCTACTGCACTTGCCTGCTCTTGGCACCCATTCTGTAACTCTAATGGTCCACCGGTTATCTACCCTAAGCATTGCATGGCCTGCCTAGAACCATTTTTTCTCTTAATCAACTAGACTATCTGCTATCCGCGTTTGCTCTCAAATGCACACCGCTCTCTTCTCGTGTCTTAATGTTACACCTAACGGTCTTCGTTCCATCTCTTTCTGCATGGTTCTTAAGTTGTTCTAGAGCTTTTTTCTGGACCTCCAAGTTTCTGTCCCATACATTAGCGCCAGTAGAATGCTATGAATGCGCACTTCGCTTTTGAACAACAGTGGCAAGCTCACAGTGAGGATTTGGTAATGACTGCTGTATGCACTCTGGCACGTTTTTATCCTACTGTAAATTTCCTTCTCATGATCAGGGTCCCCTTTGAGTAATTGACCTAAATAAACGTACTGCTGTACAGACTCTACAGGCTGACTGGCGATCCTGAATTCCTGTTCTCTTGCTAGGCTACTGAACATTATCTTTGTTTTGTGCATATTAATCTTCAACCCTACTCTTACACTTTCTAGGTTCCAGTCCTGAATCATTTGTAGTAATTCGTCCTCAGTGTGGTTGAACAGGACAATGTCATGTAACTGTGGAATCTTTATAGGTATTTCCCAAGATATTCACGAATGCCTCCTATACTGCCTAATTACGTAATGCCTTTATGACTGCCGGTATCTCAACTGAATTAAATGCTTTTTCATAATCTATTAAAGCCAAATACATGTGTTGATTGCACTGCGCAGATTTCTCGATTACCTTATTGGTGAGATCCATGATCCATTGTCGAATACGTCTTCCTGAAGCCAGCTCTTGGTTAATTGAAATCGTGTGGTTCAGATTGTATTGAAACTTATCTTGGTGAATATCTTATACCATACTGAAAGCAAGCTAATGGGCCTATATTTCTTCAATTCTTTAACGCCTCCTTAGAATGTTGCCCTTCTTCCAGCTCTCTAGTACACTCGAAGGCGTGAGGCATTGCGTACAAAGGGCCGCAAGCTTTTCAATCACAATATCGTCTCCACCTTTGATTAAATGGACTGTTATCCCATCTTCTACTTCCGCTTTTTCGCGAGCCATGTCCTTTTCGCATAACCTGCTAATATTACCTGTTGACCCTGTCACAGTGCAATTATCGGGTACAGACCCCGTCAAGTCTTTTGTTGCTTTTAGTCAACGCCCCCCCCCCCCCCCCATTCTTGTACATGCTATACATGCGCCATCATGCCGGAATAAAAATGAATGAACGAATGTCTTGCGAGACCCTTCTAACTTCATTGCCTGAGGCGCCTCTGCGTCTTAAGGAACTGCTCTGGGTACTATACAGGTCGGTGTAGAATTCATCTGCTGGGTGATTCCACGAGAGATCAACACGGGTCAAAATTTTCATATTTTAGATTTCATTGAGTATTTTATATTTTATGCGCATATCACTAGGTAGCACTAAAGTGAACGTGGATTCTTTGCCAAATGAATATTTTAGGAGGAAAAAAATAACGAGATTCTTCAGTGTGAAGGTGCCTATTTAATGCACAAGGCATTTTCACAAATTCACAACGATGTGAAATACAGTATGTTACAGCTACAAAGAATACATTCTTCTGTGTAAAACCTAGACGTAAAGAAGGGTCAGCTAGCACTGTTTCAGGCTTCCGTGCAAAACGGAAGTGTTTAAAAAAATTGCTTAATTTGCTACAATCTTCAAATGTTGCTATATTTACGATTTTTTATCAAATAAACCAATACATGTAGCCTTTTGAAATTTGCTGGACTGCGAGACCTTAACCTATTCAACAATTGTGCTGAATATTCTTGCTGTATCACAAATTACCATTTCTACAATTCGCCTCAAATTTGAAGTTTTGACAAAAATGAACGCTATTTAAAAATGAAAATAAAAAAAACCCATCGTAAATTTTTCTCAAACTCTCGTAGACAACTATTCACAGGCACGTGAAAAAGAATATTAAAATATTGTATGTATGTATGTACGTATGTATGTATGTATGTATGTATGTATGTATGTACGTACGTACGTATGTATGTATGTATGTATGTATGTATGTATGTATGTATGTATGTATGTATGTATGTATGTATGTATGTATGTATGTATGTATGTATGTATGTATGTATGTATGTATGTATGTATGTATGCGTTAAGAGACAAAGCCGGCAATATCATTACTAATATGGATGAGATAGTTAAAGTGGCTGAGGATTTCTATAGAGATTTATACAGTACCAGTGGCACCCACGACGATAATGGAAGGGAAAATAGTCTAGAGAATTCGAAATCCCACAGGTAACGCCGGAAGAAGTAAAGAAAGCCTTGGGAGATATGCAAAGGGGGAAGGCAGCTGGGGAGGATCAGGTAACAGCAGATTTGTTGAAGGATGGTGGGCAGATTGTTCTAGAGAAACTGGCCACCCTGTATACGCAATGCCTCGTGGCCTCCAGCGTACGGGAATCTTGGAAGAACGCTAACATAATCCTAATCCATAAGAAAGGGGACGCCAAAGACTTGAAAAATTATAGACCGATCAGCTTACTGTCCGTTGCCTACAAACTATTTACTAAAGTAATCGCAAATAGAATCAGGAACACCTTAGACTTCTGTCAAGCAAAGGACCAGGCAGGATTCCGTAAAGGCTACTCAACAATAGACCATATTCACAATATCACTAAGGTGATAGAGAAATGTGCAGAATATAACCAACCCTTATATATAGCTATCATTGATCACGTGAAAGCGTTTGATTCTGTCGAAACCTCAGCAGTCATGGAGGCATTACGGAATCAGGGTGTAGACGAGCCGTATGTAAAAATCCTGAAAGATATCTATAGCGGATCCACAGCCACTTTAGTCCTCCATAAAGAAAGCAACAAAATCCCAATAAAGAAAGGCGTCAGGCAGGAAGATACGATCTCTCCAATGCTATTCACAGCGCGTGTACAGGATGTAATCAGAGACCTGGATTGGCAAGAATTGGGGATAAAAGTTAATGGAGAATACCTTAGTAACTTGCGATTCGCTGATGATATTGCCTTGCTTAGTAACTCTGGGGACCAATTGCAGTGCATGCTCACTGACCTGGAGAGGCAAAGCAGAAGAGTGGGTCTAAAAATTAATCTGCAGAAAACTAAAGTAATGTTTAACAGCCTCGGAAGAGAACAGCAATTTACAATAGGCAGCGAGGCACTGGAAGTCGTATGGGAATACATCTACTTAGGGCAGGTAGTTACGGCGGATGCGAACCATGAGACGGATATGATCAGAAGAATAAGAATGGGCTGGGGTGCGTTTGGCAGGAATTCTCAGATCATGAACAGCAGGTTGCCATTATCCATCAAGAGAAAAGTGTATAATAGCTGTGTCTTACCGGTTCTAACGTACGGGGCAGAAACCTGGAGGCTTAGAAAAGGGTTCTACTCAAATTGAGGACGACGCAACGAGCTATGGACAGAAGAATGATGCGTGTAACGTTAAGAGATAATAAAAGAGCAGATTGGGTGAGTGAACAAATGCGAGTTAATAACATCTTAGTTGAAATCAAGAAAAAGAAATGGGCATGGGCAGGACATGTAATGTGGAGGGAAGATAACCGATGGTCATTAAGGGTTATGGACTGGATTCCAAGGGAAGGGAAGCCTAGCAGGGGGCGGCAGAACGTTAGGTGGGCGGATGAGATTAAGAAGTTTGCAGGGACGGCATGGCCACAATTAGTACATGACCGGGGTTGTTGGAGAAGTATGGGAGAGGCCTTTGCCCTGCAGTGGGCGTAACCAGGCTGATGATGATGATGATGACATCTTCCTTGTCCTATGACAAGTTTTCTTCTCACTGATTTCATGTTGCGGCCATTTTTTACTCCGTCATCAATAGTCCTCACGTTATAATTTCGAGTATCCCTTCATTTCTTCTTGTTGACTAGTTTTGACAGTCGATTGAATTCTGTCTGATCTCTTGAGTTAGAGACTTTCATGCTTTGTCGTTTTTTCATTACGTCTTTTTTTTACTTGGGACAGCTTACCAACAGATTGCCTTGGTGCCTTATCTCCCACTGCAATCGCTGCTCCTGAAATAATCCTAGTTACGGTTTCATTCATTACCTCTATGTTAGCTTAAACTTCCTTTTCTGAAGCGGCAAATTTAATTGCGAGTACCAGCCTGCATTCGTCTCCTTTTCCCCTTACTGCACCTAGGCTGGCCTGTTTCTTCTTGACTAATTCGAATTAAGGGAAATCCTAGACCTTACTAACGTATGGTCACGGCAGTTTACCCTATCTAACACTTCTACATCCTGCAATATGCTGGTATGGGCAGACAGTATGAAATCTATATAATACCTTGTTTCTCCATTCGGACTTTTCCATGTCCACTTCCTGTTATTGCGCTTCCTGAAGGTATTCATTATTCGGAGCCTATTCCTTTCAGCAAATTCTACCACTATCAACTCTAGGGTTCCCAGAATCGGTGTCGTAGCTGCCAACTGCTTGTTCTACAGCCTGATTTTTCACAACTTTTGCATTGATGTCGCCCATGAATACAGTATACTGAATTGTATACTGTTATCGTTGATAACGCACCATCTTCTTAAAGGTGTTCTATTTGTTGAACACGGTTGACTTGTACTGCCTTTATTCTATACGTCCTATTCAGCTTTGTTACGATGACTGCTACCCTCTTATTATTGTTGTAAAATTCATCAACGTTGCCCGCTTTGTCATTATGAATTAGAAATCCTAACCCGTATTCTCTCTTATCTGGAAGACTTCTGTAGCAGAGGACGGAGCCGTTAGTCAGAACTGGGGTGTGGCACAATCATGGCAGTGCCCTTCACCTGCATCGTTCTTCGGATGCAGGCTATTAGTGACAGCACTGCGCAAGTGCAGCAATTCACTGCATGCTCTACAGCTGCAGCGACACCACTCTTTATAGAAACGTCAGAGCAACCAGTGAATTTCGACTATAGAATGTACCCGGTTGCTACTTCTAACCAACGTCTGATGCCGCTCTGCGAACTTTGGGAGGACAGCTTTATGTGTACCGGGTATAAAAGGACACGACAGCATCGGGGCGTGGAACCGGCCCAACCCTGGCGATGCACTTCACGTGTATCGTTCTTCCGATGCAGGCTGGTAAGCGCCCAAATAAATTCTATGTATTCTACGCGTTTGAAGAAGTAGGTTCCACCTCATGCTGCAATTGCTGCTGTAAAGTCTTGCACTCCACACTGTCGCATGTGGCGAGGTTTTGCATTGTTACGTTGATATGCATTCTACTTTCTGTTATTATTGCTATGTAGTGACGTAGAGTTCGATTCCGGCCCCTTTACCGGAAAAAAAAACTAAAAAACTTCTTGAAGGACAGACAGTGATAAAGGCAAAGCTGGATGCCATGGAAATATCGCATAAAGTTGCTGTGTACGACATAAAAACGCGATTTGAGTCATTGGAACAAGGATTAGCGGAACTCCCGAGCTGAAAAGTCTTCATTTCAGAGGCCTCACAAGAGATTAAGAAGAACTGTCACGGACTGCAGAAAGAAATGCGAGAATACAGAAAACATAGTTAAAATCTATTCAGTAAAGTGGACGACTTGCAGAACCGAAGTAGGTGGTATGATCTGCTATTTTACGGTATGCCAGATGGAGAAAGCAAGGAATTGCCTAGCGCTTTTCTTACATGTCGTTTATCGGTTGTGGTTAAATGACGTTAAAGTCGGAAGAGTGCACCACCTTGGTAGGTATGGTACTGGCAAGACATGTCCGCTTATGTAAACTTCGCTTCTTTTAAAGAAAAACAGCTAATCTTGACCAACGCAAGAAAGCTTAAAGTATGACAAGAAAAAGCTATTTTTATTAATAATATCATTTAAGAAACTAACAATGACACCAAAGACAACATGGGTGAAATTACTTGTACTGACTAACTGAAATAAAAAATTATAAATTAATGGAATCGAAAGTGGATGAAAAAACAACTAAAATGACATCCAAAATGAAATTTAAACTGCGCGCCACGGTGACATTTAGAAGGTCGAGCGTTGTGGGCACGCCTCACTGCGCCGTAGCCTTCGCAGTGCAAGGGATTGAAGAAACGGGTGCACAGCGGAGGTCGTGTTTGATTTCCACTAACTCCGCTTCTGCTGAACCCATTGAAGTACTTTTTGCGGCAAAGTTTTTCTGGAATAGCCATTTTCACTTCAAATACAATTCTCCCCTTCGATAAAAAGTGGTTCAGGGCAACGCTACGACAGGGCCCCTTCAAGTTTTAAAAAGCTCCAAGGCAACTAATAGGTATCTCCCAAAAAAATAATTGCGATAAACAAATTGCAAGGACTTCATTGCATAAGGAAAACAATCATACTTACCAAAGTACAGCTTGGCATTGTTAGCATGCGTAAAGGCAACTGCTAAAAGTGTTATACAATTTGTTGGCATATGCTGAAATTCGGTATAGCCCAAGGCTCGTGAGGGAACAATGGAACGGAGTTTCTATTATACAGCAACAAATAATGCCTCAATTCCGAAAAAGAGATTTTTCCAAACAGCACAAGTTAGATTGAATGCAGCTCTGGAACGACCACAAACTCCTTCTTCCATGGGAGCCTGACCATTTTTCGAGCATTATGCAGAGGCCACACTTTCAGTTCTGAAAGATCTGAAACAATGTATATGCCCAGTCTCGAGGACTGAAAAGGTACTGTGTAAAGGTCTTCCTTTCGACGAAACTCTTGACCAATGATACAGAGCTCCTTAGTTGACTTTAAGCAGGCATTATTTCGTATAATAATAATGTGCTCATCCAGCATACAGCAGTTGTCTTGCCTGTCCAAGCTCAGGGTGAAACTTGAGCATTTCACACTTTGAAAGCACGGCACACAGCATGTGGAAGGAAGTGAACCATTTTCATGACGGCAACCGGGTGTTACAACACTGGCTTCCTCACGAAGCTCTCCGGCACTGCTTGACCGTGCTTCAGATAGCCGCTTTCCAAGTTGCTGCAAGGGTTTTCTATGCTTGCGAAGCTGCTTTTTCAGGTGTCGCATGTTGTTTTCAAAAGGGAATGCACTGAAGCAATCCAGTGCCCCATGATACTTTACATCGTCAGGCAGGTGTAACAGGCAGTGAACATTGAAAGACACATGGTCTTTTCCATAGAAATTAGCAAATGTATTTACAAAATGCTTGAGAAGATCTTTTGCATAGTCAGCATAACGAGCACATAACTGCTTGCTGGCTAGAATTGAAAGTGCGGCATGAAGAACCAAAAAATTTTCATAGAGGTAATCTGGAAGAATGAGTTTGAGCAATACTGGCCCTGTGTAGAACAAAAGAAGCCGGAATTCAACCGCCTTCCAACGATCTAGCTCATCAAGCCCCCGTGGCTTCCGGGAAAATTCACGTGGGTTATGTCGACACAAAGTACTGCTTAGTTCATTGAACTTGAGACGAGAAAGTGGACCGAGCCGAACATTCAAAGGTCCTGATACCCATATGGAAAGGAGTTTTCTCACAACACCGAGAAGGACAACATGCATATAGTCAAGAGGAACATCACGTACTGTATCAAAGCGCAACTCGAGGAGAATAGAGGTTCCTCTGTGATGTTCGGGATCATGCTATTCCCTGAAGCTTTCATCAGTGCGCAGAGGGCTATCTGAATCAAGAAACGCAACCTTGCCTGCCACATAGCCTTCATCAGTGCACTTTGGGCACCCGTTGTAGCCACTATGACCTTTCGACATCATTATGTAGGACCGTGCAGGCCTGGGTATCACACACTAGTGCCTTCAGTCTCAGTTGAATCTTTTGGTTATCGACAACAAGCCCATGTGTCAACAGATGCTGCATTTCGTCAACGAAAGGTCTGAGGAAGTCATTTGAAGACAGTGGCTTTGAAGGCCCTGCATAAGAACCAATTGCAAATGGTGAGGTAACAGCGCCGCAGTTGCTGACCTGGCACTGAATTGGCCACAGTTGCATTTTGGAACTCTTTGCAAGCGGTAATCCATCCACATTCAATGTGAGTTTAAGAATGTGTGGGAGCTGTTTCACGGTTCTCAGAGAGTACGCAATCCTGCAGCAAGACCATAATGACAATATTCACCTGGCTTCAGAGCAGTTACCGGGTATTCACCTTGCGTACACGGTGTTCTCAAGAGGGTACCCGCGTCACCGGGAAGGTCCAATTTAGAAAGGTCTTGGGACTTCAGAAGCTTCAGTAGGTCAGTAATGGCCTTCCTTTTAATGTTGTTTTCAATAGCCCATAGACGCAGGGAATCTCGAAAACGTATTTGTGGAGTTACCACATCAGAACCCGATGAAGCTATAGGACTGGACTGACGAAGTGGAATGCCATCCGCACCAAATCTCAATCGCCTGGAGTAATCGCGGTCACAGAACGTGGCGTCTTCTGAAAGTGTGTCATATTCTGACGACTCAGGTTCCTGAACAATTTCGTTCACGTTAACACGAGGTACGGTTTCCAACCGTTTGCACAAGGACTGCGAAACAACAGATGGACTGGTCGAAGAACACTCCTGCCCGGTGCATGCAGAATGGAGAAGTTGAAGGGATTTTTTCGTCTCCCGTGCCGCTTTCTCTTCAGCAAATCTCTTGCGAGCTTTCTGCATACTTTACGCGCACTACACCGTATTAACAGTGAGTATAGCAGCTCCCAGCGACATATGCGACCGCAAGCAATCGCGTACAGCAGCACCTCCTTGCACATATGCGACTAAAAGAAAGGCGCTCACGCGAACTACTGCGCTTATGTGGCCTATAGACCATACCGACAACACATGGTATAGTATAAAGTCCAGGCACGCTTCATCTTACCTTTACTGCGGTGCCAACCCGGCCAGGAGCTCAGGAGAAAGAAACAACAGTCTTGACCACCTTGCACAGCCGTAGTGACAACTGAAAATGGCGCCTCTGCACTCACAATAAGCGCGCGAAACGCTCGCCTTCGCGCCTTTTTCGCAGGCCAAGTTTCATCCTAGAGGCCAGCGCTCGCATGGTGCTCGCTTCTCTCCCGGCGGAATGATTTCACCTCCCACAGGTGTACGTTTTCGCCGCTCCCCGTCAAGGTCGCGCCCACGCTTGGCTCGCGCTGCGCGCGAAACGTCTCTTGTTTCCGACGGCGCCTCTTCGGATGACTGGAAATTATTGTGTTGTTAACTGTCACAACATCAATGAAAACACGAAAGGGTTAATGCCACCAGTGAAATTCTGCCGATGCACACTTCCAAAAATATTACCGGAAAGAACCCGCACGATAAAAAGAAATAGCCTCCCGCAAAAAAAAAAAAATGCAGGGTATGCTAAGCTTCAGAAAAGATTGCGCTGGTAGCATAATGGGTATGCTTGCGGCGCGTTTTCTGCATCTTTAGAGATGATCGAAATATTTATGAAGTTTGCAAATGTGTGGCTGCTGTTAATTATTATTTGAAAAGCGTCGTGAATGGACGTCAACTATACAATGGCGCAGTTGATCTCTGGTCACATCGATGTCTGGCGAGCGTGATGGCTCACAAAGGATATGCGTGATAACGCGTGAGCACTGTAAGCACAGAAATCATTCTGTGGCTCTGCAAGTAATAATAACGAGGCGGTCACATGTGCATGCACGTACCTTTTACGATCACGCTGTGCTTTATAATTAGAACCAGTCCACTAACCTGCCTCCGTAGGTACCTGTACGCTCTCCACCAGAAGAAGAAAATCCCATGGGCGGGTAGAATTAGATCGAATGTGGTTTATTTTATGCTGCATGTTTGAAGACTCGTTGATATTTCGCCGACAAACGTTGATGCCTCTATTGAACAAAGTTAGCTGTGGCTATAGCTTGAATGAACTCGAGGTCAGTTCTACGTTGGTATTTGCAAGCGCAGAAATGCTCAGCAAGGGAGCAGTTCGTCACTCAAATCCGAACAAAGTCATGCTCAGGAGATTGGCGAAATGTCCAGCACGAATGACCTAAGGATGTCCGCAGGAGGATAAAAAGTGGATGTTAAAATTAGTCCGATAATGATATCCACTGGATGTCCCCAGGACGACTGCTGTAGGACTTGGACGTCGGGATATTATCCGGACGTCCGAGGGAGTTTCAATGCCCATTGGGAACAGATTACAGAAATGAGATGTTGCCTTAAATAATTATCGAGGTCACGTGTCACTACGAGCGACATCAAAGCGCAAACACGTGTAAGTAGGTGTGCTAGCACGTGTACGCCATCCTCTGGCTTGGAGCACGGTGGCCGCGAGAAGGGAAAACGGCGTACAGTTTGAAATTTCAGATCTTTCCGTGGCGCGTAGCGATGCAATACTTTGCAGACACGATCGTTATGCGCATTGTATGCGCTGCAGTTGTTAGCTCAAAATGGCCTTTGCCAAAATGGCAAAAGGCTACTTTGCCCACTATTGTGTCCACGCGTAGAAAAAAATGACGAAAATTGTGCAATGCCGGGCCGACCCACAGCGGAGCTGACGCAGGCGTTAAAGGGCCTCTAAAACGGTCCCGACAAATTTTGTAGACGCATAGGGTACAGCTAAAGCTAATCATTCGACCCCAATTTGTGTGAAGCATCTCATATTGTAACGGATACGAAAGGCACGTATAAGGCGAGAAGATGAAGAGAACGAAGAGTTTTGAGAGGCTGGGCTGCGCTACGATCATGCTACGCTCATCGTCCATCTCCTGTAAATAAACCCATTTCTTCACAACAGTTGTGGTGGAAGGTGCGGGGTAATCGACACCCGAAGACGGAGGTTGAACCACAAGTTCTTCGATGGAGCCGTCACCTTGCTGGACTCCCAGCGAATCCACTGGAGTTGAATATGTCCCACGACACAAGACGAACAACGGCCCATTCCAACTGCTGCGACAATACCATATATCTCGGTATTGTCGCCAAGGTTGTCAATCACGAAGGAGACCATCGATGTTCTCGCCACCCAGAACCCGTACTTCATATGACTTGTGGACGACCGGTTTGCTTCCAATGGACCACTTCTCACACGAGACCAGACACAGCGATTCGCCAGCATCTGAGCGGAGTTTGATGCCACCAACTTACCGTCCCCGTCGCTCTCCGTCTCCTCGGCGCCGTTCTTCCTCACCCCCGCCGGGAAACTAGCATCCGCGGCCAATGGAGGTGAAGTAGCCGGACCGTCTTTGCAAGAAATACCTCTGCCTGTTGTGATGCTCAAAAACAAAGCGAATGTGTCGATTGACGGAATGCCGACCACGGCGTTAGTTGATACTGGGGCGACTTGTGTCTGTGACGAGCCTCGCTTTCAAAAACAGTCCAGACCACAAAGTTATGTTTTCGTGGAACGACAGTATTACCTTTCGTGGAGTAGGCGGCGAGTGGCTTTATCCCCTTGGTGTTTGTGCTGCGAGTGTTTTGTTAGCTGGCACAGTGTTTGTGTCAGAATTCCTTGTTCTTTCTCGCTCGCACGATGTTATTCTTGGTATCGATTTTCTTGAACAGTGCGGTGCTTCCGTGGACTGTGGTTGTGGCGAAATATCATCGAACAAGTTATCTATATCAGCACGTTCTAAACAAAGCTCGCGTGGTGAAGACAGGGACACAGACACACTCAGTGTTCTTGATGAAGTGATTGCACCATCGGGGTGCCTGACGCTCGTTCGTGTTTCTGCAACTACTGTTGAGGCTGATTGTGTTGACCTTGTAGTTAGGCCTCTCCGCATAAACTTTGCTAAAAAAGATATAATTGTGCCCTGCTCTGTCGTGTGCATGACGAAAGGAGTCGCTACATTGTGGGCACTGAACTGTTCCGCCACGCCGGTTGTCCTTCCTCGCAGTATGAAAATCGCTTTCTTCGATGAAGCCGCATGTAGCTCGACAGCGGCACTACCTACGAACGTCTCTACAACTTGCGATAATCGCCATTCTGAAGAGCTAATGCTTGGCATGATCAGCAAGGCTCTCGGTACATCGGAACGGCAATCACTAGGTACAGCTCCTTGCCAGGCATGAGGCTGCATTCGACTTCACTGATGGATATGCACCCCTTCATTTACCACCATCCCGCACTCGTCATAGAATAGATACCGGCTCAGCACACCCCATCCGTCAGAAGCCCTACCGAGTGTCATCCTCCGAGCCCAAAGTTATTGCAGAGCAAGTCAAGGAGATGACGAACAAAGGTGTCGTTCAAGAGTCGTCTAGTCCACGGGCAGCCCCAGCAATTCTGGTCCGAAAAAAAGATGGCTCCTGGAGATTCTGCGTGGATTAGACATCTAAACGCAGTGACGAAGAAGGATGTTTATCCACTACCACGAATCTATGACGTCATTGACTGCTTACACGCTGCTTCTTACTTTTCAACACTTGATTTGCGATCGGGGAATTGGCAAATGCCTATGGACCCTGCGGACAAGGAAAAGACCACTTTCGTGACTCCAGATGGCCTATTCAAATATAATGTGATGTCTTCTGGCCTTTGCAATGCTCCTGCCACCTGCAAAAGATTCATGGACACAATACCACGTGATCTAAAGTGGGATATATGCATGTATTACCTCGATGATGTTGTAATATTTGGCCGCACGTTTGAAGAACATAACGAACGCCTCAGCCTTGTTCTTGACTGCATCAAAAAAGCTGAACTGGTTCTAAACTAAAAGAAATGTCGGTTGGGCGAATGTCAAACACTGGTCCTGGGACACTTAGTCGACAATGATGGCGTCAGACCCAATCGTCGTAAGATTGAAGCGGTGAGCTCTTCAAGCCACCGCAGTCAGCACGAGAACTTCTCTCATTCATTGGCCTATGTTCGTATTTCGTCGTTTTGTTCCCCGGTTTGCCGACATCGTTTACCCGTTGACAAGTATTTTGCGACAAAATGCATCCTTCAATTGGACACCAGAGTGACGCATCATTCTCTTAACTGAAGTTTATACTAACGTCAGCAACCCTATTGCGTCACTTCGATCCATCTTGTCCGACTGAAGTTCACACTAATGCTAGTGGAATCGGGATAGGAGCGGTGCTTGTACAACGTCACAGTGGCGCAGAACATGTCGCATATGCCAGCCGTTGCCTGAGCAAATCTGAACACAATTACATGGTTACGGAACAGGAATGCCTGGCAGCTGTTTTCGCCATACAGAAGTTTCGGTGTTATCTTTACGGTAGACCATTCAAGATTATCACCGACCATCATTGTTTATGCTGGCTGGTCGGTTTGCGTGAACCCTCTGGTCACCTCGCACGTTAGGCGCTGCGCCTCCAGGAATACGACTTTGTGGTATCGTACAAGATTGGCCGTCGTCACGCTGACGCAGACTGCCTCTCTCAGATTCCTCTTGAACTACCGACTGCGATGCTGAGAATTTTGACGACTGTTTCGCTGATGTTACTTCTACGTTCCCTGACGCGGCAGACTTTCAGCGAGAAAGTGGAATGATCTTACCCTCGATCTGCTCTTTGTCGCCACCCGTACTTCTCAAGGCAGCGGTTGCTTTACTGTCCACGATAAATTGCTCTACAAAACTAATTACTCCGGGCATGGAGCGCGTTAGCTGCTTGTTGTCCCTGAGTCTCCGTTCCCGTGTTCTACACGCCATGCATGAGGATGTTACATCTGGCCATTTTGGCTTCGTACGGATGCTACACCGCACGCAGGGGCGCTTTTACTGGCCCAAGATGTTGAAACAATCAAGCGCTGTGTCGGTAGCTGTGAAACGTGCCAACGTCACAAGCAACCGACCACCACAGCCCCGGGTCCCCTTTGGCCGTTGCCACCACCCAGTATGGCGTTCGAGCAAGTAGGCATTGACCTTTTGGGTCCATTCCCGTTATCTAACAACAACCGTGGGATAATCATCTGCATATACCATCTTACACGGTATGCAGAAACTGCAGCCGTACCGTCTTCCACCGCTGCTTGCGTGGCGGTCTTCCTGCTGCGTTCCGTGGTCCTTCGTCATGGCCCACCACGTGTCGTCATCAGCGACCGTGGTCGCCAGTTCACTGCTGATGCCACTGAAGATTTTTGTGCACTTCACAGTTCCATCATTTTATGCCGTATCATCCACAAACCAATGGCCTCGTTGAAAGGACAAACAGAACGCTGACCAACATGCTTGCCATGTACGTCTCCTCTAATCATAAGAACTGGGACGATGTGCTGCCCTTCATCACTTACGCATACAACACGGCGAAACACGAAACCACGAACTATAGCCCATTTTATCTCCTTTATGCAAGGTTACCGCGAAGCCCTCTGGACACTTTCTTACCCTTCATTCTGCACAGTGACGATTCTGTATAGAAGACTTTGCGTCTCGCCGAAGAAGCCCGTCAAATAACTCGTCTTCGTACTTTGGCCTTGCAAAATCGTTTGAGCGATATGACGAGCGTCACGTACAACTCAAGTTGAAAAAAAGGTGACTTGCTCCTGCTTTGGACACCGCAACGCAAGCGTGGATTGTGCCAAAAGTTCTGTTAACAACATTCAGGGCCACTTGTAGTTGTGGACCGCCTGAGCGAACTCATTGCGTCATAGCTCGCCTCCTGTGCAATGGTTGGCGATCAAGCAGAACTCAGCTGACTCATATTGCTCGCCTGAAGCCTTTCTACCCTGCTTGTCCATCCTGACTCGCCCCACGGGCTTTGTCTGCTGACGGGGAAATGTAACGGATACGAAAGGCACGTACAAGAAGAAAGAAGAGAAGATGAAGAGAACGACGACTTTTTGAGGCCGGGCTGCGCTACGATCACGCTACGATCATCGTCCATCTCCTGCAAATAAACCCATTTCTTGGCAACTCTGCGTAACAATATTAAGAGCTACGGACGATTACAAGTTACCCTCCTCCACAGTCATGCATTTTCTCAACTGGTTCGCCGATGATCAGGGCTAAGCTCCGCCTTCACTGGCTCTGCGTCAGGATGGCATGTCGTGTCGTCGACCTCCGGTTCTCAAGGACTGAGTGCGCGAAGCCTCTCCAAACTCTTCGCCAGCTGCTTGGCAGTCGACCCGGCCCTAGCGAGAGCTATTGGCCTCGAGCTCCACCACTGGAAAAGCTGGCGCCACCGTCGGCGTGACGTGCTAGGAGGGATCACGTGGACTTAGCGGCCGCGTCGGCTGCTTCGGGCGCGGCGAAGCGAGCTGAAAACGCGTTTAAATTCCCTCGTACGCTGCGGTCCTCATTTAGTGGCGAAATTTTCCCTCTTCGAGTGTCTCCTTCACAACGCTTCAAAGCACTACAATAGGTAGTGGCTGCCTTTGAAGGCGCGCAACATGGTCGGCTACTGCTCGGTGCCGCAGGGCCGGACGCACGTAACGGAGGCCGGTGTCAGCCTTATTCACACGTAGCCGCAGGACAAGACGCTGCGTGAAGCTTGGCTCGCGAAACATAAAACCGGCAAACAGTTATCGGCTACAACTCGGGTATGCAGCAAGCACAGACGCGAGGAAGATTTCTGCTACGGCGCCCGGTCTGCGATGTTCTGAAAACGCGCACTGAGACGCTCGCCCGAGTCCGCTGCCCAAAATGTCATGACGGTTTGGTCTATGAACTTGTCGATGCTATAGATACTGGCAAGTTCAGTGGAGTGGAAAAACAGTGGTTAGAAGCACATTTAAAAAAAGCATGGCATATGGTCATGTTTGTGTTATGAATTAATGCACTGGATTACAAAAAAGGAGCAGCGGGAAATTGCACGCTGAGAACGCGGATAAACATACAGTGCGACGCAACTCGAGGATTAATATTGAAAGCTCAAAGAATTTAGAAGAAAGAAAGATTGAATCATCGCGACGGCACATACAGTCCCCGTAGGCGTCGAAGTCTCTACAATGAAATTATTTTTGAACAGCTCTGATAGCGCCCACGCAACAATGGTTGCTTGTATGCTGTCAAATGCTCATATTCTGCGGCCTAAAGCTCATGGCACGGTGAGAAAACGCGCGCGCGGAGAAATCGAAACAGTGCGCGGACAAGCATGCAGACGCGTAGTCGGTCGCTGCAAATCTGCGCGATCGCTGCATTGAGGCTTCGTTCTATTACGCTCCATTTAGTTATACAAACGCTATAAGAACCTATTTCACATAGTTTGCTCTCGGCGTTTACCTACCTATCACGCAAGAAGCCGGTTCGGGAGACTCCATCGCGGCAACCGCGCGCAGTGGCGTTCACTGTACGTATTCGGTAAAGAGATAGCGTCTGTAAACGATTGTGTGCTTTCAGTTTGCCCAAGAAACTTCTCTCGTTTCGAAAGTACTTACAAAAATGTCCGGGAGAGCTCGCACGTGGTGTTTTAAGTGACCGCTGACAGCAAAACCTATGAGGAGCGTGCCACGTGATCCCTCATACTACGCCAGCGAGGCGCTTCCGATAGATGGCGACTCCGTAACTCCTCGCCGCCAATATTGGCCTCGAGCTCCACCACTGGAAAAGCTGGCGCCACCGTCGGCGTGACGTGCTAGGAGGGATCACGTGGACATAGCGGCCGCGTCGGCTGCTTCGGGCGCGCCGAAGCGAGCTGAAAACGAGTTTAAATTCCCTCCTACGCTGCGGTCCTCATTTGGTGGCGAAATTTACCCGCTTCGTATGTCTCCTTTACAACGCTTGAAAGCACTACAATAGGTAGTGGCTGCCTTTGAAGGCGCGCGACATGGTAGGCTACTGCTCGGTGCCGCAGGGCCGGACGCACGTAACGGAGGCCGGTGTCAGCCTTATTCAAACGTACCCGCAGGACAAGAAGCTGCGTGAAGCTTGGCTCGTGAAACATAAAACCGGCAAACAGTCATCGGCTATACTCGGGTATACAGCAAGCACAGACGCGAGGAAGATTTCTGCTACGGCGCCCTGTCTGCGATGTTCTGAAAACACGCACTGAGACGCACGCCCGAGTCCGCTGCCCGACTAATGTCATGACGGTTTGGTCTATGAACTTGTCGATACTATAGATACTGGCAAGTTCAGTGGAGTGGAAAGGCAGCGGTAAGAAGCACATTTAAAGAAAGCATGGCATATGGTCATGTTTATGTTATGAATTAATGCACTGTATTACAAAAAAGGAGCAGCGGGAAATTGCACGCTGAGAACGCCGATAAACATACAGTGCGACGCAACTCGAGAAATAGTATCGAAATGTCAAAGAATTTAGAAGAAAACAAAAGATTGAATCGTCGCGACGGCACATCACAGTCCCCGTAGGCGTCGAAGTCTCTACAATGAAATTATTTTTGAACAGCTCTGATAGCGCCCACGGAACAACGGTTGCTTGTATACTGTCAAATGCTCATATTCTGCGGCCTAAAGCTCATGGCACGGTGCGAAAACGCGCACGCGGAGAAAGCGAAACGGTGCGCGGACAAGCATGCAGACGCGCAGTCGGTCGCTGCGAATCTGCGCGATCGCTGCATTGAGGCTTCGTTCTGTTACGCTCCATTTAGTTATACAAACACTATAAGAACATATTTCACATGGTTCGCTCTCAGCGTTTATCTACCTTTCACGCAACAAGCCGGTTCGGGAGACTCCATCGCGGCGACCGCGCGCAGTGGCGTTCACTGTACGTATTCGGTAGAGATAGCGGCTGTAAACGATTGTGTGCTTTCAGTTTGCCCAAGATTATTATTTAGACAGTAAGAAACTTCTCTTGTTTCGAAAGTATTTACAGAAATGTCCGGGAGAGCTCGCGCGTGGTGTTTTCAGTGAGCGCTGACAGCAAAACCTATGAGGAGCGCGCCACGTGATCCCTCATACTACGCCAGCGAGGCGCTTCCGATAGAGGGCGACTCCGTAACTCCTCGCCGCCAATAGAAGCAGCGTGCGTTGCGAGCATTCTGTCGCAGCGCCAAACGTGTCTGGTATTCCGGTAACCACAGGCGAGCTGGGCGTTTCGATGGATGGCTGGAGGCATAAACTCAAGCTGATGAAGGAATTTCAGCTTAGATGTACATGAGCAGCATGATTGGTCTGCACGGTCCAGCCACCTGTTGGCGCAGAGCTTACCCAGCCAAAGCGCTAATATTGCTCTAAGTGTAAAACATTTTAAACATTTACAAAAACGTGTCAACGATTACACTCCTGCGAAAAATTTACACCAGCAACAAAAAAAGAGTACGCTTCGTTACTGCTACTGTGTGTGGTTGAGCTCTGTGCCACCGAGTGGCTGCACCGTGCAGACCATTCACATTTGCGCTTCTGCTCATGCCGTGAAACGGCACGGTCAAACGGCCAGGCCCTGCCCCCTTGCGCTTACCCAAATACTGGACTCGTGAAACGTTACTGTGGTAGTAATCATCCGTTGTAAAGTGACGGCCGCAAACGCGCACATCCTGCCGCCGATCGAATAGCGACGGTCTGATGCGCTGCAGCGTCCGCTCGTCTGCTGCTTTGCAGAGGGACACGATGTCGCAACTTGACATATTGCCAGTCGCTACGTTTGCAGCCCACAACGCAACAAAGTCGAATCGTGGTGCTCGCGAAAAGACGGACCGATTCTGACTGCGGAGCTCTCATCAAAATGGAGCATGTTGTAACACAAGCAGACGACACTTGCTCTGTGCCGGAAGTGCTTGTGTAATGAGAAGTTGTTCCCTTGCATTCTCTTTCTGTTAATTTCTTTTTTAGAAACAAATTAACTAAAATTCTAACAATTACAAACATTTGTTCACCATAAAATTGGAAAAATTTTGATGTAGGGCCCTGGGCAGCCAATGGGAAAGCGCGCCTTACTAACGTCATTGGCGCAAACGACGTCAAATGGGTAAGGGCAGCTTAAAATTCAGCTCAGCGATGTGCTGCGATAAACAGCGATGTACATTTTTCAAACGTTATAATAAATTAGACGCTTACGTGGAGCACTTCATCATCATCATCAGCCTGTTTTATGTCCACAGCAGGGCGTTCTCTCCCTGCAATCTCCAATTACCCCAGTCTTGCGCCAACCGATTCCAACTAGCGCCTGCGATTTTTTTAATATCATCGCTCCACCTAGTCTTCTGTCGTCCTCGACTAAGTTTACCTTCTATCGGTACCTATTCTGTAACCCTAATGGTCCAACGGTTATCCAACCTGCGCATCACATGCACCTCCTAGCTCCATTTTTTTCTCTTGATGTCAATAAGAATATCTATACACGTTTTCTCTCTGATCCAAACCGCTCTCCTTCTGTCTTAATGTTATGCCTAGCAATCTTCGTCCCTATTGCTCTTTGCACGGTCCTTAACTTGTTCTCAAGCTTCTTTGTCAGTCTCTAAGTCTCTGCCCCATATGTCAGCACTGGTAAAATGCACTGATTGTACACCTTCCTTTTCAATGATAATGTTAAGCTTCTAGTCAGGAGCCGACAATGTCTGCCGTATGCGATCCAACCCATTTTTATTCTTCTATGAATTTCCTTCTCATGATCAGGGTTCTCTGTGATTAGTTTACCTAGGTAAACGTACTCCTTTACAGGCTCCAGAGGCTGACTGGCGATCCTGAACTCTTGTTGCCTTGCTCGGCTATTCATCATCATCTTCTGCATATTAATCTTCAACCCCACTCTTACACTCTCTCTGTTAAGGTCCACAATCATTTGTTGCAACTCGTCTGCATTGTTGCTGAATAGAACAATGTCATCGGCAAACCGAAGGTTGCCGAGGTATTCGCCGTCGACCTTTACTCCTAAGCCTTCCCAGTTTAATAGCTTGAATACTTCTTCGAAGCACGCAGTGAATAGCATTGGAGAGATTGTCTCCCTGTCTGACCCTTCCTTATAGGTATCTTCCTGCTTTCCTTGTGTAGAATTAAGGTCGCTGCAGATGTTTTTCAAAGTATTTATGTAAGCGTTCTGTACTCCTGGATTACATAATGCCGCTATGATTGTTGGTATCTCTACTGAATCAAATGCCTTTTCATATCTATGAAAGCAATATAGAGAGGCTTATACTCTGCGGATTTCTCTATGACCTGATTAATGACATGGATGTGATCCATTGTAGAGTATCCCTTGCAAAAGGATAGACAATTGGGCGAGTTGGTACGGTAACATGGTCTTGGCTTGTAGCGCGAAGTGAACACGGACACAGAAAGGAGCCGACAGGACGAGCGCTAACTCTCTCAGAGTTAGCGCTCGTCCTGTCGGCTCCTTTCTGTGTCCGTGTTCACTTCGCGCTACAAGCCAAGAAGTATCCCTTCCTGAAGCCAGCCTGTTCCCTTGGTTGACTAAAGTCCAGTGTTGCCCTTATTCTACTGGAGATTTTGATAAATACTTTACATAATACTAAGTCAGCTAATGAGCCTGTAATTTTTCAATTCTTTAAGTCTCCCTTTTTGTGGATTAGTATAATGTTTGCATTCTGCAAGTTTTCTGGGACCCTTGCAGTCGATAGACACTTCGTAGAGAGCCACCAGTTTTCCAAGCATTATGTCTCCTCCATCTTTGATTAAATCGACTGTTATTCCATCTTCTCCTGCTGCTATTCCTCGTTGAATGTCTTGCAAGGCCCTTCTGACCTCATCGCTAGTTTCTGTATCCTGTTCATTACTGTTTCTAATTGAGGTGCCGTCTCCTCTGAGTACTTAGCACTTAGTGTGGAACACTTAGATGCGTCAATTAATGATCAGAAGGTCTTACTCTAACGACTTGGTACATTTGTACAAAATAGCTAAAATCGTTTGTGTCTTTAAGCACTCCCCATACCTGGGCCGATCCCGAAGGTAGTACAATACCGGGCCGACCCGCGGCAAAAGTGAAGTAAGCGTTAAACACTTCCCATACATGGGCCGATCCCAAAGATAGTGGGCCATTCCGGGCCGACCCGCGGCGGAGGTGAGCAGACGTTAAGCATGATCCTAATACGTGGGCCGATCCTGAAGATAGTGTGCCATTCCGGGCCGACCCGCGGCGGAGGTGAGCAGACGTTAAGCATGATCCTAATACGTGGGCCCATCCTGAAGATAGTGTGCCATGCCGGGCCGACGTGCGGTGGAGATGAAGCATGTTACGTACGTGGGCCGATCACGAAGATAGTGCAATACCGGGCCGACCTGCGGCTGAGATGAAGCAGGCGCTAAGCACTCCCCATACGTGGGCCAATCTTGAAGGTAGTGTGCCATGCCGGGCCGACCCACGGCAGAGGTGAAGCATGCGTTATGCACTCCCTATACGTGGGCCGATCCCGCAGATAGTGCCATGCCGCGCCGACCAGCGGCGGAGGTGAAGCATGCGTTACGCACTCCCTATAGACATGGGCCGATACTGAAGGTAGTATTATACCGGGCCGACCCGCGGCGAAAGTGACACAGGTATTTAACATTTCCCATGTGAGCTGATCCCAAGGACAGTGAAATGCCAGGCAGACTCCTGGCGGAGGTGAAGCATGCGTTACGCACTCCCTATACATGGGCCGATCCCGAAGATAGTGCAATACCAGGCCGACTCGCGGCAGAGGTGAAGCAGGCGTTAAGCACTCCCTATACGTGGGCTGATTCTGAAGACAGTGAAATGCCAGGCCGACCCACGACGGAGGTACAGTTCGCCATTAAGGGGCCTACATACACAGCTTCGCTAGTCATCCTTCTTCACAGAGTGGAAGGGCACGAAGTTTTTTTTTTCTTTCTCTCTTAAAATCATAGATGATGATTTTGCACTTACCACTGCTATGGTATTACTTAAATATTATAGAAAGATCGAATTTTTTGGTCTAAATCGTTCAATGTATCACTTGAAACAATTACTTGTCTATTTTTTCATTCAAAGTTGCTTTCGTCTATGCACAAGCTAGCTGTTGCAAAGTTGGTGCTAGCATTAACTTGTGTCAGCAACTGCCGGCAGCTGTTTCGAGAGGGTTACAGCGTGTTCCAGAGGAGTGATACTTATTCAGGCTCACATCCACTCCCAGTTCAATCAGAGTGATGACACATGAATGTCGGCATGAGCGAGTGTCAAATAATTT
Source organism: Dermacentor albipictus (assembly GCF_038994185.2). Taxonomy (NCBI): domain Eukaryota; kingdom Metazoa; phylum Arthropoda; class Arachnida; order Ixodida; family Ixodidae; genus Dermacentor; species Dermacentor albipictus. The sequence goes on along the minus strand of NC_091821.1, from coordinate 283,141,732 downwards.
CACCAGGGTAACAATACTAATCAGAAATAGACACTTTATTTTCACAAGCTATAAAACAGCGGTTTTGGCAAAACTGCAAATGGTTTTTGTTTTATCACTGCACTATGAATGCACTACATGTAAGAGTGCTACGACACAGTTATAGGTGTGCTCCGACAGCTCTTCACAAAAGAGACAAGAGCCATGCCAGGCATAAAAACCTTATGTCATGCAGTACTTAATTAAGGAAAGGTGTACTGCACATAAAGGAAGTGATGTCTTGTGAATCCTGACTGAAGGTGACATAGAAACACAGAACTGTACAAGAAGCTTTCCGACCTTATACTAGCCTGCCCTCATGAAATGAACAACCAAATAATTTAGTCCATTGCTGAAGATGAGTGGCTTAGCCATGCGTTGTGTCATCTTCAACGAAATCCCGAGCCTCTTCCTTGGTCACAGCTTCAATGTGGCTCACCTGAAAAACAAGAAACAGTTAACGACCATCATCAGCCAGAAGCATTACAGATTATGATAAAATAAAGTATGAAGGCTTTTGGTTCCAAAAGCAGAGCAGAAAGACTGCCCCTGAAAGTGCTCAGTTATAATCAATGTGTAAAAAAGGGCCTCTAGCAAATGACTTCTCAAATTGATCATCTCTTCTAACTTTTCACAGACTATTCAGAACAAATTGCTTGACAGGAACACCAAGCAAATAATGGCAATATCAAATAAACAATGCTGGATTCAAACCTAAAACAAAATCATGCTTCAGTTCTGCAAAGTGTACTTCAGACTCATATACAAAGTTCTTGAGTGAAAAATATTGTTGTGATACTTAGTGAAGATAGTTGTGAACAGACGCCCAAGCGACCAGCAGAAAGGAAGACGAAGACGGGCATCCGAGTTCTGGGTGTGAGCTAGTTTACATTTTAGCTTTTAGTGCACAACATACACAGGGCCAATTTAGACAGTTGTATGTGAAGCACCCACTTTCACAATCGTTTGTTTTCACAAAAATCAAACATATAAAGGAAACACACAACAGCTTGCACAAGCACATTTGTACAATTTCATAAGTCATCTCATTAATCATGAAAAATATGAAAGCAACAAATCATAAAACCAAGTTAAGAAAGCACTAAGTTGGAAGATTACGAGAATAGTCTGTACTACCATTCACGCCGAGCTGCACTTAAAGAAAATCCAATTCTTTTTTAGAAAGTTCAACAGATGGTGCACTAACCAGGGTGTCTACCAAGTTGACAATTTCAAGTTTTCGAGTTTTCCAGGTTTTCCCTGAGTGCCTTTGCCAAATTCCGAGTAATGCTGAACTATGTTTTATGTCAAAACGGGCTGAAACCATATCGCCCGAGGCTGTCACTCTCTAGTAAGCATATGAAAAAAAACTTAAAAAAAAACGACTTAATCCAATTTGAATACCAAGGAGTAGTGTTTATGTTATTCAAAAAGAGAATAGAAGGGAGAGGTTAGTATAATACACAGCAAATAAAATGTCTTCGAAAAAAATCGCAAATCAAGTTGGACATTCTTAAATACAGATAAAAAGGAGATGCATACAGAAGCAAATATTTTCGAATATGGGGTATCTCTATCAACTGATGGCAAGCTCTGTGGTATAAGGCCCGAACTTTGTCACAATTGGGATTATCTCTCAACAGCTCGTAAGTCAACCTAGACTGTTTTGACATACTTTCAGCCCACGCACGACACGTCAGTGTTGTGTTTCACTCCTTTAAAAAGTTTATATTGGTTTGGATGAGGGACACCTGCATCTCGACATCAGCCAACACTGTTATTTGAACTCAAGCTCCTTCAAAACGGCGGCAGTACGCTTCCTTTCTAGTTCATTCCTCAATGCGTAGGTCCTTTCTGTTCTTGTCTTCTGCCAATCTTTCCCCCAACGGACCATTTTAAGCATCTTCTTGATTAGTTGCACAGTTCACGTCCGATTTTTCGAACTCCCTAGGAGCCACGAAAACATCCGAAAAATCGGCCAGTTGGAAAAAATGAATGCATGTCATTTACTGCCCTAAAGGACTCAAACCATGACAGGCAGGTTCGAAAACGCTCTGAAGGCCTGTCAGTACACGTATTAGGCATATTGGTGCTCATACTATGACAGGAGATACCGGGTGCACACTTGTTCAATTAAGGAATACATACCGGTCCCGTGGCAATAGCCCCTTCCCACGCTTGTTATGCTTCACTGCAATACTTTTGCGTATGCTTCACCAAGTAACACTTACGTACAGAGGCGAAGCTGACTTTCAGAAACTGGCAACACACGGTGCTTTTCAAGCTTCTAAGCCAATCGCGAGGACCACAAAGGTGGAGACGGTGCAGTTGCTGACACCAGCAAATTCTCTAAATTGAAAACACGGTACCTAACGGCAAGAAGCTTAATAGCGAACGTCAAAGCAGCTAGGTCCAGCGTTGCCGCAGTGGTGGCCACGGCTGCCAGTGGATCCGCGTGTGAGAGCGCCGGTTCGGATCTCCGTGCGAGTGCCGGTTCGAGTCGGTGAGGTAATCAAAATGGCACCGATGAAGGCTTTCATTAATGCCGTTTCGGACCTGCGGTAACGGCAAAAAGTCCAGAAAATCGGACGGCGAAGGGTTCTTGCGTCCGAAATCTCAGACGTTCTCATACATTGACTCTATGGGGTACGTGGTGGTGCCGCGAAGCTGTCCAAATTATTGGGCATCCGGAAAGTCGGTCGTTGACTGTGCACTGGCAAATCCTCCAGCCGATGACAGGCCGTCAAAGACGATTCATTACGAATCCTGTCTGCTACTCGAGCCAGCATTACCGCAACTTTCAACCCTTTCAATAAAATTACAGCTAATTTTCCCTGATAGAGGCACACATATTTCCTGAGTTTTTCCAGACTACTCAATATCCCTGAGAATTCCCGGTAGGTAGACGCCCTGACTAACACACTCGTCTCCCAATCAAATATTGCTTTCAAATTTTACATGCTTCAGGTCATGATTCATCAAATTGTACAGACAGACAGACAAGAAACTTTAATTAGACAAGAAACTTTAATTATCAAATTGTACAAATGCGCTAACACAACTGTTGTGTGTCTCCTGTATTCGTGATGGATGGATGGATAGATGTTATGAGCGTCCCCTTCAGAACGGGGCGGTGGGTTGCGCCACCAAGCTCTTGCTATATACCGCCTACACTCTAAGAACAGTTTACACCCTTTGGAGTGCCCCTTCTTCCACACAACGATAATCGTCATCTGCCTTGATGCGTTTTTTTTTCTTTAACGCTGCGAGTCCGGTACTTTCCAGTAACGAACGGCACACGCGTTATCAGCATGATAGCATTGTCTGTCGGCAATGCTATCAGCATTGTTATCAGCACGTCATCAGCATCAGAACCAGCTGAGTTAGGTTCAGCCACAGGTCCTCACATTACAACGTGCACTGCAATGCTGCCTTGAAGTTCTCAAATCGTCATATGTCACCACACACATACACATAAACAATGCTGAAAGAATTTTGCAGTATACCAATATAGGTGTGTCATTGCTGTGTAAAGACAGCAATTCACCATTTTATTGTTTCCTGAAAGTAGCAGACAATGTGTAACGGTGGGCCACGTGGATTGGGAAAAGATGACTATGGTGGTTTGTTTGAAGCATTTCATTCGGGATGACTTCTTTATTCCTGGCGAGTAGACTCCCCCCCCCCCCCCCCCATTGCTTTCTTTTTATATACGGTATTTGAAACACGTTATTGGCGTTTCAAATCGTGGAGTGTTACTTTATTTAGGCAGGCACATCAATAAATTAGTGATTAGCTTAAGCTTCATTCGGTCTGGTTAGTTCAGTTTTCTGCTCGAGCATTAGTGTTATTAATGCCGTAAGGGGGGACGCGGGTTACGCATTGCGAAAAATTGCAAAAACAATTGATTTTTCGAAAATCATATTTTCAGTTTCTATGATTCTTTTTCTATCTGATACCCAAATATAATCACTTCAAACCACTTAGAAGTGTTCCAAAAAATTCGTTTTATCAGCGAAAGTGGCGACAAATCTCGCGGAAATCAAGAGTGAACAGCGTTTTTCAAGCCACAATATCTCCGGAACGGCGCGACCGCGCGCCGCAATTTTGGTTTCGTTGGAAAGCGCATTTTTCCGTCTTTAAATCTGCCGCTTCAGCGGCCTCCTGCATACAGAAACAAGCGCACAAAAAGCAAATGATTGAAGGTCGTGCCGGAGCCTGCGATTGGCCGCGCCCGCCACGTGACTCCAGCGCGGTTCACCATTGGTCTGGCGCTCGCGTCGTCTGCTCGGCTCTTTGCACCTCGAGATTCTGGACGTCTCTACTCGCCGTAATCTCGCCGTGTCAAAACGGGCGCTACGCGGACATCGCAGTAGCGTGGCCGATCCCAACGCTTGTGGACGTTTCAGAGTTGCGGCTAAGCATTCCGAGCATCGGCGACGCGGACTTCGCGACCAAGATTCACGCGCGTAAACCTCGGGCATGCGGCTAAGCCTTTCTGCACTCGGTGTTTCGGAATTCGAAGCACATAGCGCACGCAATCCTCGGACACGCGGCTAAACATTTCGCGCATAGGGAGTCTCCGACTCGGCGATCATGCACATCGCGCGCGGACTTCTCGGACCCTCACCTAAGCAGTTAGTGCATCGGCGCCTCCGTCTGCGCGAATAAGCGTATCGAATGTCGACTCACGGAGCCCGCGGCTAGGAATTTCGTGCGTCGGCACGTCGGACTGGGCGTCGAGTGTCGACTCCTTGAGCCCGCGACTAGGCATATAGCGCGTCGGCAGCTCGGACTACGCGAATAAGCGCATCGAGGATCGACTCCTCGAGCACGCATTTCGCGAATCGGCACCTCGGACCCGCAACCAAGGATATTGCGCGTTCACTCTATTATAATATTGTCACGATAGCTCGTAACAATATCTATCATACCACCCCTTCATAAAGTGAACCTCATCATGAACTCTGTTCACTAGACCCCTTGGGCTGGCATCGACACCTGGCTGCAGAAGTGTCGAGGCATCATACAAAAGTAAAATTCTGGAAAGCACCTAGCAGCTGCATATTTATAACTGGCTCTCTGATCCTAAGTTCTAAGTAAAGATGACTTGGGAGGCCGCCTTTATTCAGTAACATGGTCAATTCTACCTCCCCCCAAAAAGCCTCACCGATTGTACTGGAGATTGCTATCAATCGGGCAGCCTGCGGGTGCAGGCTGCCTGAATGTACACTGGAACTATATTCATGCCCACATAGAATTCTGCACGTCACTTGGTTTGAAACCTAGGCATCATGCTCTTTGAGCAGCAACAGCAGCAGCAGCAAAGAATGAAAAAAGGGGGGGGGGGGGGCACACCAGACCAAAGGCCACATGCACAAGAAGCCCCACATCGCAAAACACCTCAAAGACTACAAATTTGGTGCCTTTTAGAGAAGCCAAGAGAAGGTGAAACCTCGAGAGCCGTTTTCTCAAAATTGTTTTTCTGCCTTTCTGCTCAGTTTCTGGAGCTAATTTCTTTGTTACCGTTTAACATATTTTGACTCCATTTTCTTTTTGGCACGTTCCTTGGGCTGCAGTGCAGGTCGTGACATTCTTGCTTTCTTATCTTGGCCCTTTGTAAGTTTACGATATGGCTATTCGTCTACCCTGAAAGTGTGCTTGATGTGAAGGTAACATAAAATATGGCACTCCAAAAAATTTGTTAAAAAAAAAGCAAGAATGTCACGACCTTCAGCACGCATTTAGCTATGCAGTCAATACTTAACAAGCCTTCTATCACGTTTTTTAAGTTCCCCAGGCTCTCCAGAAAGTAAGAGGGAAAAAAAATTCTGCTCAATAAAATAGAATAAAATAATAAGATAATCTCAAGATAACACTCTGAAACTTTTATGGAAGCATCAGGGAGACATTCTAAACATTTGTGCCAATTTTCATCAACATCCATGAAGAAATAACGAAGTTGATTTTCAAAGCCACGTGCCCCCTTAAGCAGCAACAATAGCTAGCTCAGAAGGTCTGAAGTTGATCATGACATGTTATGCCCTGAGGCGACATATTGTTTTATTTTTATTATATTATTATTATTTATTATTATTGCTTTAGTTTAGCTGTGTAAGCAGAAGATCCTGTTTTCTCATTCAGTGTGGTGAATGGTCAGTTCATTTGCTGGCAAGAAATTTAGAAGCAACTGCAAACAGTGCTCGTTCCAGATTTGGAACATTCGGCCTGGCAACAGCGATGCTAGCTTGCTTTCTGACATTGTGCACACAGCCAAACTCCATTGCAACTGGTCCATATCGTCTCCAAGTTATGCATTTACACTAATACAAGTGACATTGCTCAAAAGAAAACGCTAGCTAAATTCTGGAAGCTTACCAGAAGAAACGCAACTTGGTCCGATTGGTTATTTACTCCTCAAGTTTCACTGGGCTTTCAGAATTCCTATGGGCGGCGAGTGTCTGCTGTATTCCCAAGCCCAGGCCCTATCTCGAACACTCCGTAATGCGAGCACGAACAAGCACCAGTCATCAAACGCATACTACCTTATCACACGGATCAGCTAACTACTATAAAGAAAAAGGTGCACCCCGACAAACACATGTTTTAAAGAACACGGATGAGGCTTGCTAAGCAGGCCAGACGTTTGCACGCACAGCACAACGATTTCAGCTGTTTTTATTGATGAAATGCATGATGCCGATCAAACCAAAGTAATCAACAGCAAGGATCCTTTCGGCTTTGACGAAACACCTCAATTCTGCTTCACGAACAAGAAACTTCAGCACAGTATTAGGTTGAAGAGCCGCCATGAAGTTAGATGTCATGAACTTAGATGTTGCAGTCATCTTTATTTAAAAAGTGTTGCCAGCACAAGACCCAGATTCTGGAGTTGCCAATATATGTGAGATGCTTGTGAAAATACATGATTGCTGGAAGCGAGTGCTTCGTTTACGTCTGTCTAAATTGTCCCTGCGTCTTTTGTGCACTAAAAGCTAAAATAAAATACCAACATGCCCAAACTTACATTATTTCTAATTTCCATCTTAGTCACTGACTGATCTGTGCAGACTGAAAACCTCTGCCGTGTTTAGTCTTCATGTTTTCAATTTTGGCAACCACCCCGTAAGTCAGGCACTTATTGTAAAGCATCATACGCATCGTGCAGCAATGCTACTCTATTCACTGAAGACCATATTGAGTATCTCTGTCAGAACGCTAAGCAATTTAAACTGGAGTGAACAAGACCCTCAATGAAAGCATCATTGAGCCTTCTTCCAAGTCATTTGGCATACCAGGTGGTGTTGGTTAAAAAGAAGGATGGAACTTGGCGCTCCTGCCTGGATAAGTGATTGATTGATTGATGATTAATGTTTAATGGCGCAAGGGCATCTAAGGCCAAAGAGCGCCAGGACATGTGTTATGGTTTAGTAAAATTGTGAGATTAGGACAATGATTTAAAATGGAGGCTGTATAGAGGCCTACACGTAAGATATATCTTTAAATACTAGTGAGTGAATTCTAAAATAACCACGAAGATAAATATAAAGGCTCAAATGCATTGGTTATGGGCACACATGGTAAATTATTGCGGATTGCCCGAGTCCCCTGCTGTACAATTCTTGCCTACGCAAGAAGTGCAAGAGCTCAGACATACTTTTGCGCATCAGATTGTGCCTCACCTGTGAGGCACAATCTGAATGTTAGGATGGTATGAGATGATGTCGAGAAAGTTAACTTATGCAAGATAATTAAGCACTCTTTTAAAGTTAAATATTGCATCCTCTGATAAGAACATCGAGGGATGGGGTGGTATATGGTGTGAGTAGAGTTCTCTAAAATGAGCCAGTCGGTGTCGGTGAAGTTCAGGACATTGAATGAGGACATGTAGGACGGTTAGGTTCTCACCACAGCGTGTGCACGTCGGAGGGTCAGTTGCAGTCAAGAGGTATTTGTGAGTGCCATAGGTGTGACCTATTCTGAGTCTTGCCAGGGTGACTTCGGTGTGTCTATCAAGCTTCAGTGGGAATGGTTTCGTTAACTGCGGTTTAAGCAGGTGCAGCTTATTTTCAACTTCCTTGTCCCACTCAGCTTGCCAATGTTTATGGAGCGCCTTTCGTACCGCAGGTTTCATATCTACACCAGGTACCCTGCTTACATCAATTATGTCCCGATGAGCCGCTTCCCCAGCATTTTTGTCCGCCATTTCATTACCTGCGATCCCAGAGTGGCCTGGCACCCAGCAAAGAACAAGAGCAAGGTTTTGTTTATGCGCTACGTGGATCTGTTTAAGGAGCTCGTTAATTACAGGGTTTCGGCTTGCTTTGCCACAGGAGAGGGCTGTGACAACGCTTAAGGAATCTGTGTATATTATAGACTTTTCTATCTTGTGTTGTACTATATAGTCAATAGTGATCAGAATACCGTACGCTTCCGCTGTAAAAATGCTGCTATGTTTATGCAAGGTTTTAGTGTTCGAGAAGTTTGGGCCATGAGCTGCACATGATACCGAATTTGCAGACTTTGAAGCATCAGTGAAGAATGCAGTAGATCTGTACTTGTCTTCAAGAGCCATGAAATGTTGCTGGATGAGGGCACTTGGACAACTCTTTTTCTTAAGCTCTCTAAAGGAAAAGTCACAAGTGACAGGATATTGCTCCCAAGGTGGGATGGGTTCAGAATAGTCACTTTCCTGCAGATCTGTGAAAACTATTGCAAGTTTTTCAGCAACAGATTTTACTGCCAACGGGAACGGCGGGGCGTGTGAAGGCCTGTTTAAGTAAAACTGATTTGTGGACTGATCACTTATGAGTGCTTTGCATGGATGTTGTTTTAGTGACATGATTCTTATGGCATAGGTGACTCCCAGATATGTACGCTGATAATCCAGTGGCCACTGATCTGATTCTGCATATAGACTTTGGACGGGGCTCGTCCGAAAGGCACCAAGCGCTAGACGAATACCTAAGTGATATACAGGATCGAGTACTCTAAGTGTTGTCTTTGAAGCCGACTGGTATACAATACATCCATAGTCTATGCGGGACAACACAAGGCTTTTAAAAAGAGACAGGAGGCAATACCTATCTGTTCCCCACGACTGATGAGATAAAATCTTTAAAAGGTTCATGGTTTTAAGACATTTCAGTTTCAACTCTTTTATATGCTGCATGAAGGTTAGCTTACTATCGAAGATTACACCTAGAAATTTTTGTTCTTTTCTATTTATCAGGTTTTTGCCATGCATCGTAATACAAGGGTCAGGACATACCCCTCTACGTCTAGAAAACAGTACACAGGAAGTTTTTTCTGCACTGAATCTAAATCCGTTTTCGTCGGCCCATTTCGTGAGCCTATTAACAGTCAACTGGATCTGGCGTTCACATATTGACAGGTTGCAGGATTTAAAGCTGATTTGGATGTCGTCCACATAGACAGAATAAGACACCACTGGTGGTATAACAGAGCGGAGAGAGTTCATTTTAATTATAAAAAGTGTGCAACTTAGCACACCTCCCTGTGGTACACCGTTTTCTTGAATAAAAGTGCGCGATAATACATTGCCAATTCTTACGCGGAACTTTCTTTGAGATAAGTAATCTTGCAAAATGTTCAGCATGCTACCACAAATTCCATAGGATGACAGGTCTTGCAGAATGCCATATCGCCAGGCAGTATCGTATGCCTTTTCAAGATCAAAGAATACAGATAGACAGTACTGGCTGTGTACAAATGCATCACGTATATATGACTCAAGCAGAACAAGATTGTCGGTTGTCGACCTCGCTCTTCGGAAGCCAGATTGGTGAGGGTCGAATATACCGTTATATTCGAAAAAGAACACAAGGCGACGGTTAATAATTTTTTCAAATACCTTAAGTAGACAGCTGGTGAGTGCAATTGGTCTATAGCTATTAACTAAGGAAGGGTCTTTGCCGTGTTTTAGTATTGGTAGGACTATTGCTTCTTTCCAAGATGAAGGTATATGACCAGTTGCAAAAATCTTATTGTAAAGACCTAAGATGCAGTTTAGGGTCTCATAAGGCAGATTCTTGATTATTTCATATGTTATTGTGTCAGAACCTGGAGCCGAGCTACCACAAGAGTCTAGGGCAAGCTTGAGTTCATGGAACGTTAATGGTCTATTGTACCCTTCTGATGTCTTTTTTGGATGTAGAGGAATATTTTCAGCTATTCTTTTATGCTTTAAGAAAATTTCGGAATAATTTTCCGAACTTGATACTCTCTCAAAGTGCTCGCCAAGAGTGTTCGCTTGGTCTTCTATTGACTCGCCAGAGCCATTGACGAGAGGAAAAGGATTTGGACGTTGTCCTTTTAGTTTACGTACCCTGTTATATACCTTGCTAGCATCCGTGTACGAGTTTATGGAGGATACGTAGCGTGTCCAGCTTTCTCTTTTCGATACTCGGCGAATACGGCGGCCATTTGCCTTGCACCGCTTAAATTCTATTAGATTTTCTGTGGTTGGGTAGCGTGAGAATCTACTCCACGCTTTGTTCTGGAGTTTCTTTGCAGTTTCACACTCTTTGTTCCACCACGGTTTTGGATTTACTTTATCTGTGCAGGATTGAGGTATGCAGTTTCGAGCGGAACAGAGGATGTGTTCAGTGATGTAGCGAGCCAGTTCTTCTACACCTAGATGGTCCACTTCTTCTAGGCACAGTTTACTTATGTTTCTAAATTTTGACCAGTCTGCTGCATGAAGTCTCCATTTTTGGGGGTAAGCTGGTCCATCGTGCCACTTTGTTGTTTCTAGGAGTGTCGGGAAATGATCGCTCCCATATGGATTAGTGATAACTCTCCATTCCAGGTGTGGGAGAAGTGACGCTGACCCTATTGCTAAATCTATGCATGAATACGTGTTGTGTGTGGAACTGTAAAAGGTTGGATCTGCCTTGTTAAATATACAGGCTCCAGAAGAAAGAAGGAAGTTTTCTATTGCCCGTCCTCTCGCATCACATCTTGAGTCACCCCAGAATGTGCTGTGAGCATTGAAGTCTCCGATTACTATATAGGGTTCGGGAAGTTGGTCAATCAGTTTTTCAAATTCTGCTGTGTCAAACCGTTCATCAGGCGGTATATATATGGAGCAAATCGTTATAAGATGATTGAACAATATAGCCCGAACAGCCACTGCTTCAAACGAACTCTGGAGTGATACATGCTGGCACGCAACTGACTTTTGGACTATGATTGCCACACCACCTGAAGAAGAATTTCCATTATTTCTATCTTTACGGAAAACTATGTACCGTTTTAAAAAGTTCTGGTGTGTAGAGTTTAAATGTGTTTCTTGAACACAGAACAGTCGTGGCTGATATTCTGCTAGTAGATCTTTGATATCATCTAGATTGCGAAATAGGCCCCTAGCATTCCATTGAATTATTTGTGTAGCCATATCGAGGAAGATTTTGGTTGCCTGTGTTCAAGAGCACGTGGTAAAGATAGATGGATATGTATACTAGGGCGGTAACCGTTTAGGTTACCGGTCCCTTTCTTTGAGCAGTTACAGGAATTTTCTCTCTCCTAGCGCGCTCCTGAGAGCGCTGATCTTTCGGCGTCGATGACGCCGGAGATTTTTGATCGACCTCCATAACCTTTTCCGAGGTGCTGGAGGATCGTGAACTAGGCGCTGAAACTCGCGTCCCAGGCCGTGGAGTTCGGATTAGCTTTGGGACCTGCGGGACTGGAGTCGGCAGGTCCACTTTCGATGTTGATGGAGCAGCACTTGCTGCAGCCACCAGGGGGGCAGGCGGAGTGATTACCGGGCCACTGTCAGTGACCGCGGTAGACTCCCGAGGGATTTGTGACGCTGCCCCCCGTCGCGCCACCTCGGAAAAGCTCGTGTGATTCAAGTATGACAGACGTTTTCTTGCTTCGTGAAATGTTATATTTTCTTTGACCTTTAATGTAATGATTTCTTTTTCTTTCTTCCATTTAGGGCACGTTCTAGAGTAAGCTGGATGGCTTCCATCACAGTTCACACAATGTGGAGATGAGTCGCAAGTGTCTGATGCATGATCGTTCGAGCTGCATTTCGCGCAAGTCTGCCGTCCTCGGCATGTCTGGGAACCGTGCCCATACCTCTGGCACTTAAAGCACCTTCGAGGATTTGGAATGTACGGCCTTACACGTACTTTGACATAGCCTGCATCCACTGTACTAGGCAACACACTGGTACCAAAGGTTAGTACAATGTGCTTTGTTCGAAGTTGTTCGTTATTCCTGCGGATCAGAATTCGTTCTACCTTGATGACATTTTGGTCCTGAAAACCTTCAAGCAGCTCTTCGTTAGTAAGGTCCATGAAGTCGTCTTCGGAGATTACTCCACGGCTCGTGTTCATGGTTCGATGTGCGGACACAGTGACCGCTACATCGCCTATGCATTTCAAGTCATTCATTTTCTCATATTGGGATTTATCTTTTAGTTCAAGGAGCAGATCTCCATTAGACATTTTTGTGGCTTTGTAGCCAGGTCCTATCGTGTTGCGAAGGCATTTCGCCACCAAGAAGGGGGAGAATTTACGTACGCTCGTGTTGCTTTCACTATGTATTACATGGTACTTTGGGAAATTTTCTTCATTGTTTTTCAAAAAGAATTGAAAGGTTGCATCGGTGCGTCCTCTTTTTAGAGGGCGATCAAGGGAAAGTGTTTTACTAGAAGCCATATAGAGGTAATGAGTTCGGCAGCAGCGCCAACCGCCCACCACCGAGCCCAACATGGGGACGGAGCAGGTCTTACGAGTAAGACAAGCCCTCGCCAGTTGTACGGTGCCACTATAACCCAATCTGGAGTACCCAAGGTTGGCCACCCACACAAGGTTAACCCTCGCTGCTAGGAAAGTTGGAAGTAAATAGAAGAGACGAGAAGACAGGAAAGATTGAAAGGAAGAGAAAAAGACGCAGGATGGAGAGGAGGACAGGAAAAGGCAACTACCGATTTCCCCCGGGTGGGTCAGTCCGGGGGTGCCGTCTACGTGAAGCCGAGGCCAAAGGGGTGTGTTGCCGCCGCCGGGGGGCCTTAAAGGTCCAAACACCCGGCATTGGCTCAACCCCCAGGATCCCCTTTTCCCCGGACACGGCTAAGCCGCGCACGGCTACACGCGGGAGGGTCCAACCCTCGTGTGCTCGGGTCCGTGGTGTCGCAACACACCAAACGCCTGCTTGCGCAGACGCCCCTGCGGGGGGCCTGGATAAGTGCCATCTGAACAAAGTGACTAATGGGAAATTTGGATAGTTGATTCCGTCCTCCGAATGGGATTGCAAGATGCTCCAGATCCGAGTCATAGAAAGCATGTGCCACCTGAACGGTGAGTCACTTTCGAGAGCAGTGAGAGGGCAGCGAAGGCCGAGGGGAACTTTAGTGATGCCTGACTGAACTTTGCTGCATTACACAGCATTAGTGCACAATGCTAAGCGAGAGCACAAGCATAGAAATACTGTATGGTGGGCTACGACTACTACAGTGGCCATCACTTGAAAGACAGTCCTATGTCAGCACAGCAAGTTCTGACAGTGCCCTTACTGCCTCGAAAGTGCCAGCTACTTGTTTATAAGACCCGATAGTCTATATTAACACAGTTAGCTAAACAGACTAAAGTAAGCGAAAATCTGCGTTTCGAATTCCGATAAGAACTGTGCACTGTCAGAGGAGCATGACCTCTAGTCACGCTCAGCTGTGCCTGCTTATGTAGGAATGAAACTTTGGGCACACGGCTTATTGGTGTTTGAGCCGTCAGGTATCGCTAATTTTGATTAGTTTTGAACATTAAATTTGCCTCGAATCAAGCGAAATTTAAGCCAGACCACATGTACAAACGCCGCGCGAGGAATGGCAGTTAGCACCTACAAGGGGCATGCGCGAATCTTGCACATTTTGTTTTGTCAAAGGCTCAGACATGCGAGAGATACACCATGTTTGCCTCACCCTCTTGCATGTGCGTGAGCTGTGAGAGAAAAGTTATGCAGACCCGTTACTTTGCGTCCACCACTGTTGTTAGTCTGCATAGTACACAGAACACACAGGAAGAAGTGTTTGCTTGAGGCATTGTTGTGTGCCATATTTCATAACCTCTGGGAGGGTTGAGCATTGTCATTGCCTCACATGGCACATCTCACCGGGGCAGAAGTATTAAACTTGAATTGGATTATGGGGCTGTATGTGCCAAAACCACAATCGGATTATGAGGCATGCTGTAGTGGCAGACTCTGGATTAATTTTGACACCCTGATGTTCTTTAACATGTCCTAAAATCTAAGTGCATGTGCGTTTTCTATTTCGCCCCCATCGAAATGTGGCAGCCGCGGTTGGGATCAAATCCACTACCTCTAGCAATGCCATAGCTGCAAACCTACCACTGCAGGAACAGAAGTGTTGATTTGACGGTCGACCACTTCCGTAGTGTCAAAGGGTTGCCTAGACCCTGCGGTGCGCTTTAATTAATGTGGCTCTGTTTTTGCATGCCCTGCATAGTTTGTCCGCTTGACATATTTGCATGGTGTTCATTTTTCAGAAATAGCAGCAACATACTGTACCATACCTTGAACTTAAGTTTATACAGTTTCACCACAACCGTTGTGGTGTAGTGGTAGGGCTTGCTTGCCTTCTCAAGTCTTGATGATTGATGTTTATTGGCGCAGGGGCATCTAAGGCCAAAGAGCGCCAGGACATGCATTACGATTTAGTAAAATTGTGTTTAGGACTATGATTTAAAATAAAGGCTGTATAGAGGCCTACACGTAAGATATATCTTTAAATACTAGTGGATGCATTCTAAAATAATTACTAAGATAAATATAAGGACTTAAATGCATTTGCTGCAGGCACACATGTTAAATTATTCTGGATTGTCCAAGTCCCTTGCTGTACAATTCTTGCTTACGCAAGAAGTGCAGGAGCTCAGACATACTTTTGTGCATCAGATTGTACCTCACCTGTGAGGCACAATCTGAATGTTAGGATGGTATGAAATGATGTCGAGAAAGTTAACTTGTGCAAGATAATTGAGCACTCTCTTAATGTTAAAAAGTGCATCCTCTGATAAGAACATCAAGGGATGGGGGGTATATGGCGTGAGTAGAGTTCCCTAAAATGAGCCAATCGGTCTCGGTGAAGTTCAGGACAATGAATGAGGACATGTAGGACGGTTAGGTTCTCACCACAGCGTGTGCACGTCGGTGGGTCAGTTGCCGTCAAGAGGTATTTGTGTGTGCCATAAGTGGGTCCTATTCTGAGTCGTGCTAGGGTGACTTCGGTGTGTCTATCAAGCTTCAGTGGAAAAGATTTGGTTAACTGTGGTTTAAGCAGGTGCAGCTTATTTTCAACTTCCTTGTCCCACTCAGTTTGCCAATGATTACGGAGCGCCTTTCATACCGCAGGTTTCATATCTACACCAGGTACTCAAGCTTACATCAACTGTATCCAGGTGAGTCGCTTGTCTAGCATTTTTGTCTGCCATTTCATTGCCTGCCATCCCAGAGTGGCCTGGCACCCAGCACACAACAAGAGCAAGGTTTTGTTTATACGCTGCATGAATGCGTTTAAGGAGCTGGTTGATTACAGGGTTTCGGCTTGCTTTACCACAGGACAGGGCTATGACAACGCTTAAGGAATCTGTGTATGTTATGGACTTTTGTATCTTCTGTTGTACTATGTACTCAACAGTGACCAGGATACCATACGCTTCCGCTGTAAAGATGCTGCTAGGACTATGCAAGGTTTTAGAGTTGGAGAAGTTTGGGCCATTGGCTGCACATGATACCGAAGTTGCAGACTTTGAAGCATCAGTGAAAAATGCCATAGATTTATACTTGTCTTCAAGAGACAAAAATTGTTGCTGGATGAGGGCACTTGGACAACTCTTTTTGTTAAGTTCTGTAAAGGACAAGTCACACGTAACTGTACATTGCACCCAAGGTGGGATGGGTTCAGCATTATCACTTTCCTGCAGGTCTGTGAAAACTACTCCAAGTTTTTCTGCAACAGATTTTACTGCTAACGGGAACGGCGAGGTGTGTGAAGGCCTGTTAAATTCAACCGATTTGTGGACTGACCACTTATGAGTGCTTTGCATGGATGTTGTTTTAACGACATGGTTCTTATTGTATAGGTGACTCCCAGATATGTACGCTGATAATCCAGCGGCCACTGATTCGATTCTGCATATAGACTTTGGACGGGGCTCGTACGAAAGGCAACAAGTGCTAGGCAGATACCTAAGTGATAGACAGGATCGAGTAGCTTAAGTGTTGTCTTTGAAGCCGACTGGTAAACTATACATCCGTAGTCTATGCGTGACAACACAAGGCTTTTAAAAAGAGATAGCAGGCAATACCTATCTGTTCCCCACGACTGGTGAGATAAAATCTTTAAAAGGTTCATGGTTTTAAGACATTTAAGCTTCAGCTGTTTTATATGCTGCATGAAGGTTAGCTTACTATCAAAGATTACAACCACAAATTTTTGTTCTTTTCTATTTACCAGGCTTCTCCCATGCATCGTAATGCAAGGGTCAGGACATACCCCTCTACATCTGGAAAACAGCCCACAGGAAGTATTTTCTGCATTGAATCTAAACCCGTTTTCATCTGCCCATTTTGTGAGCCGATTAACACTCAACCGTATCTGGTGTTCACATATGGACAGGTTGCAAGATTTAAAGCTGATTTGGATATCGTCCACATAGACAAAATAAGACACCATGGATGGTATAACGGAGTGGAGAGAGTTCATTTTGATTATAAAAAGTATGCAACTTAGCACTCCCCCTGTGGTACACCATTTTCTTGGATAAAAGTGCGCGATAGTACATTGGCAATTCTTACACGGAACATTCTTTCAGATAGGTAATTTTGCAAGATGTTCAGCATACTACCAGAAATTCCGTAGGACGACAGGTCTTGCAGAATACCGTATTGCCAGGCAGTATCATATGCTTTCTCAATCAAAGAATACAGATAGACAGTATTGGCTGTGCACAAATGCATCAAGTGTATATATATGATTCAAGGAGAACAAGATTATCGGTTGTAGACCTTGCTTTTAAAAAGCCAGATTGGCGAGGGTCCAATATACCATTATATTCCAAAAAGAACACAAGGCGATGGTTAATAATTTTGTCAAATACCTTAAAGGGATAGTGAATAAAAAATTTGTTGCCGAGATTTCTGTCCCCAGTGATAGCTGTCGCACCGAGAGCACCAAAACAACACTCTTTCTGAGGAGAAGTGAGCGAAAAGTAATTATTTTAGTGAATATTTCTCAAATCACAGCACCTACCGGCCTCCTCAGAAAGCGCTGGCAAAACCGGATATGACGTCACGCTTACCCACCTCGAGGCCCATTGCGAGCGATCGACCACACTGAGCGCGCGAAGGGGCGAGTTCACGTTTGCAGCAACGCGCTTTTTTTGTTTGACCGTCCTATTCGTACCGCTTCCTCGTGTAAGCTGTTCGAAAACTTCGTCTTTCATCTCGTGGATTTGCGGTTTGATGTGTGGAGCAGCCGTGTCAACGCCGCAAAATGCCGAGGGTCTGCTGTGCGCATGTGAAAACAGCAGGCAGCGGTAGTCTTTTTCTCGTGTACTTGTTCACGCTGTAGTTTTGTGCACAGGTGCCGTTTGACCGTAATTTGTCGTTTATACGACATTCTGAGCCAGATGTTTGGCCAATTCTGCCAGAATGAATCGAAATCCGCATCGTCTGAAGCGACGACTGTCAAAAAAAAAATTCGCCGACATGAGACTGGTGGCGCCATCTCGTGTGCACCAAGCGAAGGAGTGCTCGGCTACGATGAAACAACGGCACGCTGAAACCCCTGCGCATGTACTCGTTCACCCTGTGAATAACAAGACGCTCCCTGCTTACAGGGGCGCATTTCAGTCACTGCACATGCCTGGCTTCAATCTTAACCCGTTGCTTAATCGCATCTATTCTCAAACAGCTACTTGCGCGCATCAAGCACTTGCCGCGCGAGTCGGCAGCCGACTGTTATGCACGCCGCCGGCCACACCTGCTCCGATGGCGTAGGTACAGGGAGGTCTACATGCATCAATATCTTCAACGATTTCTATGTTTGTTTGTTTTTTTGTACAGTGTGTACTCACGGCACCTGTATTGTGCATTGGTGGCTTTCATGTTTTACGCGCTAGCAGCTACCCATCCAAGCGAGGGGAGCAAGCCGCTTTGCGCAGAACGCAGAGTAAATTCCTTACATCGCCTGACATTGCATAGCCTGAGGCATAAGCGTCCTCGCTCTGTTGAAGCCAAACATGGCAAAGCATTTGCGTGAGCGAATCATGCTGGGCGCACCGCCACGGATGCAACACTGTCAATGAGGCGTGCGCCTCTCGTCTCGCTAACTCATTCGTGACAGGTGCGAGCTTGCGATCCGAGCCGCAGGAACCGCGTTTATATCTGGTTTCCACCTATGATGCCACCCCTGATCTCTCGAGGCAAACGCGTGTACAAGGAATGCACAGTGTAAACACCACTTTGCTGGTCCAGACTCTCTCGGCACCGCGGAGGGGGACTGCTGCAGCGGGTCGTTGTCAACTTCGCTTGACGACGCGGACGGATCGTAGGCATACGCCTTTATCGTTCGTGGTTGTTCAGTAGGCCGCTCATCCAAGTTGGAGTCATAAGTTCCGCTCATGCCATCACTCTCAATATAACTTTGCATTTTGCACTGCGCAGCGCGAGGAAAACAAAACTGCGCAGCCGGCCAGCTCGCTCCGTGGCTGCTGAGGGCAGGTGTGACGTCAGATCCGCCGGCTTGTTGTCGGGAGCGCTTTGCGAGGGACGCGGTGGCCGCTCATAGAGAGTCAAAAATAAAGCCATCCGCTCAAAAGTAACCCGAATAATGACTATATACTATCGCAATCGTGTCTTAGGAATGCAATTGTGGGGCTTTCTCTATATTCTTCGATTTTTATTCTGTATCTTTTTAAGTAAGCAGCTAGTCAGTGCAATTGGTCTGTAACTGTTAACTAAGCAAGGGTCTTTG
This sequence comes from Dermacentor albipictus, assembly GCF_038994185.2. Lineage (NCBI taxonomy): Eukaryota > Metazoa > Arthropoda > Arachnida > Ixodida > Ixodidae > Dermacentor > Dermacentor albipictus. The sequence goes on along the minus strand of NC_091821.1, from coordinate 283,122,690 downwards.
CCGTGTTTGAGTATTGGTAGGACTATTGCCTCTTTCCAGGATGATGGTATATAACCAGTTGCGAAGATCTTATAGTAAAGACCTAAGATGCAGCTAAGGGTCTCACAAGGCAGATTCTTTATTATTTTATATGTTATTCTGTCAGCACTTGGAGCCGAGCTGCCACAAGAGCCTAGGGCAAGCTTGAGTTCATGAAATGTTAGTGGTTTGTTGTATCCTTCTGATGACTTGTTTGGACGTAGAGGAATATTTTCAGCTATTCTATTGTGGAGTAAGAAGTTTTCGGAATAATTTTCTGAGCTTGATACCCTCTCAAAGTGCTTGCCAAGTGTTCGCTTGAGCCTCTATTTTATCACCAGAGCCAGTGACGAGAGGAAAAGGATTTGGACGTTGTCCTTTCAGTTTACGTAACCTGTTGTATACTTTGCTAACATCAGTGTATGAGTTTATTGATAATATGTAGCGTGTCCAGCTTTCTCTTTTGGATATTCGGCGGATACGGCGGCCATTTGCTTTGCACCACTTAACCCTTTCGCTGTCACGGACGTACCGGTACGTTCTCTATCGTGCGTTCAAAATTTCGCACCAGAGCGCAAAGATGGCGCTCCTGGATTGGCCACGCTATCTGTTGACTCTTTCTATAAGTTCGTATATTCGGCCCGACCTGTGTTACTCCATGTATAGAAGAGTACGGCGCAACTGCCACTCCCCACTTTCTCTTTGCTGAGTGGCGCGGTGGCTCCGTGTTCGCTGTATCATAAGTCGCGCGCAAGTAGTTATGGGTTCAAGGGTTGTTCTGCCATCTCCGCTGGTTCGAAGGTTTTTATTTTTCTTCTGTTGGTGTGCCTGCTACGGCGCGTCAAGTTCAGGCGCACATGCCGTTGCCTCTCCAAAAAGAGTGACTAGTTGCTGCTTTCGCTCTCTCGCCGCACCCTCGCTTCCGACTTGCAGCAGTAAACGTAAAGCCCTTCGAACTTTGTTTAGCCTTTTTCCATCTCCCTCTGTCATCTTGATCACGCAACGTCCCATTCATCTCTGTTGTGCGGGCGACTGAAAGCGCATCCTCCCTGCGCGCGGTTACTTTCGCATGGCTCAGCGCGCGGGACCTTCGTCTGCTCATTAGAGCGGTGGCTCAATTGCGATTCAGAATACGAGCCGAGCTCAGATTGGGACTCGGACAGAGTCGCATGCGAGGAAGAGGGTTCCGCATCGTCAGATTCGGATGTTGAAGGGATTTTATAGTCAGGCTGATGATGATGATGATGTTTACTAACAACAGCTGCAGAACACTGAAATGTGTATATTGCATTGACTATGTTATTTGTATACCAATCATAATCAAAAATAAATTGCTATGTTCATTCCCTGTTATGCTCGTTCCCTGAAACCAAGCCGACACTGGGGGTGCGTCACGGCCAGAAAGGTCCGACAGCAAAAGGGTTAAAATTGATTAAATGTTCTGCTGTTGGGTAGCGTGAAAATCTGCTCCATGCTTTGTTCTGGCGTTTCTTTGCAATTTCACAGTCTTTGTTCCACCACGTTTTGGATTTGCTTTATCTGAGCAGGACTGAGGTATGCAGTTTCGAGCAGAACAGAGGATGTGTTCAGTGATGTAGCTGGCCAGTTCCTCTACACCTAGGTGATCCACTTCTTCCAGGCACAGTTTACTTATGTTTCTAAATTTCGACCAGTCTGCACTATGAAGTCTCCATTTTTGGGGGTAAGCTGGTCCATCGTGCCACTTTGTTGTTTCAAGGAGTGTTGGGAAGTGATCGCTCCCATATGGATTACTAATAACTCTCCATTCCAGGTATGGAAGAAGTGATGCTGACTCTATGGCTAAGTCAATACACGAATACATGTTGTGTGTAGGACTGTAAAAAGTTGGCTCTGTCTTGTTAAACAGACAGACTCCAGATGAAAGAGGGAACTTTTCTATTGCCCGTCATTTTGCATCACATCTTGAGTCACTCCAAAATGGGCTGTGAGCATTGAAATCTCCAATCACTATATAGGGTTCAGAAAGCTGGTCAATCAGCTTTTCAAATTCTGCAACGTCAAACCGTTCATCAGGTGGTATATATATGGAGCAACTAGTTATAAGTTGGTTGAACAATATAGCCCGAACAGCCAATGCTTCAAATGAAGTCTGGAGTGATACATGCTGGCATGCTACTGACTTTTGGGCTATGATTGCCACACCACCTGAAGAAGAATTACCATTATTTCTGTCTTTACGGAAAACCATGTATTCTTTTAAGAAGTTCTCGTTTGTCGACTTTAAAGGTGTTTGTTGAACACAGAACAGTCGTGGCTGATATTCCTCTAGTAGATCTTTGATATCATCTAGATTGCGAAATAGAATTATTTGTGTAGCCATTTCGAGGAAGATTTTAGCTGTGTTCAAGAGCACGTGGTAAAGATAGATGGATATGTATACAAGGGCGGTAACCGTTTAGGCTACCGGTCCCTTTCTCAGAGTAGTTACAGGAATTTTATCCCTCCTAGCGTGCTCCTGAGAGCGCTGATCTCTCGATGCCGAGGTTCTTTGATCGACCTCCATGACCTTCTCCGAGGTGCTGGAGGATCATGAACTAGGCGCTGAAACTTGTGTCCCAGGCCGTGCAGTTCAGTTTAGCTTGGGGCCTGCGAAACCGAGGTCTGCCGGCCCACCTTCGATGATGATGGAGCAGCACTTGCTGTAGCCACCAAGGGGGCGGTTGGAGTTTCTACAGAAGTACCAGATGTGGACCCTGTAGACTCCTGAACCTGGTGTGGTGCTGCCCCCTGCAGCGTCACACTGGCACAGCTTGCTTGAGGCAAGTGCCCTAGCCTTTTCCTCGCTTCATAGAATGAAATCTTTTCCGTTACTGTGATTGCGATTATTACTTTTTCTCTTTTCCAGCAAGGGCAGCTTCGCGAGTAAGCAGGATCATCGCCCTTGCAATCGACACATTGTGCAGGAGCATTGCAGTTGTCAGATGGATGGTCGTTGGCACTACACTTTGTGCATGTTTCTTTGCCTCTGCATGATTGAGATGCATGCCCGAACCTCTGGCACTTGCAAGATCGCCTTGGGTTGGGTATGTACGGTCTGACGTTACTTTCAGATATCCTGCGTCGAGTGAACTAGGCACAATGCTACTACGAAATGTCAAAATCACATGTTTCGTCGGGATCTGTTGGTAATTTCGTCGTAGTGCAATTCTCTGAACCTTAATTACGTTTGGCTCCTGAAATCCTTCGAGGAGCTCTTCGTCGCTGAGGTTCAGGAAGCCTTCTTCTGATATAACTCCCCTGCTAGTGTTGAGTGAGCGGTGTGGAGAGATTGTTACTTTGATGTCACCGATATTGGTGAGTTCGGTGAGCTTTTCTAGTTGATCTTTCTTGGTCAGTTCAAGGAGGAGGTCTCCGCTAGCCATCTTTGAGGCTTTGTAAACAGGTCCAATTGTGTTTGCTAGGCATTTCGAAACTACGAATGGTGACAGTTTTCTGATGGCTGTGTTGCCTTGACTGTGAAAAACGTGGTATTTTGGAAATGAGTCTTCGGTTGGTTTTAAAAAGAACTGGAAAGTTGCTTCGGTGCGACCTCTTTTCAGAGGCGGATCTGAAAGTCGCAGGAACGGTTCTGCCATTGGATGGTTTGAAAATTCGGCAGCAGTGGTAGCCACCCACGACTGCACCCAACAAGGGGATGCTACAGGTTCCAAGAAACCTGCAGACGCCAGCTATACACTGCCACTATAACCTAATGTATATACCCAAGGTTGAATATATGACCCTTGCTGCCCGGAAATACGGAAGTAAGAATAAGTGAGTAGAAGACAGGAAAGATTGAAAGTGAGAGAGATAGAAAAAGATTGAAGAGGGGGACAGGGAAAGGCGACTGCCGATTTCCCCCAGGTGGGTCAATCTGGGGGTGCCGTCTGTGTGAAGCAGAGGCCAAAGGAGTGTGTTGCCTCCACCGGGGGGCCTTAAAGGTCCAAACACCGAGCATCGGCTCAACCTCCAGGATCCCCCTTTCCCCAGACACAACTAAGCCGCGCACGGCTACACGCAGGAGGGTCCAACCCTTGTGTGCTCGGGTACGTGGTGTCGCAACACACCAAACGCCTGCTGACGCAGACGCCCCTGCGGGGTTGCCTTCTCAAGTCACCTCCACCCCTCCCCCCATCCCTTGTATGAGAACTGCCTTTTTTCCTCCCTCTTCTCTACAGTTCTATCTACTTCCCCACTGATGATGTGTGGTGTCTTATGGCGCAAGGGCCAGGTTTGGCGAAAGAGTGCCATGACAAGTGGTAATGTTGACGATATATTGGGGATGGTGTGCACAATGAATTCCTCATGGTAGATGTGACATGGCTGTAAGAGGGCCTAAAACCTGTCGCTGTAAGTGGCGTAGAATATATAGGTGCTAAAATAATGATGCCGACTAGGTAGTGATGTGGGCTATGGAAACGGGTTTTCATTAAAACGTGATGTAATAAAAACATAACACTGTCACCAGAGTTTCAAGAGAGCCCTTGAATGCAGGGCTGTTAGTCATGTGCTAAAAGTTGCCTGACCAAATGATTTTCAGGGTGTCGGTTGCGGCTAAAAAATCTAAGACTGCTTGCCAATTAAAAAGCGGTTCATTGCTAAGAAAAAATGCAGGATGAAGGGGTATATTCTCGCGATATGCAGAAGGGAAATACTTTTTCCTCTCAGTTTATATTGCAGGGCACTGAATAAGTACATGGAGTACTGTGAGACTATTCCCGCCATTAATACAAGTTGGAGGATCGCCCCCAATCAAGAGATAAGAGTGAGTACCTTATGTGTGGCCTATCCTTAAATGGCAAAGAAGTACTTCCTTGTAACGTGCTGTTTTTCCACTTATCCAGTTCCCCAGTTTAGGTTTTACAATATGAAGCTTACTCATTGCTTGTGTATCCCACTAGCCTTGCCACTTATTCCTCAATTTACGGCGCAGAAAAGGCTTTAGGTCTGCGGCAGGGATGAGGGTATTTCCATTTTGTCGCTAAAACTCACTGACGTAGCCATTTCGTCAGCAGCCACATTGCCTTCTATACCCTTGTGGCCGGGTACTCAGCATAAGACGATTACTTGGTTGCGCATATTTGCAGAGCACAACAATGCAAATAGTTCATTCAAAACAAAGTTCTTACGATTTCGTAGGCTAATTAGGGCTCTCACTACACTTAATGAGTCTGTGAAGACAAGCCTTAGTGATTTTTGTGAGCCTTATATGTTCAATAGCCCTAAGTATAGCGTATGCTTCCGCCGTAAAGATACTGGTGTGTGGATTTAATGCTCCAGATGTTGAAAATGAGGGTCCCAGAGCTGTGTAAGCAACACCAGCTGGAGACTTCGAAGCATCTGAGTAAAATTCATCACAGGAGTACTTCTCCTTAAGTTCCAGAAAATGCGAATAAATGCGTGCCTCAGGGGCTCATTTCGATATTTCTAAGAAAGAGATGTCATATTGGATAGTCTGCCACTCCCAAGGTGGTGGAAGCTGTGTAGGAGCCATTAGGGCATTGTGTAAAAGAGGGATCCCTATTTTTTCTGAGAGTGCTTCCAACCGGAGGGACAGAGGAGGCCTAGTGGCTGGGCGGTTACGAAACAGCCTAGCAGTGGTCAAGTTGCAAATAGTAAAATGACAAGAATGTTTAATATTTGAGTTAACTTTCAGGGCGTAGGAGAAAGTTGAATATGCCCTTTGGTAGTGCAATGACCATTCGTTAGATTCTAAGGAGAGGCTTTGCACAGGTCTAGTCCTAAAGGCACCTGTAGCAAGGCAGATGCCTAAGTTGTGAATAGGATATAGAATTTTCAGAGCACTAGGGCCAGCAGAATTGTAGGCTATTGCTCTGTAGTCAAGCCGTTTTAATATTAGACTTTTATACAGCTTTAAAAGGCATCTCCTGTCGCTTCCCCAAGATGTGCGTGACAAGAGCTTCAGAAGGTTCATAGTTTTGAGGCACTTTGCCTTAAGATACTTCAGGTGAGGTAGAAAAGTTAGCTTACTGCCTAAAAGGATCCCTAGAAATTTGTGTTCATGGCTCACAGATAGCCGTTGTCCATTTAGATCTATTGCGGAGTCCGCCAGTATGCCTCTCTTGTTAGAGAACAGGACGCATGTACTTTTTAGAGGGTTTAGCTTAAAACCGTTTTCATCTGCCCACTTAGACAATTTATTTATGCAAAGCTGTTCTTGTCGCTCACAGATACTTAGATTACATGACTTGAAACCTATCTGGATGTCATCCACAGATACAGAATAAAACATAGTACTTGGTATGACAGTTTGCATCGAGTTCATTTTGACAATAAAAACAGTGCAACTCAGTACACCACCTTGTGGAACACCAGCCTCTTGCGTAAATGGACGAGACAGAACGTTACCAACTCTAACATGGAACGTGTGATTGGAGAGGTAACTCTGTATCACATTCAGCAAGTTGCCTCGAACTCCCATTTCAGACAGATCACGCAGGATTCCAAAGCGTCAGGTTGTGTCGTATGCCTTCTCCACATCTAAAAATACTGACAAGAAAAACTGTCGGTGGACAAAGGCATCACGGATATTTGCCTCGATGCGGACAAGGTGATCTCTTGTGGATCTACCCTCCATAAAACTGCACTGTAAGGGATTGAGTGTCTTGTTGATTTCAAGCAAATGGATGAGGCGACGGTTAATCATTTTCTCAAATAGTTTGCCTAGACAACTTGTCAGAGCTATAGGCCTATAACCGTTCAGTGAGGAAGGGTCCTTGCCCTCTTTGAGAATTGGGATTACGATTGCTTCTTTACAGACGGAAGAATTGTACAAAACAGTAGAAATGATAAAAGCAGAGTGCCTTGTGATAGGAGGAGACTTCAACTTACCAGAGCTCTGTTTCAATCAACAATCTAGCTCGTGCAGAGCTGCCTCTGGTGCAGGAAACTAATTCTTAAACATCATGCATGATTTCACATTGACCCAGATGGTGACCCAAGCAACTCGACTAACCAATATATTAGATTTAGCACTGACAAATCGGGCAGCTTGGGTTTCGTCCACTTTAGTCCTGCCAGGAATCAGTGATCATGAATCAGTTTTGTATCAAATGCAGGTGTCTTATGAAAAGGTAAAATCGAATACAGCAAGAAAGATATATAATTACTCGAAAGCCAATACTGCAGAAATAAACTTAGTGTTAGAAGCTTACTTTCCGCTTTACAAGGCCTTGTCAGAAACTTGCAGTGTTTATGATCTGTGGCTTAGTTTCAAAAACAAAATGTTAGATTTACAGGAAATGTTTTTTCCTTCATGGGTGCAGTCACCAAGGCGTTGGAAAAATAAGCCATGGTTCAATGATGATTTACGAAGCCTTCATAACAAACGCCAAAGAGCGTTTAAAAGATATAAGAAGAATCGAAACTCCTCGACGAAAACAAACTTGGAGGCGGCTAACAATGCTCTACAGATGGCTGTTGCAAAAGCTAAAAAGGGCTTCCTTGACTCCTTCTCGTCAAGGTTCCAAAAGAACCCAAAGGAATTTTGGCGATACGTCAAACGCAATGGTAAATGTAGGCATTCCAACCATAGCGCACAATGGCCACAGGATAGATGGCAGTCTTGAAAAGGCAAACTTCTTTAATTAATTTTTCAGTTCGGTATTTCGGCCCAGCACAACTTGTGACATCCCTTATCAGCCAGTTCAGCTTAATCCTATGGCGCCCATAGAAATAGATTAATGAAACAGGAATTACTGCATTACTTCAACGACTAGATGCGCCATAAGCTGGAGGCCCTGATGGCTTGTCCAATGGCCTTTTAAAGTTGTGTGCCGAATCTGTATCTCCTTTTTTTAGCTCTCCTATTCAAGAAATCTTTGCTCACTAGTTCTCTTCCTACAGATTGGAATGTTGCCTGCGTGGTCCCTATTCATAAGACCGGGCCTCGGGAACTGGTCTCAAATTACAGTCCTATATCCTTAATAACTAATGTCTGTAAAACTCTAGAGCACATCCTATATACGAACATAATGAATAATCTCAATCCCTTACTAAATCCAAATCAGCACGGCTTCCAGCAAGGGAAATCCTGCGTTACACAACTAACCGAGTTTGTTCATGAGGTACACAAAGCTTTGGATCGTTGTAGCATCATTGACTGCATATTCATTGATTTTAAAAAGGCTTTTGATGTAGTAGATCATGGTCTCTTAGTCCACAAGCTGCGCTGTTTAAATGTGAATGACAAGGTTGTTGAACGGATTAGGGAATATTTAAGTTTAAGGTGTCAGTATGTCACAATAAACGGAGCCAAATCAAATGTAACTTCCGTCACGTCAGGCGTCCCACAGGGGTCAGTTTTCCCGGACCGTTGCTTTTTCTTGTGTTCATTAATGACATATCAGAGAATATTACTTCCCACATGCGACTCTTCGCTGATGACTGTATAGTCTGCAGAGAAGTGAAAAATTCCCAGGATTCACTTGCTTTGCAGGAAGACCTCAATACATTGCACCGGTGGTGCGAACAGTGGCACATGAATATAAATTTGCAAAAAACAGTGCACATGTGTTTCATGAGGAAAAAGAAGGTACCTAATTACGTCTATAACATAAACGGTCACTTATTGGAAACTGTTCTTGAACATACTAAATACGAATTTCGAATGCTGGCATCGACATGTTGATTATGTTGCTGGGAAAGCTTGCAAAGTGTTGGGTTTTTTGCGCCGTAACATGAGAATGTTTCCGCCAGACTCTAGGGATTTACTATTTAAAACGTATATTAGGTCCGCGTTGGAATATGCTTGTACTGTATGGGACCCGCCGACAAAGACCGACATACAAAAATTAGAAAGAAACGAGAACTTAGCAGCCCGCTATGTTTCTGGGAATTATAGTAGATACATTAGTGTGTCTGGAATAAAACAGGAATTACAATGGGAACCTCTTGAAGTAAGAAGAAAAAAGCTAAGGCTTAAATTTTTTCTTAACATATATTACAATAAGATTGCTATTCCTAGGGAAAAGTACAATTTTCATCCACACTACAGATCCGAGCAGGTTGATCATAACCATAACGTGCATGAATTCAGGTCAAGAACTGATATGTTCAAGATGTCGTTTTTTCCTCATACTGTTCAAGAATGGAATGCTTTATCTTCATTTCTTGTTGATATTACTGACAATGAAGTGGTTGCATTGTCATTGTGACTGCACTTGTAATATATATATTTTTTTTTGTACAACCCCCCCACTGTAACGCCACTGTGGCGCTGTGGGTAAATAAATAAATTAAATAAATAAATAAACAGAGTCGGCTGCTCTGCTTGTCGCAGGTATTTTAGGAATGTATCTGTGTAATGAGATGTACAGGAAACGTGCTCGAAATGTGCTCCTAAACAATCAGCCTGGTCCTCAAGGGTATTTCCTTGCGTGTTTACTAATGGTAGAGATGAGTTTCACGGCTTTTTATTTTGTTCACCCTGTTCCAGGCTTTTCTTTCCAGGCTTTTCCTTCTGGCACGACGGCGCGTTCTTTGAACTTCTGATTTTATTTGCTTAAAGCTGATAAGGTTTTCGGTAGTCGGAGAGTCACGGAGCTGATTCCAAGCCTTATTCTGTTTCTTTCGTGCTTCCTTACATTCATCATTCCACAAAGGAACACGTCATTTAATAGGCGATGCATTTGTTTGCGGGATACATATTGACGCCATGTCGACAATAAATGCAGTTAGATATGACACTGCATCGTCAATAGTAAGTGCACGAATATCATCCCAAGTCATATATGTCAGCTCTCTGTATCACTCATCATCACGCCCTCTATCATCATCATCACGCCTCTATGGCCCGACATACACCACAACTCCATGATTATATCTGGCATGCAGAGCTTTCTCTCCACCCCCCTGCCGATTTGGATTCTCCTTCCTTGGAAACAGACTGAATTAGCACTCCTGTGTGTTGTGCACCTGTCGAATGTGTGCGTGTGTGTCGTGCTGTGTTATTGAGCAAGTGTGTGTGCACGTGGAGGGGAAGGAAGTGTCTTTTGCATCCTGCAAATTCCTGCTTTAGATGGCTGGTTATCAGATGCTCTAACATACAGGCATCAGCCTTCTTTTTAGTCTAGTGTGCCAAGTTACCACTAAGATTATTATTATTATTAGAATCATCACTTTGACCACATTGATTGTGTTGAAGCCAGCGTGACACATGATTCAAAATATTTCTGGAGCTTTGTGGGCTCTCTTTTCTAAAAAGAGTGCCTAAGATGTACGTCTTCTTCATGAAAATAGTGGTGTTGTCTCGAACACTGCTGATGCCTTTGCAGAACATTTCTGTTTGCTATATGGTGTGAAATATGCTTCAAGTAACCTTCCTTCTCAGTCTGGCGCAGTGTACGCTAACAGTCAATGAAAACCTCGTTTCCAAGTATATGAAGTGCCTTAAACTTTGCCTTAAACTTTCCCTTTCTTGTGGGATTTGTGGTGGTATTTCCTCCACAGAGCTTAACCCTTTGAGACGCTGCCTACACAATTGGGCACAGCAGGAGCGTGCATCAATAGCAAAAGCACTGATGAAAGTAATGGTATTTAAAATATGTTTCATACATCTTGAAACACTTATTATTGGAACTGTGCTGCAATTTTGAATAACGTGCAGAATGTTTTAACAAAATGAGTGGGAAGGTAGATGGCTGGGTGTTGTTACTCTGTGTCAGTATGTTGTATGTAGCGGGTTCACTTCTTTCATTGTTTTTTTTTACAATGTCGTGCACCAGGCATAACTGTCAAGTGGCTGGATAAGTGCTTTTCAAGCTTTTCAGAACACGAAATAGTACATGTTCTCGTATTTTGTGTTCCTGTAGTGAGTTTTCGCATGGAGTCGAAATTTGTAAACTAGACAAAACTCGCTAAACAATTGAAAATTCTTAATATTTGCTGCAGCTGTACACTTCCTACGATTCTGAGGATGCAAGAGATGTGGTGAAAGCAACTTTTCAATCAACGGGATAAAGTGGTGTCTGAAAGAGTGAAGACGTATGGAAGCATTCTTGTTCCTCGTTCTCACAAGCATCTTCAATAGTTCCCTAAAGTCTAGTACCTTTTCTAGCACTCGGAAGGTAGCATGAACATTGCCCATGCACAAATCAGGTGCTAGATGTGCAGTTACTAACTGCCGACCTATATCTATCCTCTTCAGTGTGTCAGGTGTTTGAATCGATATGGGATTCCTCGCCTTCTGTTAGTGCTAAGAGCATTTTAATAAATGAACAGCATGACTTTGTGTGCCGACAACTTAAAACTATTTCAGACTGTCAACAGTGTTCACCACTGCATCGACTTCCAAAAAGACATTTTTTCACTCTCAAACTGGTGCAGGAACAATAAGTACTCTTAAATGCTTCCAACACTATGGCATTAAGTTATATGCACAAAACGCCCCATGTGAAATTTTGATACACCCTACGTGATGCTCCACTCCTTAGGGTCGATGAAATGAAAGATCTTGGTGTGCACTTCGACAAAATGCTAAGCTTCTCTTCACATAGATAATTACACAAGATGCCCTTCACGCTCTTGGAATTGCATGCCGTATATTGCATGATTTCCACTCACCTGTTGTGTTTCTGAAATTCTGCTGTGTGCCTCCAACTACTAGAGTATGCCTTCTGTAGGAGGGAGGTGCAATGAGTAAATCTAATTCTGAGCTCATTGAACGCATCCAGAATAAATTGATGTCTATCTTCAAGCACCACTTTTGACATTCTGGCGACCACAGTTAAGCCTTCTCAAATATGCTTCAACTCGCACCTCTAGATTCAAGTCTTAATTAATCGCACCTTTTGTTCCTGTATAAGGTGGTCCATGACATTATACATTCCTTAAAGCTCATTAAGTGCACCAGTACGAAGGCTCTCTAGCTGTTCCTGGGCACTACAATAAAAATTTGAATGATTGATTATTATCGTAGTATAAAATTGTGCTTTTTAAGTATGTACTAGTATACTATTTTAGTGCAGTAGCTTTTGTGCAATTAAAAAAGGGGCATGAGAAAAGAGAGAGAAAATGATAAATGAAAGGTAGGGAGGTTAACCAGGATGAGCCCGGTTGGCTACCCTACACTGGGGAAAGCGAAAGGGGGACGGAAAGATTAAAAGAAGAGAAAGTCCACTGGGGATATCATTCGGTCACTAAGTCCGGATCACAGACGCCGACTCAATCTGGTATCTTTCAAATATCGCAACAGCGCTTTTGTGGCCTTTTGTAGCTGCGATATGCGAGACCATGGTCCCAAGATCTTGTTCAAGTTGAACTGCTTTCCATCTAGCTGATTGAGAGCTCTGCAGAGGTCTCGCCTTTCATCTTCAAAAGATGGGCAGTAGCACATTAAGTGTTCTATGGTTTCCTCAACACCGCAGGCATTGCACTCGGCGCTATCAGCCATTCCAATCAAAAATGCATATGCACTGGTGAATGCGACGCCCAAACGTAAGCAGCACAGCACTGTTTCCTCATTTTGCGGAAGACCTGGTAACAGCCGCAGTTGCATAGAGGGATCGAGGGAATGCAATTGATGTTGAGTGAATTCAGGTGTGTGCCACTTTTCCAATGTCAAAAGAGTGCGCTAGCTTGCCTAAGTGTTGGGCTGCGTCGGTCCGCGATAAAGGTACAGAAACAAGGGTTGCTCCTTCGTGGGCTTTCCTAGCAGCTTCGTCAGCGAGGTCATTGCCGGAGATACCACAATGACCAGGCAACCACTGAAACACGACGTCGTGTCCTTTCATGATCATGTGATGGTGCATTTCTCATATCTCCGACACGAGTTGTTCACATGACCCGCGACGAAGAGATGACAGAAGACATTGTAAGGCCGCCTTTGAATTGCAGAATATTGCCAACCGATTAGCCGGTTGGTTATTAATATAATCAACAGCACCTCGGAGGGCAACAAGCTCCGAACCAGTCGATGTTGTCAAGTGAGAAATCTTGTATTGGATGCTTAGTGATCGTGATGGTATAACCACTGCGCTGGTGGAGCTGGTCTGAGTGGAAGAACCATCCGTATATATGTGGACTCGATCAAAGTAGAAAGTGTGCAAACAATCCAGAGCTGCTTGCTTCAAGGCCAAGGTAGGCAGGTCGGTCTTCTTTCTTATCCCTGGAACCGTAAGACACACTTGAGGTTGTTTTAAACACCACAAAGCTGAGGTTGAACATGCTGAGGGTGTGAAGCCCGATGATAAGGAGGCACGATGGATGCTGATCTTGTTGGAGAAGGACACCTGTGGTCGTCGTTCTGGCATGAATTAGGAAAGTGCAATAATATGCTATGTGCCTGATCATATGCTATGTGCCTGATCATATGCATTGTGCTATTAATTTCTTCTGAGTTTTAGTAATGGCTGGCTACTGTATGCAGTTTTGTGCAATAAAATAATATGCCACAGCAATTATTGCGTGCTTCGCAGAACAAACTGAATATATCTTTCTCAGTCAAAACATCATAGCAGGCCGAAAACAATAAACTGCAATTTTTCTTTTTGTGGTGACGAAGTGTATAAATTGTGAAAATAACCTGTTTATATATTTCTTATACTATGCAAATGAGCTGCTCCCATACATTCGAATAAGTGCTTCAATAGTACGACTTGGCAAAGGGCAACGAAAGACTCCTATTAAAACTCACTAATTCTCAAGCTTGTAATATCTGACGGTATGTCATTTCATTAATGTAAGGAAAGGCAAACTTGACATGTGGAAACCAGTTACAATAGAACATGGCCTTACACTGTGAAAATGTTTTGTAGCAATACACTCAATGTGAAGGCCTCTGGATGCGGTGTTGATGCATCAAAACAACCTAGAATAATAGAGGTGCTCCATGGGCTAGATTTGGCAGAATCAAGAATTGGGGGGAGACAAGATACGAATTACATACATTTTAGCTAATCTAGTTTTTATTTTTTTGTGAGTGCTACAGGTGTTTCGATTCTGTTTTGCTGATTTTCTCAGAACCCACTTTTTCACGTTTCTCTCATGCACCAACAAGCATAATTATATTGACACGGATGCTTTATTTGTATCCGGTTACCGTATTTCCCCGGCTAAAAAATTTTAAACGTTATCGCTTGGTGCAGGATGCGCCTTAACGTATCGGAAGTTTCGCGAATGTTATCGATGGTTCAGTCTGTTGTCGACGAACCTTGCTAAACTGATTGCATACGCGACACGAACTGTGTTGTAGTTTCTGGAAGGCGCGCGGGCACCAGCGAATAGGCTGTAACTTTCGATGACTGACGTATGCAAACCGACGCGCTTGACCCGCAGATGAGATTTTCTACGATTGTCGACACTGCTCGCCGCTATCGTTGCAATTGAGCCGGCACTATTTATTTACCGTCACTACTACGTGGCAATATTTCCAACACAGATTTTTTTCAGTTATACATTGCACGCCTAATTCTTACATAGTTGGCTGTCCAATAAGCTACCAAAAAATGAAATGGTACAACAGTGATATATGGCATCGTCGTGCAGGTGTTTGCAAAGCGATCTTGCAGACAGACGACGCTTGAGCGCTGATGTCGATATTTTGTACACTATTGTTACTTCAAAAATAAAAACGAACTGTTGCGGCAGGTGTATATTCATTATTCAAACGTGTTTTTTATATCTAAAAGCACATACAGATCACTAACTTATTGTTTCAAGCCTACTTTACAGCAGGCTGTTTTAGGCCGGACTTTGACGGGTGAAGACGGAATAGTCCAGCAACAGTGCGCCGCAGCCGAGGAGCGAGCTTCGGCGCGTGTCGGAGCTTGTCTCCAGTGGTTGCGCGCCCTTTTCCTCCAGCCGAAGCGAAGCGACGCGTTCGCTTGCCAGCGCGCGCCGAAGCTTTCGGCGCGTGCCAGTGGTTGGGGCATAAGCCGCGCACGGCTACACGCAGGAGGGGCGAACCCTCGTGTGCACGGGTACCTAGTGTTGCAACACACCAAACGCCTGCTCACGCAGTTGCCCCTGCAGGGCTCCACTACGTGGTGACGGCCTTTCTTTGGTCCGCTAAATGCCATCCTTGCTGCAGCACCTATCGTTGCGCCGGCAAAAAGCTGCAGTCGTTGTCCCCTCCAACGACGGACGTTTTTCTCGTCGACGCCAAAGTCCCGCCCGGCTTGAAGGTTCGACGATGCCTCTGCGGCTATCACAACTTTTTGCTTGAAAGCGGCACTGTAGTGGCATCTCCTGCTTGGTGCCATCGCAATAACACCACGCCGCACACCGATATGGCCGACACGACACAGGTCAAAACGGCAACCTCGCTTGTGTACGGTTGGCTACTTGCACGGCTTAGTCAGTAGCGGCTGCGATACTGACTTTTCTAAATGGCGCTAGCTATGCACCATATTTAGCAGTTTCAATGAAAAACTGGCGCGTTTTTTAAAATCCTTGAATCTAAGCCGACCCTAGAGTTTGGAATATGATTATTTGAAGAAAAAAAAGCCTAGATTCGAATAAATACGGTAAGGGCTGCATGTGCACATGGCTGGAAGCAGCGCAGGCACAGAGATAGCTGACAAGTTAGGTGCTGCATCTGCCGGCAAAGACGTGCGTACGATACAGGAAGCATATCGGTACAATGCCGCTGTGCACTTAGTAGGTGAAGCCATGCGAAAAAAATAGTGTGGGACAATAGGTATCCCATTTCAAAGAAGCAGTGCCAGTTTTGCCCAGTAGGAGATTGTTGTAGAAACGCATACAAATGCATCGGGAAAAGTCAAACAAGTCACATGCTCATGTGAGAGAGGTGCAATTTTTCATTGCTGTGGAAAAAACGAGAAAACAAAAATTTTCCGACGATTACGATACTCCCTAAGGGCACATTCACACCGAAGGCGGGGCAGGCAAAGCGGGCAAAGCAGGCGGAAAATGAGGCGGGCAGCCCGATCGTTCTCGGACCATTTTTTTCCGCCCCGTCGGAGCTTCCCACTTTCCTGCAGCCAATCAGGGCTCAAGCAGACAAGCCGGCTCAAAATAGCATCCACTGAGACAGCTGGATTTTGCGCTGCACTTTTGATCGACACAATCAAATGTTGCCCGATGCTATATGACAAGAGACACAACATATACAAGGAGACTGAATACAAGAATCAAAGCACTGGCATGACCCATTCTCTCTCCTTCTTGCAAGGCAGGGCGAACCCACCAACAGCGTTGGTGGACTGCCTTCCTTCGAGCTTTCTGCTGCTCGTCTTGAAAAGTTGCTAAAGAAGCGGCGAGTAGAATGCCAACTATTTCGTCTTCTTCGTCCGAGCTGATCATTCTTCACAAGTGGTTAGCAAGCGAGAGCGGTTGGCCAGATGACAGTGGCGCGATGACAACGCTCGCGCGTGTTGAGGAAGGATGACGGGTGCCAAGAGATGGCGACACATGTGCCACAAAAACGCTAGATGCTCCGCCTCCTAGGCGGCGCGGGCCGCCAGGCAAGTCATCCCATCTGAATAGGCGTGCGAACTCGCCACCTCGAAAATCCGCTTGGCCGCTCAGACACTCCGCTTTCGGTGTGAATGTGCCTTAATGCAAAATTTGAGAGCAGCTTTATACTAGATGTTTTCATTTCACGTGTCAATATTTTGTATTATGTTTATATAGGCACACAGTTTATATTGGGAAGATAACGCAGTGAGTATCGTAGCTGGCGTAGACAATCTGTCTCGTGCGGCATATTGCAAGCAGATCGAAGTCTCGCATCATCGCCTAGCTGGAGATCGAGAGAGGCAGCGCACGGGTGACGAGTGGGTGCGATTCAGAGCAGCCACTGCAGAAATACCTCCGCTCATGCAGTGCTCTTTTTCCATACAGACGATGCGTGCTACTCTGGCGCCACATCATCACCGCACAGCCCGTCTTGCGCGGCACTACACTTTTCTTCGCACGCTTTGGTTCCACCAACGACGAGAGCGGCCCTTTGTCGCGGGAAAGTTGTGCTGCACACAAATGTCAGTGGTGACAACACCCAAGGCACCGTCACATCGAGCCTTACTCGTAGCCGCTCGCCGCACAATGCGACGGTTGTGGGTTCGGTTCCCACCTGCGGCAAGTTGTTTTTTCATCCACTTTGATTTCCATTAATTTATCCTTTCTTTATTTCATTTATTAAGCACAAGTAATTTCCCCTATGTTGTCCTTGGTGTCAGTGTTTGTTGGCCTCTTATGATATGACTAATTTAAGCACAGTTACACATATTTTACACATTTGTAAGCGAGTGGAAATTGACAGAGATGAAAAGGGCCTCCACTGCTTTCTTTGGTGGTGAAAACACGTGCTGTATTGCATTAAGTCTGAATTAAACGCTTCATTATTATTTAGTGCAACTGCCAAAGAGCCCAGTATTTCTGCCTAAGAAGGGATCTGCAGAGATGCAAATATATCTTGATCAACAGCAAGCACTATCCAAGGATGAAGCTAGGTTTCAAGGCTTGTTCTGTAATCCTATGTTCCACATAGGATCAATCAGCCAGTACACCAGTCAGCACACAGCATATGAAAAATAGTGAACACTGCTAACAAACGTGCAGTTGCAGAGGAGCTCTTTTAAATATGCAATAAACAAATTTAAAATAAAAGCAAAAATAAATATTAAGGAAGGATGGATGGACTGAAAATGTGCATGTTGTTCTTTGGCCGACAAAAGAAGCAATGGTCACCTTGTTACGGAACTTGACACCATAAAATTTGTCTGCCTTCTCCAGCAACTCGGGACGAAAGGTTGTCGTGATGAACTGTGCCCCACTGCAGAGCTCATGAATCATGTCTGAAACAGGAGGGGGAAAAAAAAAAAAACGATCGATCATCATCATCACCCTATTTTATGTCCAGTGCAGGACGAAGGCCTCACCCTGCCATCTCCAATTACCCCTGTCTTGCGTCAATCAATTCCAACTAGCGCCTGTGAACTTCTTAATTTCATCACCCCACCTAGTCTTCTGCCATCCTCGACTGTGCTTGCCTCTTCTTGGGCACCCATTCTGTAACCCTAACAGTCCACCGGTTATCTGACCTACGCATTACATGACCTTCCCAGCTCCATTTCTTTCTCTTAATGTCAATTAGGATATCGGCTATCCCCGTATAATATAACACCGCAATTGTAACTCTATCCCCTTGAAATTCTAATAGAAACCGATGCATTTAAATTCTTCTTTTAATTAATAAAAGATTTCCTGCAACTGGATACAATTACCTTTTTCTTACTTGAACATTACTTACTCCTTTAAGCAACATGGCCAAGGCAGAGTGCAAATATGGCCGCTCTACATGTGTTGCAGTGTGCCCTGGTATTGTGTCGTCACTTAGGGTTTAAACACAAACAGCCAAGTGCCTGCTGCAATAAACTGTTGCATATACTACCATGCCTTGTCTTATGTTCACGGTGATCACTTTGCCGAGAGAGCAGTGCAAGCCTCTGATCTAGTACAACACTGTACACCAGTGTAGCTTTATCGATGTAGTGTCCAACCGAAACAATGCCGCAGAATTAACATCGCCATAATCATCAGCAGAACACGTACATGAATGGAAGGAGCACCAGAGCACTTCGTGCTGATTTATGGCTTTGTAATATTCTTGTGTTTACCACCATGCATGATATGTTTGCCGCATGCCTTCAGAACTACGCGGTCAGCATCCATGATCGCGTTGATAAAAACCATGGTTTCATCCGCAGTGGATGCAGCAGCAAACAGTAATTTTGTTATGACTAGGTGCACGCATCAGCTGTACGCCTTTAGTAATGGTTGCCGTGCATGATCACTCTGATAGCAACAGCGGTTTCGTCTGCACCGGTTGCAGCAAACAGTAGTTTTGTTTTTACTCGTGCAATGTTACAAACACGGAGGAAGCTGTCAAGAATGAAGAACCCCGGCTACATCGTGATAGACCGCAGATCTGTTAGCTCAGAGGCGGAAAAATATCCGGGATGCACGCGTGGTAATGAAAAGCACGTCTCGGATGAACACGCGAGCTGTGGCCGCGTTGTGAAGGAAGTCGAGAGGCCTCCGCCGCAGCGAGTGCTAATCAGCCACAAGATTATGAGGATTGCAGCCTCCATACTGCTTTCGTGCAAAATAGAAACAGGAGTCGCTGATTCATTTAGCAAATAAATGTTTGTTGATGTAGTAAGCATTTGCTTATTATTTTCTTGATACCCTCAATGATACAACATTTTGTTCATTTGCAATTTTTTTTGGTCCTGTGCAATATCAATTAACGTGGTTTTACTGCAGTAGTATATACCATTCGAAAATTGCACTATTTAGGCATGCTAAGATGTTCAATTCATTCGTGTTTTCTGTGCACACCAAATGTAGACAGAGAATAGGACCTTTGTAAGTGGTCAACTTGCCTGCAACTGCTTTGCGATGTTGTGAGTCAAGTGCCTGGTCAATCTCATCAAACAGGTAGAAGGGTGCAGGGTCGCACTTCTGGATTGCAAAGATGAGTGCCAATGCAACCAGCGACTTCTGACCACCTGACAGCTGCTGCATTTCCTTCATCTCGCTTGACTTGCCCACAAATGACACCTGAAAAAGATTTAGCTGACTGCTGTGCAATTCGTCCAAAACACGATAGAGGCTTGAAGTGATGAGCAGTGACTAAACAAGCTGTTATCAATGTGCAGAATTGACATCTGATAACATACACGACATTTATTGTGTGATACTACAGTTAGACCTCGATATAGCGAAGTCGGAAAAATTAGCGATTTGCTTTGTCTATATTGAAATTTCGTTCTATTAAAATGTGACATTTTATGTCACATTTAATAGAACGTTTAATTTAATAGCTGTGCGGTGATGATTATATCGAGCTTTAACTCTATAAGCAATGTCTGCTTGGGTAGTGCAGGTCCAATGATTTGTGAGGTAGTACTGCATGTAGCGCAGCAAATATGTGACAACACAGCCCATTAATGGCACATAAACTTGGTCCTCAAATTTGGCTCCATCCAGTCTAGTTCCAGTTTGGGCTACCTCACACACAGCGAAGCTGGCATTAATTTCTCGGGCACTGCCAATACTAGCAATTGTAGCTTTGTTGTTTACGATGCTAAAGAGACATTAAATAAGTTCAGAAGTATTGTTTGCAAACTCTATTTTGATTAATTTGGCAGTAAGAAATTGATCACTACAAGACCAACGCTGGTGTGACATGTATTTAAAAGCACAGTAGAAGCCTTTGGCTCCTTCAGAGTGCAATGTAACTATACCAAATCAACCTGCAGTGTGCTGAGTAATAGTACAAAACAGGATTGTATAAAGGCCCACGCACACGGAGTTACTTTCCGGCGAAAAAGCGGCAGCCGGAAGCCAAAACGTTGCTGTTCGCTGTCGATCAAGCCGGGCTCGATACTGCCGCCAGCGGAAGCAGCGAACACACGCAGGTAGCACGGACCAATCAGGGCTAGACTTCATCCGACTTCTGGTTGAAATCATGGTGGCAGTGGCCTGGCGGCGCCACCTGCTGTTCGTTGCATGTATGTGCAGCACGACGAAGGCATGCCAACGCAAGTTCGTCAGAAAAGTTCGCTCCATGTGGGTCGGCCTTAAACGAGGTTCTACGGTATTAGTATTCGACAGAGGCGGTAACATTGTTGCACTATGGACACTTCAAATACCTTAAACAAAATGTCCTTAGACTTAAATGCGACTTGTACACTGCTATGGTGCTCCTCGCAAGTGACGCGCGGCCCATTTGAAGGTTTCATATTTACCTTTTAACACATGTACTCACACCACTGTAAATGAAACACTTACACATGCACCCCCCCCCAACACACACACACACACACAAAAAGACACACTCAAATTGAATGAGTATTAACAGGCTTCTTTCAACCTGGATTACCAAGCCAGCGAAGCGTGTTTTGTCTGGCAGGTGTGATAGTGCTGGCATATCGCAAGATAAATATGAAGATATGCAACTCCCCGACAAAACATGAGCTCAGGTTTGCAGGCATGCTAATACAGGCACACATTATCACATGTGAATGCAGCGGAATGCAGGCTAAAATGGCACGATACTCTGAGAGTGCGGCAGCTACAGATATCTTAGGATGAAGTTGACAAAACATAGACCATTTTTTTACTCCTCTTTAAAACTGGCTTGAACATGAACACAGCTTGGTGGTCACGCTCAGTGTTTTGGAGCATCTTGGTGTAGCAAGTCCCAAATGCAGCACTTTGGTGCAACTCTGAACATACTACCCGCCTAGTTAACTACGCACATACCATATTTACTGCAACCCAATCAACAACAACAACAAAAAAAGAAGAGAGATAGAGGGAGATAATGAGGCCAAAACTCACCCTGATTCCCACGCCAGAGAAGTGGTCCACTGATGGTGTCTGGCCCTCCTGGTACAGCAACAAAAAGAGTGGGAAAATCCATCAAGTGACAAACCTTAATCCCATCTTCAAGTGGGAAGCAAAGTGATGCAGAAACTATTTCAGACATCTGCTCTCAAAAAAAAAAAAAAGCCATTTCCACAATGGTCCGACTCGCATACCGGATCTGGAGCAGCAGCAGCGGAGGACGTATGGCGAGATTAAAAAGGACAAAAAAAAAAGCAAAGCAGTCCCTTAAACTGTATCAATATCCCTCAACAGGCAGCCTGCAGAGCTCGTGTCCCAGGTGGCCCTGTCACCTCCCTTGCATATGTTCCTTGGCTAAGAGTCCTCCTCTATGTGTTCCATTATAATACTTACATGCAACCCTGCCCAATCTAGTATGCTTCTAGCAAGTATGCAGTGAATGGCACTGCTCAGAGTGTGTGTCTCCTAGCCTGCTTTCCACTAGTAGGCAGTGCATTCATAGAATGCAACTGCTCTTTGCCAGGACACAATTTCTGCCTAAGGGACAGGAAATAACAAGACCAAGGAGAAAAATAAATTTTCATTGCTTTGTAGTCTGCACAGCATGCTACTATTACTAAAGGGCTACACCTATCCAATCAACTAAATTATATTTTGGCAGCGAAGTTGAGGCTATAGTAGGTATCAGCTGAGCAGGAGTGTGATCCCACCGTGTCCCTCTGCCGCGGAGCGTCAGCTGCTCTCGAAAAAACACAATGTGGCGTGAAACTACTCTGCCAATGGAAAATTTTACCCTCGTTTCCGCTGATTCGATGCAAGGTAGCCGAAAATGTACTTTGGCATGCAGCCAATGCTTTCCACCATATTTCTGAGCCATCTGTCATGTCACTGCTATGTAAATCAGGGTGTCTAGTGAATTCCCTTTTCAACATATTCAAACTTCTCAAGGTTTTCCTAGACTTTTGCAGGGTAAATTCCATGACTCAAAATTTTTTTGTAAAAGCAGCAACTAATAATTTTAATTCGGTAGTAGGTCAATTTTGTGAATGTTTTCTAATATTGATATAACGCTAACAAGGATGACATTAAGATCACGTCATCTCTGCTGGCGGTGCCAGCCCATTGGAGAAGGGTGTGTTGGCTTTCATGCAAATTTACAGCTTGCAAAAATGTGCTGGTATGATAAGACCAACGGCGCTTGGTCGTCAGACTTCTAACGACGATGCTCCCCCCTCCCTATTGAGCAGCTTGGCTAACGTTAACTGGTACATAACACACCTTGCAATTCAGATGCGCGAGAACACATGCCCTTTGTGTCGGTGGAGAAAACGTGGTTACCGACCAACCATTAACAGGCGCAAGAGCCAAAGAAAGCTATTCGCTTTGTTAAAGGAAAAAACGAGTAAGTGGCGACCCTGTTTATAAGTTCCCACGCCAGCTCACTGCGACATGATCAATTTTGTGATGTGCTCAAGTGCAGGAGCCAAAGACTGAACTTGGTGATCTTGAAGAACTTCTACTGAGCCACAACAACCTAAATAGTAAAAATATCCATGATGCCACACAGACGTTCCAGTGCTTATCTTTCAACACAAATTCAAAAAATGTCAGTTTGGCCTTCATTTTCATATCTAGTAAACAATCTCCTACTGAAAATCAACGAAAAAGTTTTCACTAAATTGATGTTTCGTTTTCACGCCCCTTTAAGCCACAGAAAAAGAAAAAAAGAGTAAGAAAAAAAAAGAAAGAAAAAAAGATTGAAAACAACGAAACATGTAAGTGGATGTAACCATGGCACGGCAAGAAAGTTCCCATGAACTATGGCTCTTAGAGGAAGCTCTGCTACATGAATCCTCTTGAACTCACGGGCTGAAGTCATCATGCGGTCACTGCAGGTGTTAACCATTACTCGCTGCACAGTTTACCTCGCAGCTGCGCAGCCCACACCAACTTTCTCCAATAGACCACACTGCTCACCTGGGTGTCCAACTGATTGCGAACATTCATGGCAGAGCACACTCGTTTGCTTTGCACAGACCACCAACCAACCAAGCAAAGCATGACTCCCCAACGCCAAAAATATCAAGAACACATAGGCTTCCTTAGCTGCACAGATTCCTTCCAGCACTGTTACTGGCCTCTATGGTGCAAAAACCTGACTGCAGCAGGGTTAATAGCATAAACCAACCCTTTCAGCATCGGTTTTTTCCAGAGGTGATCAACCCCCAGCATAGTGTTTCTCTCTCGGATATTATGAAATGAACACAACTGTTTATTTTTGGCTTTGCAGAAATGAAAAAAATTACACGAATAATGGCAACTTCTTTTGTGGTTGTGGTACTCACATTCCTATCTGACAAAAGGAATGACAAAAGGGACATGGCAGGACGGAAATAAAGCGATATGTCAGTGATGCTGAAAGGGTTAACTTGATTGATACATCCCTAAAGAACCCTTTTTGACTGGACATTCACTCTAGAGAAAAAAAAAAAAAAGGTTGAACGGACTCTTTGTTGCAAGTACAACAGTTGCAAAGTTCACATACAGATTTTCAAGTAAAAGAAAATAAGTAAATGAAAGGTTGTAGTTTGCGTTCATTTACTTCTTCTACATTTACACTTATATTCGTTTTCGCCGGCTTCCGTTTGTACTCCTGTAGATCACGAGCATGAATTCACAACTGTGATAGGCCTTCGGAACGCCTGGATAGTTTGCCTAGCCAAATGCATGGCCGCCTGCGCACACGAGAATTCCGGAACTACAAGGCCAGAACCACTTCGAAATCGTTCTATATCAAGTTACCCATAGCGATCAGGAAAACACATCTATCGCGGATAACTCAAAGAAGTTTTTTAGGCTCGTAAGATTTACAAAATGGGTTGCAGAAATTTACGAAATGCCCTGCCAATCAGATTCCCCTCTTTTTGTAATCAAAGCAAGCACATCGTGCACATAATTATCATTTTAAATGTGAGTAGCGGTATGAGCTCTGTGTCGCAGAGAACCCGGTGGCGGAGTCTTCCAAGTCGTTCAAAAGTGAGAGTTTCAGTGTATATAGTGTAGTGTGTGTGTGTGTGTGTGTTTGCGGGTTCCCGTTTGTACTTCTCTAGATCACGAGCATGTGTCCGCAACCGGTAAATTGCATGTATTGCTAGTATGGCAGCAAAATGGACGTCGGTAGGTTTCTTGCACAAAGTGTACAAACAATGTCTAACTGATCGCAGACGCTTACGCTGTAGCTTAAAGGAGGCGTCGTATCAGCACATTACAGTCATAGAGCAAGGTCACTTCCAAGGTCGCCTATTTTAGGTGCGGCTCAGAACTATTGTTTGATGGCCTGTCTCGCCACTGAGGATTTGCCTTTGAGCAAAAGTCTCTGTCTATGCACCCTCCTCACATCTGACATCTCAGCCTTGCGCGGTGCATCAGTACCAGTTCCGCCTCGTTTGGAAAGATTTCTCCGATGCATGAGACAGGCAACCGAGACCGTGAACTGTTTGGTGTACCTCCCTCCATACGTGGCTAGTGAACTAAATTCTTATTTTCCTTTTTTTTTTTTCCACACTACTTTTAGGTGCTGTTCAAATTTGTGCATCTAGCTGTGTTCATGGCCACTTGCGTATGGGAGACTCCGAAACCAAGATGTTAGAAACACTGAGAAATACTATGCCATGCCACCATCATCAAAACCTGTATACCATGGAAAATTCAAGCATGCTTTCAGGCATTTGAGATTTACTAAACTCACTTAAACTGACTCTACCAACATGCCTCGCGCTGACTTTCTAGTAAGAGCCCCCACCCCCCGAAAAAATTGCAGCGCTAAAGGAAGAGAAAAAGTGATGAGAAGGTTTGCAGTATCATGCAAACAATAAGAAAAATAACGTAACAACAACAGTTGCATAGTTCACATACAGATTTTCATTAAGTAAAAAAAATATATATATGAAAGGTCGTAGTTTGCGTCCGTTCATTTCTTCCACATTCATTTTCGCGGGTTTCCGTTTGTACTCCTGTAGATCACGAGCATGAATTCGCAACTGTGAAAGGCTTTCGGAACGCCTGTATCGTTTGCCTAGGCGAGTTCGCGGCCGCCTGCACACGCGAGAATTCCGGAACTACAAGGCCAGAATCGCTTAGAAATCATTCTATATTGAGTTACCCATCGCGATCACGAAAACACATCTATTGCGGATAAATCAAAGAAGTTTTTTAGGCACATAGGGCGCTCTCGGCTGTACTTTTTGGCGATAAGATAGCCTCACCACCAACGGGATTACTTGACTAAGCTATGTCGAATGCTCAGTTGCCATAGTCAAAAGTTCGAATCCTTCCATAGGCCTTTTCTTTTTTTTTTTTTGACAATGGTAAGCTTGAAATTCACCTCCTCCAGTCCACTACATCTGCAGGCTTGGAGTGACGCCTGACACTGGCAAAAGATGCTGAGAGCAAGTGGGGCTATACCACGGAGCAAGAAACATTTAGGAGTGGAAACTCCGCTGTTTGCGGCGACCAGAAAAGGTCACAAGCCCGCGGAGCCGTTATCGTGCTAGCGGCCCCTGGCGGGCTGGAAAGAAATTACCGCCGTTGAGAGCGCGGCGGAGTGGCCGGAGCCGCCTGCCCGGGCGCTGCTTTTTTTTTTTTTTTTTTTCCGGCGGCTTCTACGACGCACCGCATGGCGCTGTCGGCGCATACAACAATTGTGACCTTATCTGGTCGTCCGCGCTCACTCGCGCTGACGGGAGTTTCACCTCCCAAATGTCTTACTCCGTGGGCTATACTAATCCCGGTACAACTAAATTAGGAAGGCCCACTAAGCTTCAACAAGGACACTCCCTCACCAGAACAGGAATTGGCCTCCCTGGGGCAGTATACGGCCACTACCTCCCAAATGATCCCTACAATTAACCCTGTGGCCCTCAGTCCCCAGCAGCTGCGGAGTACCTGACCAAGGTGGTCGTCGGCCTTGTAATGCAGCAGAGGGTGCTAAGGATCTCTGGGTCCGGACAGGCCACCAATGGAAACTGACCCTGTCAACCTTTACTTGCCGAACTCTGTTGAGTGAGGCTAGCTTAGCAGGTCTCTTTGAGGAACTGTCAGACATTGTTTGGGATATCATCGACCTTAGTGAGATTAGAAGAACTGGTGAGACTTATACAGTGCTGAATAACGGACATGTCCTTTGCTATAGAGGCCTCCCAGATAAGAAGCAATACGGGGCAGGATTCCTAATCCATAAGGACATAGCAAGCAACATTGACGAATTCTAGAGCATTAATGAGAGGGTAGCTGCAGTCATAATCAAACTTAAGAAGAGGTATAGATTAAAAGTAGTACAAGCCTACGCTCAAACATCCAGTCACGACAATGAAGTAGATCAGTTTTATGAAGATGTTGAATTAGCAATAAGAAAAGTACAAACTCAGTATACTGTAGTAATGGGTGACTTCAATGCAAAAGTGGGAAAAAAGCAGGCTGGCGAACAAGCAATTGGAACCTACGGCGTCGATTCTAGAAACGCTAGAGGAGAGGTGCTGGTAGAATTCGCAGAAAGGAATAAGCTTCGAATAATGAACACCTTTTTCAGGAAGCGTAGCAACAGAAAGTGGACCAGGAAAAGCCCTAATGGTGAAACAACAAATGAAATCGCTTTCATACTTTCTACTGATCCCACCATAGCGCAGGATGTAGGAGTGATAGAGGTAGGATAAAGTGCAGTGATTATATGTTAGTGAGGGCTATGATTTCCCTCAATTTGAAGACAAAGAGTAAAATTGGTCATGAAGAAACAGTTCAACCTAGAGGCAGTAAGGGTAAAAGCAGACAAATTCAGGCTGGTACTTGCAAACAAATATACAGCCTCAGAACAGAGAGATGAAGATGACAGAGATAATGAATGAAATCGTAACTACCCTGGCTTCAGAGGCAGCAACTGAAGTGGGAGGCAAGACAACAAGGCAACCAGTAGGCAAGCCCTTCCAAATAAAATAGGATCTAATGAAGAAACAACAAAGAATGAAAGTGTCCAACTCAAAAGATAGAATTCGCGAAACTGTCAAAACTGATCAACAAGGCGAAAATAAGTGATATTCAAAACTATAACGTGGAAAGACTGAAGAAGCCGTAACAAGTGGATACAGCCAGAAATCAGAGGAAGAAAGTTCGCATAGGACAAACCAAGATGTATGCACTGAAAGATAGGCAGGGTAATATTATCAGCAATCTCGAAGATATAGTAAAAGCAGCGGAAGAACTCTATAATGACCGGTACAGTACCCAGAGGAGTCGGGATACCTCCATAAGAAACAGTAATGAACAGGATACAGAAACTCCTCCTATACCTAGCGATGAGGTCAGAAGGGCCTTGCAAGACATGAAACAAGAAAGAGTGGCAGGAGAAGATGGAATAACACTAGATTTATTCAAAGATGGAGACATAATGCTTGGAAAATTGGCAGCTCTTTATACGAAGTGTCTGTCGAGTGCAAGCCAGGGTTCCAGAAAACTGGCAGAATGCAAACATTATACTAATCCACAAAAAGGAAGACATTAGGGAATTGAAAAATTATAAGCCCATTAGTTTACTCTCAGTTTTATATAAAAAAAATTTACCAAAATAATCTCCAATAGAATAAGGGCAACATTGGACTTTAGTCAACCAAGAGAACAGTCTGGTTTCAGGAAGGGATACTCTACAATGGATCACATCCACGTCATTAATCAGGTTATCCGCAGAGTACAATAAGCCTCTCTATATGGCTTTCATAGATTACGAAAAAGCATTTGTTTCAGTAGAGATACCAGCAATCATAGAGGCATTACGTAATCAAAGAGTACAGAACATTTTACATAAATACCTAGGAAAATATCTACAGAGGTTCCACAGTTACCTTAATTCTACACAAGAAAAGCTGGAAGATACCTATAAAGAAAGGGGTCGGAGAAGGAGACACAATATCTTCAATGCTATCCACTACGTGCTTGGAAGAAGTATTCAAGCTATTAAACTGGGAACGCTTAGGAGTAAAGGTCGACGGCGAATATCTCCGCAACCTTCCGTTTGCCGATGACACTGTTCTATTCAGCAACAATGCAGACGTGTTACAACAAATGATTGAGGACCTTAACAGAGAGCAAGCGGGAGAGTGGGATTGAAGATTATATGCAGAAGAATAAGATAATGATGAACAGCCAAGCGAAAAGAACAAGAGTTCAGGATTGCCAGTCAGCCTCTGGAGTCTGTACAGGAGTACGTTTACCTAGGTAAACTAATCACAGGGAACCTTGATCGTGAGAAGGAAATTCATAGAAGAATAAAAATGGGTTGGATCGCATACGGCAGACACTGCCAGCTCGTGACTGGAAGCTTACCATTATCATTGAAAAGGAAGGTGTAGAATCAGTGCATTTCACCAGTGCTGACATATGGGGCAGAGACTTGGAGTATGACAAAGAAGCTTGAGAACAAGTTAGGGACTGTGCAGAGCGATGGAACGAAGAATGCTAGGCATAACGTTAAGAGACAGAGCGGTTTGGATCAGAGAGTAAACGGGTATAGCCGATATTCTAATTGATATTAAGAGAAAAAAATGGAGCTGGGCAGGTCATGAAATGCGCCGGTTAGATAACCGTTGAACCATTAGGGTTACAGAATGGGTACCAAGAGAAGGGAAACGCAGTCAAGGACGATAGAAGACTAGGTGGAGTGATGAAATTAGGAAATTTGCGGGCGTTAGTTGAAATTGGTTGGCGCAGATCAGGGGTAATTGAAGATCGCAGGGAGAGGCCTTCGTCTTGCAGAGGACATAAAAAAGGCTGATGATGATGATGATAAATAGAATTTTCGGAAAGCAGGAGGCACACTGACGTGTCTTATTTCAAACAGGATTAAGATGTCACAGCGATCGTAGTGTCACGTGGTAGTGACGTTAAAGAACACAGTAGCACTACTGTGAAAAGACAAACTAGCTTTTATTGGGCGAACCTGTGCCCACAAAACAGGGTATACTTAAAGCACAACGATAGCGGCGAACACAGTCGGCGATCGTCGAAAATCTCATCAGCGGGTCAAGCGCGTCGGCTTTTATACAACAGTCGTCGAATGTTCCAGACTAATCGTTGGGACCCGCGTGCCTTCCACAAAGTTCTACACCATTCGCGTCATGCGATGAAATCTGATAGCACAAGGTTCGGCGACAACAGACAACCGGATAGAAGCATCGATAAGTTTCCAGAAACTTCGGATGTATGCAGGCGCGTCCCGCGCTGTGCGATAACATTTGTTAGGTGGCGAAACGTGGTCGCCCGATAAAGATGAGTACGCGTGTCAATACCCCCCTCTTAAAAAGCATCGTCCCGATGCTACAAATATAAGAAAGCGAAACACAAAAGGACACTTACCAAACATAAGCAACAAAACAACGAAAAGAAACAAAGTCCAAAGATCAGTTACGCGAAGTCCCAAGGTTCATTATCGCTGGTAGTACGGCTTGAGAAGCACAACGTGCACTATTTCAGGTCGTGAGCGGCGCCGCTGTGACAGCGAAATGCCGTCTGGCACGACCTCATAGTCCAGTGCCCCAACACGTCGGATGATCTTGTACGGTCCAAAATAGCGACGCAAAAGCTTCTCGCTCAGTCCTCGTCGGCGTATAGGGGTCCAAACCCAAACACGGTTACCGGGCTGGTATTCGACGAAGCGTCGTCGGAGGTTGTAGTGTCGGCTGTCGGTACGCTGCTGGTTCTTGATCCGTAGGCGGGCGAGTTGCCGGGCTTTTTCGGCGCGCTGGAGAAAGGTCGCGACGTCAAGATTCTCTTCGTCCGTGACATGCGGCAGCATGACGTCGAGCGTCGTCGTCGGGTTTCTGCCGTAAACCAGCTTAAACGGCGTGATCTGTGTTGTTTCTTGCAGCGCTGTGTTGTAAGCAAAGGTTACGTACGGTAGGACCGCGTCCCACATCTTGTGCTCGACGTCGACGTACATTGCTAGCATGTCTGCTAGGGTCTTGTTCAGGCGCTCCGTGAGACCATTCGTCTGCGGGTGATAGGCAGTTGTCCTCCTGTGGCTTGTATGGCTGTACTGCAGAATTGCTTGGGTGAGCTCTGCTGTAAACGCTGTTCCTCTGTCGGTGATGAGGACTTCTGGGGCACCATGTCGCGGAAGAATGTTCTCGACGAAAAATTTCACCACTTCGGCTGCGCTGCCCTTCGGTAGAGCTTTAGTTTCAGCAAAGCGGGTGAGGTAGTTCGTTGCCACGACGATCCACTTATTTCCGGATGATGACGCCGGAAACGGTCCCAACAAATCCATCCCGATCTGCTGAAATGGTCATTAAGGAGGTTTGATCGGCTGTAGTAATCCTGCTGGCCTTGTCGGTGGTGTCTTGCGTCGTTGACAGTCTCGACATGTCTTGACGTAACGAGCGACGTCGGCGGTCAGACGCGGCCAGTAATACCTTTCCTGTATCCTCGACAGCGTTCGGGAGAATCCGAGGTGCCCAGCGGTTGGATCATCATGTAGAGCGTACAGTACTCCTGGACGCAGCGCTGACGGAACAACAAGAAGGAAGCTGGCGCGGACTGGTGAGAAGTTCTTCTTTACAAGCAGGTTGTTTTGTAATATGAACAAAGATAATCCGCGCTTAAATGCCCTAGGTACTACGTCGGTGTTCCCTTCCAAATACTCGACGAGACCTTTTAGCTCCGGATCTGCGCGCTGCTGTTTAGTGAAGTCTTCTGCGCTTATTATTCCGAGGAAGGCGTCGTCATCCTCGTCGTCTTCCGGCGGGGGATGACGATCGATGGGGGCGCGTGATAGGCAGTCGGCGTCTGAGTGTTTTCGTCCGGACTTGTAGATCACCGTGACGTCATATTCTTGCAGTCTGAGGCTCCACCTCGCCAGCCGTCCTGAAGGGTCCTTTAAGTTAGCTAGCCAACACAACGCGTGAAGGTCGCTGACGACTTTGAATGGCCTGCCATATAGGTATGGGCGGAATGTTGCTGTAGCCCAAATGATGGCGAGGCATTCCTTTTCAGTCGTAGAATAATTGCCTTCCACTTTTGACAGCGACCGTCTAGCATAAGATATCACCCGTTTATGTCCGTCTTTCTTCTGGACTAGGACGGCACCGAGGCCTAGGCTACTGGCGTCAGTGTGGATTTCGGTATCGGCGTCTTCGTCGAAATGTGCCAGTACCGGCGGTGACCGCATGCGTCGTTTTAGTTCTTGAAATGCGTCGGCCTGCGCCGTTTGCCATTTGAACTCGACATCAGATTTGGTTAGATGCGTTAGCAGCTCAGCGATGCGTGAAAAGTCCTTGACAAAGCGCCTGTAGTAGGCACACATGCCAAGGAATCTACGCACTGCCTTCTTGTCAATGGGCTGCGGGAACTTTGCGATGGCAGCTGTTTTCTGTGGGTTGGGGCGTACTCCGGATTTGCTGATGATGTGGCCTAGGAACAGAAGCTCGTCGTAAGCGAAGCGGCACTTTTCTGGTTTCAGAGTGAGCCCTGATAATTTGATGGCCTCTAGTACTGTTGCAAGCCACCTAAGGTGATCGTCAAAATTTCCGGCGAAGACGACGACGTCATCCAAGTAAACGAGACAGGTCTGCCACTTCAATCCTGCTAAAACCGTGTCCATGACGCGCTGGAACATTGCAGGCGCCGAGCACAGTCCGAATGGCATAACCTTTAACTCGTAGAGGCCGTCTGGGGTGATGAAGGCGGTCTTTTCGCGATCTCTTTCGTCGACTTCTATTTGCCAGTAGCCAGACTTGAGATCCATCGACGAGAAGTATTTAGCGTTGCAGAGCCGATCCAATGCGTCGTCTATTCATGGGAGGGGGTATACGTCCTTCTTCGTGATTTTGTTCAGACGACGGTAATCGATGCAGAAACGCAGGGTTCCGTCCTTTTTCTTTACCAGGACTAGAGGGGATGCCCACGGGATTTTCGCCGGCTGGATGATGTAGTCGCGGAGCATTTCGTTGACTTGTTGCCTAATAGCTTCACATTCTCGCGTCGAAACTCGGTAAGGGCTCTGGCGGAGTGGTTGAGCGCACTCTTCGGTTATTATGCTATGCTTTGCAACTGGTGTTTGTCGAATCTTTGATGAAGTCGAAAAGCAGTCCTTGTATCGTCGGAGAAGACTTCTGAGTTCTTGCTGCTTGCTTATGGGAAGACTTGGATTTATGTCGAAGTCTGGTTCGGGGACTGTGGTCGGCGGGGTAGATGGGGCAGAATCTGTGAGGACTAAGGCATTGCTCGTTTCCACAATTTCCTCGATGTACGCGATTGTCATGCCCTTGCTGATGTGCTTGAACTCTTGGCTGATGTTGGTTAGCATCACTTCCGTTTTCCCTCCGTGGAGTCAAGCGATCCCTCTTGCGATGCAAATTTCACGGTCTAGCAGTAGACGTTGGTCACCCTCGATGACGCCTTCTACGTAGGCAGGTGTTTTTGTGCCGACGGAAATTACAATAATGGAGCGAGGCGGGATGCTGACTTGACTTTCGAGCACGCTTAAGGCATGGTGACTACGAGAGCTCTGCGGCGGTATCGCTTGATCTTCAGACAGGGTTATCGACTTCGACTTCAAGTCGATGACTGCGCCGTGTTGGTTTAGGAAGTCCATGCCGAGAATGACGTCGCGTGAACACTGTTGGAGGATAATGAAGGTGGCAGGGTAAGTCCGGTCATGAACGGTAATTCTTGCCGCGCAGATTCCAGTCGGCGTAATCAGGTGTCCTCCAGCGGTCCGAATTAGAGGGCCGTCCCATGCAGTCTTAACCTTCTTCAACTGGGCGGCGATGTGTCCACTCATGACGGAGTAATCAGCCCCTGTGTCCACTAAGGCGGTAACTGCGTGGCCGTCGAGAAGCACGTCAAGGTCGGTGGTTTTTTGTGTTGCGTTACAGTTAGGTCGTGGCGTCGGATCACGGCTGTGTCGCGTTGACCTGTGGCTGGTATGGGACGTCGTCAGGTCGTCTTTCGTCGTCGTATTCTTTGCTTTCACACTTCGTCAGGACGGCGGTGTGTCGGTATGTCGTCGAGGTAGTTTCTTCGGCGTCTTCGGCGTCTTCGTTGGTGGCGGAGGATCTTCGTCAGTTCGACGAACAGCAACCGCACCTCCATCGGTTGCTGCTTTTAGTTTTCCGGATATGGACTCACGGATCGGCCCCGGGATGGGCCAGTGTATGCTCGGCGCTGCGGCAACAGGTAGCGGCCTGGTGATGGTGAACGCGACGGTCGTCGAGAGCTCCACTGAGTAGCGGCAAGGTAGTCGGTGATATCGCGAGGGCGTTCACCTTGCTGCGGGCGCGGAGCGTTGACGGCGAAACCTCGCAGTCCCATCTGCTGGTATGGGCATCGTCGGTAGACGTGGCCGGCTTCGTCGCAGTGGTAGCAGAGCGGGCGGTGGTCGGGGGTGCGCCAAATGTTCGTCTTCCTCGCGTAGGTGCGCTGGGCGACGGGTGGTTGTGCTGGTGGCGGCGGCGGACGGCGGAACTGCGGCGTGACAGGGCCCTGGCGCGGTCGCGGCCGGGGCCCTTGACGGCGTGCGACGGCGGCATAGGTCATCGCTTCTGGCTGGGGCTGCGGTAATTCAGGTTGCACCTCAGGAGCTCCCAGTGATCGCTGAACCTCATCTTTCATGATGTCAGCAATTGAGGCTACTTGAGGTTGCGAAGAATTCAAGACCTTGCGGAGTTCTTCGCGCACAATGGCCCTTATGGTCTCTTGGAGACAAACGGAGCCCAGCGCTTGGACGGCGCACTGAGGCGTGAGCACTTGACGGTTATATTGCTAGTGCGCATTTCTAACGTTTTCTCAATCGTCGTAGCCTCTGTCAGGAACTCGGCTACGGTCTTCGGTGGGTTTCGGATTAGTCCGGCGAAAAGTTCTTGCTTTACGCCTCGCATCAAGAAACGGACTTTTTTCTCCTCGGACATTTCCGGGTCGGCGTGCCGGAAAAGACGGGTCATCTCTTCTGTGAAGATAGCGATGGTCTCATTAGGTAGTTGGCCTCGGGTTTCCAGCAGAACTTCGGCCCTTTCTTTTTGGACAACGCTCGTGAACGTCCTCAGGAAGTTACTGCGGAACAGGTCCCATGTTGCTAGGGTGGACTCCCGGTTCTCGAACCAAGTCCTCGCGGCATCTTCCAAGGAGAAGTACACGTGTCGTAGCTTATCTTCAGAGGTCCAGTTATTGAAGGTAGAGATCCTTTCGAAGGTTTCGAGCCAGGTTTCAGGATCCTCCGACGTAGCTCCACGGAAGGTAGGGGGCTCTCTGGGTCGTTGAAGTACGATGGGTGAGACTGGGGCAGCCATTGTGGTTGTCTTGGCCACAATCTTCTTGGTCTTCTCAGGCAGAAGTCTGTGCTCCGGGGGCAGCTGTTGTAGACGACGGCTTACTCGATGGTCCGTGACTACGTTGGTGCTCTCTTTACGGTCCGGGCTTGGATCACGGCTTGTCGGGGGCGTCCGGTACATGGACCAAAAGCACCTCCACTAGATGTCACGTGGTAGTGACGTTAAAGAACACAGTAGCAGTACTGTGAAAAGACAAACTAGTTTTTATTGGGCGAACCTGTGCCCACAAAACAGGGTACACTTAAAGCACAACGATAGCGGCGAACACAGTAGGCGATCATCGAAAATCTCATCAGCGGGTCAAGCGCGTCGGCTTTTATACAACAGTCGTCGAATGTTCCAGACTAATCGTTGGGACCCGCGTGCCTTCCACAAAGTTCTACACCATTCGCGTCACGCGATGAAATCTGATAGCAGAAGGTTCGGCGACAACAGACAACCGGATAGAAGCATCGATAAGTTTCCAGAAACTTCGGATGCATGCAGGCGCGTCCCGCGCTGTGCGATAACATTTGTTAGGTGGCGAAACGTGGTCGCCCGATAAAGATAAGTACGCGTGTCAGTAGCTACAGAACTTGTTAGATGGTCAACACAAATTTTAGGAGCCTTTGTATATTGCTTGTAAAGGCGACAGTATCCCTACTTTTTCTTTCACTTCATAAACTAAAATGCTGGTTATGGGTACAATAACAAAAATGAAATTAAATAGGACAGGCGCGCATGGTGCAGCGAAGTTGAGTTGGGGGGCATGAAGCTAGGGGGATGACAGCTTTAGAAGAATGCTCGCCCGGTGGTAGGGAGTAAACAGTCTCATCAATCATATGCGTCTGCTAAGATCATAACAGTTGCTCTAATCAGCATTTCAATTTCAGTTTATTGGGTCAAATTTGCAGCAAGTCATCACTCTGCCCAAATTAGCAGCATCAGCTATTCCTACGTCTGCAACTGGTCAAGAAACTTCCTCAAATGCCTTGCTTTCTTAGAATCAATTGCCTCACTTTTTTGGGTAAAAAGTTAATCATTCTAATTTTCATAATTGCTTGACTAATTACTGACCTAAGTGCAATGTAGAAATGCAATTTTTTGGCCAAAGATAGTTTTGTAGGGCCAGCCGACCATTGGGAAATTGCAAGTTGAGTTTTTTTGACCATTTTATATGACTCCCTTCGGTAAAACAAGGAATTGCGTCACAATCCGCCTCTTTCGTGTTCCTGTGTTGCCCTCCGACGCACGCCGCTGGAATTTTCGTGGAAGGGTGCCGGGGATTCCGCCAGTTGATTTATGTACCTGCGGCCATGTTGAGTGTGCGTCGGTTGTGTGTTTCGTGCATTGTGATTAATTATTAATGGTTTCTCCAGGGCAGCATGTCGTTCACCTACCGACTATAGTGGGTGAACAGGCCCGAGTCCGCTGTTGTGGTAACAGTGCGGCCGATAAAGGCACGCTGAGATCCGTCTGCCAACGCGGCTGCCTCAGAGTTCGTTGTAGCTGATGTCTGCGATTGCACATCACTTTTTGTATTCCTTTTACACTTTCCCTAAACATTTCACATATTCAAGAAGCCTCTGAGCGCAGCCTGTTAGCTTTTGATAGTGTAGAAACGGCGCATCGCTGATGTGAAATAATCTCAAAACGTAACAAAACATACTTATCTGTGCATATGAGCCACGCTGTTCCTCCCCGAGATGAGTCAATATGAGCGGCCGAGTGACTTAAACAACTGCAACTGTGATCCAGACACACATATATTACAGGCTGTTACTACTGATTCTGGCTTGTGTTTAACTTCAGCATACTTACAGTCTGCTCGTGCTATAAAGTATTATTAGAGCCAACTGATGATGATGATGATGATATGTAGTGTTTATTGGCGCAAGGGCCAAGTGTGGCCAAAGAGCGCTAAGGCAGTGTTGATAAGTTCGCAATGTAATTATGAGTTCTATGGGGTTAATGTAAAGTGGCTGTATAGGGGCCTTAAAAATAGTCGCTCTAGAGTGCGTAAAATCTATATGTAATAAGATTATGTCGATGACAAATGACGTGTTCTATGTGTAATAAAATCCATCGTGAAAGAGTGATGCAATACAGAAAATATATTAGATGGTGAAATTACCTGGAGCACCACTGCCTCGCCAGAGCCCTTGAAACACAAGGGCCTAGAGGCATGTGCTATATGAAACATATATCACAGCGGCATCCTCTAAACAGAGGAGACGCTACGAGTGTGTGGGGCTAATAACATGTAATACAACATCTTTCAGGAAGCCCAGGACTGCGCTGGAGTCAAGCAGCGGTTCTGGGCCTAGTAACATTACTGGATGAAGGGGGATGTGCTGGCGGTATGCTAAGGGAAAATGTTTCTTTCTTTCAGATTCGGCTTTCCGACACTCCAGAAGGACGTGGAGGACGGTGAGCCTCTCCCCGCATCTACCACAGGTTGGAGGCTCGTTTCCGGTGAGTAAAAAGTTATGTGTGCCAAATGTGTGTCCTATTCTTAGACGACAGAATAGGACATCTGTCCGGCGTGATTTTGTTACGGAAGGCCAGAATCCTAACTGTGGCTTTATCACGTGGAGCTTATTATTTGTTTCCGCGTCCAATAGCCGTTGCCACTGGTTCCGTAGTTTCCTCCGTAAGAAGGGCTTCAGGTCTGTGACAGGAACTGCAGCGGTGGGATTAGCAGAATGCGATGCAACTGACGTGGCCATCTGGTCCGCAAGAACGTTACCTTCGATGCCCCTATGACCTGGCACCCAGCATATGATGACATGCTGATTACCTATATACGCTTTACACAGAGCAGAATAAAGTTCGTTAATTACCGGATTTTTGTGGTAAGAGAATGCCATCAAGGCCTTCACAACAATAAGGGAATCCGTATATATGACTGCTTTCTGGAGTTTTGATTTCCTGATATGCTTCACAGCCGACAGTAGTGCGTAGGCCTCAGCCGTAAAGATACTAGTCTCCGCATGCAGTACATCGGTTTCCGAGAAAGATGGCCCGACGGCTGCGTAGGACACCCCGTCGTGCGACTTCGATGCGTCTGTGTAGAACTCCGTGCAGGAGTGTTTGTGCTGGAGTTCCCAGAAATGCATCTGGATTTCAATCTCTGGAGCGTTTTTTGTAACTTCCATGAAAGATGTATCGCATTGTATCAACTGCCGCTCCCAAGGAGGTAGCAGCTTGGCTGGATGCATTAGGCGAAGTTCGAGGAGTGGAACATGCATTTCATGACTAAGCTCCCTCACACGCAGCGAGAAAGGTTGTCTTACGGAAGGACAATTACGAAATAGTTTAGCATATGTCATATCATTAATGGCGTTAAAACAGAGATGTTCGGGATTAGAGTGGACTTTCAAAAAATATGTTTGGCTGATGTATGTTCTCTGGATATGAAGTGACCACTCATTCGATTCTGCATATAAACTTTGTACGGGACTCGTTCTGAAAGCTCCAGTGGCTAAACGGATACCCAGATGGTGAACAGGGTCTAGCAACTTTAGTGCGCTCGGGGCGGCAGAGTGATAAATGACGGCACCATAGTCTAGTCGCGATCGAATGAGGCTTTTATATAGATTCATTAAACACTTCCTGTCACTACCCCACGTAGTCTGGGATAGAAGTTTCATTATGTTCATTGTTTTCAGACATTTTTCTTTAAGATGTTTAATGTGGGGGACGAAAGTGAGTCTGTAGTCAAGTACGACACCTAGAAATTTGTGTTCTTTGTTTACAGGTATCTGTTGTCCACACTTCTAAGCAGGGATCCGGAACCAGGCTTCTCTTCCTTGTAAACAAAACACAAGAACTCTTATGAGGATTGATTTTGAATCCATTTTTCTCTGTCCACCCTGACACCTTGTTCAAACCATGCTGTACCTGTCTCTCGCACACTGCGAGGTTACAGGATTTGAAACCTATTTGAATGTCGTCCACATAGACGGAATACAAAATGGCCGGTGGTAAGGAAGCACGAAGTGTTGTCATCTTAACAATAAAGAGTGTGCAACTGAGCACGCCACCCTGGGGTACACCGGTTTCTTGTGCAAAAGGACGTGACAGCACATTGCCTACTTTCACCCGGAAATTACGATTGGACAAGTAGCTTTTTATTACGTTTAGCATATTACCATGAATGCCCATTTCTGACAAATCTCTCAAGATTCCGTAGCGCCAGGTCGTATCGTACGCCTTCTCCATATCGAGGAATATCGATAAGAAGAACTGTTTGTGTACAAACGCGTCACGAATATGTCCTTCGATACGTACAAGATGGTCGGTTGTGCAGCGCCCCTCTCGGAAGCCACACTGAAAGGGATCAAGCATTTTGTTTTGTTCAAGGAAATGAATGAGTCGCCGATTTATCATTTTTTCAAATACCTTACACATGCAGCTTGTAAGGGCTATGGGGCGGTAACTTGCCACCGAAGAAGGGTTTTTCCCTTGTTTCAAAACAGGGACCACAATGGCTTCTTTCCATGCCGTTGGAAGGTACCCTGCGTCCCAGATAGTGTTGAAGAGTGTAAGTAGTGTTACTTGCGTGTCATTGTGTAAGTTTTTGAGCATTTCATACATGATTCTATCGGATCCCGGTGCAGAGGTCTTGCATGCGCTCAAGGCAGCTTTCAACTCGGCAGCACTAAAAGGGCAATTGTACGGTTCATTCTGTCGGCATTTATTGATGAGTGGCTTGCATTCTTCTATTTGTTTATATTTTAGGAAGGATTGTGAATAATGATTTGAGCTTGATACACTCTCAAAGTGTTCCCCCAGTGAGTCGGCCTGATCTTTCAGTGTATCGCCCTGTGTATTTGCTAGAGGGAGTGAATATGTTTGCCGCCCTCTAATTCTATTTACGCGGTTCCAGACTTTCGCCTCATCTGTAAACGTGTTAATACTTGATAAAAAGTTCTGCCAACTTTCTCTTCTGGCCTGCCTGCGGGTTCTCCTGCCTTGAGATTTTACTTTCTTAAAGTTGATAAGATTCTCTGCAGTGGGGGAAGCGCGTAGCAACCCCCACGCTTTGTTCTGTTTCTTACGAGCAATCCTACATTCGTCGTTCCACCACGGGACACGCCGTCTGCATGCCAGACCACTTCCTTCAGATATGCATTTAGATGCGGCATCTATTATGAACGCTGTAAAATACTCCACAGCGGCATCGATTTCTAGAGAAGACATATCAGCCCATGAGATTCTAGATAGATTTTGAAATTTCTCCCAGTCGGCTGTATCTATCTTCCACCTAGGAACTTGTGGGGGAAATTCATTTTCTTTAGATGTTCTTAGCAGTACGGGGAAGTGATCGCTCCCGTAAGGATTGCTCGTAACTTCCCATTTGAGTTCAGGCAGTATAGACGCGGAAACTATACTAAGATCTATTGACGAAAAGGATCTGTTTGCAAGAGAGTAATATGTGGGTTCTTTCCTATTTAGAAGGCACGCTCCAGAAGAAAAAAGGAACTGTTCAACGAGACGACCTCGCGCATTGATGCGAGAGTCTCCCCACAAGGTGCTATGCGCATTGAAATCGCCAAGAACAACATAAGGTTCTGGCAATTGATCTATATAGGATTGAAATTCATGTTTCGTTAATTTGTAATGTGGGGGTATGTAAAGAGAGCTAATGGTGATGAGTTTGTTTAGGAGAACAGCTCGAACCGCCACTGCTTCGAGAGGCGTTTGTAGCTGTACACGTTGACACGCAATGCTCTTATGGATAACAATGGCGACACCGCCCGATGATGCGACAGCATCATCGCGATCTTTGCGATAAGTTATGTACTGTCGGAGAAAGTTTGTATGTTTGGATTTTAGGTGTGTTTCCTGTAGACACAGCACTTTTGGATTGTATTTGTGGATGAGTTCCTGCACATCATCAAGGTTTCTAAGAAGACCTCTGACGTTCCATTGTATTATCTGTGTATCCATATTTGGAGTAAATAGGTGCTGTGTGTACGGAAACAGAACTATTATTTACAGAGATTTCAGAGATTAGATTACAGAGCTCTTTCGAGGCCCTGTAATCGGGGTCTTGCCCTTTCTGGAGCGTTCGAGTGAACCTCGCCGCTCCTTAGGCGCTTGGCGCCCCTGGAGGATAGGTGTAGTGTCCATTGCCTCTTGTGAGGCGCCGGACACCTGCTCTTGCGATCGAGAAGTTACCAGGGAGAGTCCCGCCTTGGAGGGCAAGACCCCTGCGCCCACCAGCCCAGAGGTCGATGGGGTTCCCTGGGGGATTTGGCTGCGCCGGCCGTTGCCAGCGCTGGAAGGGACCTGGGAGGTTGAGGCAGCCTCGGCTGCGCCCACCTTCAGGGTCGATGATCCCTTCTCCTCGGTTGACGGAGCAGCGCTAGCTGCAACTGCCGTGGGGGCAGATGGCGTAACTGCCGACTCACTGCTTGAGGGTCGGACAGCCGCCGGAGGCCGTTGTGACGCTGCCCCCTGACGCGCCACATCGGCAAAGGTTTTCTTGGGCAGGTATGATACCCGCCTTCGTGCCTCTTTGAACGAAATATTGTCTTTTCATTTTATAGTTACAATTTCTTTTTCCTTTTTCCATGAGGGGCACGACCGCGAGTACGCGGCGTGATCCCCGTCACAGTTTACACAGTGGAGAGGGTTATTACATGCTTCAGTGGCGTGTTCAAGGGCACTACATTTCGCACATGTTTGGCGGCCTCGGCAGCTCTGCGAGTTGTGGCCGAAACGCTGGCATTTGAAACACCTTAGGGGATTAGGTACATATGGTCTGACACGGAGCTTGATGTACCCGGCCTCTACAGACTCGGGCAGAATACTTGAACCGAATGTGAGTATTAGGTGCTTCGTTTGAATTTCTTTACCATCCCTTCTGATCTTAATTCTTCTGACATTGACCACGTTCTGCTCACTGAAGCCCTCCAAGAGCTCAGCTTCTGTCAGCTGGAGCAAATCATCATCAGACACAACGCCGCGGGTGGTGTTCAGACTGCGGTGAGGAGTTACTGTCAATGGAACATCCCCAAATGACACTAGACTGGGCAACTTTTCGTATTGTTTCTGGTCATGTAGTTCTAACAGGAGATCGCCACTTGCCAGCCTTGATACCTTGTAGCCTGGACCAAGGACATCAGTTAAGGACTTGGAAACTAGAAAAGGGGAGATATTTCGTACTTGTTTATCGGATTTTTCAGAGTGGATTACATGGTACCGTGGGAAGTTCGGTCTTTGACGGCCAAAGAACTGGAATACATCTTCGGTGCGCCCTCTTTTTTTAGACAACTGTGCTCGGCATAAGCCCCCACTTATAGGCCGTGTAGTTCTCTCGCAAAAACGCGGATGCCATCACTGACACCGTTGGTAACTGAGCAAGTTTATGTTGCTGTACCGAATGCACTGTCTCTTCTTTCCTGTTTGACGCAGAGGTAAGCAGTGCTTCTCTGGAATTAAGAAATGTGTCAAAATAACAACACACACAGACCCACCATCTTGGGAATGCGACTGGCAGCGTTCGGGAACGTTGACCAAAGTACAAGATGCTGGCACAGCACTGTGTCGCCGCTTGCCACTTATTGTGTACATACCGTGGCAAGTGAAGAGTAGTTATCAAATCGCTATAGGGCAACAACTTAACTATAAGAGCAGTTTCCTTTGTCCTGACTGCTTATTTATTAAGTTCAGCTCCATCAGTAGCTGGTGCACGAACTCGATGGGGTCAGGCCTAACCCCACCTTCACTAAACAAGATCTAACATTGACTCAAACTTCACGTGCACAGCTTGAGAGGACTGAAGCTCGTGCATTTCAACTTCGAAGGCATGCCAACGCATTTTGAGCATGAATAACTATATTTACAAATGAATGAGCTGTAGCTATCGCGTTGTCGGTTCTACAGCTGATCGCGTAGGGTTCGGTCAAGCTATCGTGGTAGGCACGCTGATTTTGTTATTGCCGTCGTCAAGAATGCCCGTCGTGCTATATGACAACTCGCACACGTCGGTTGCATCATTGTCGGCTTATTATGATCTTATGATCAAATGGTCTCAGTGACACAGTGCTGAATAGTCGGCCAATTGACAGCATCAGCGTCTTGTCAGTCTCGTATCAACCCTGTGTTACCACACCTTAAAAGAGTACATGAAGTCAGGCACGCGCTATCACCACCAGCAACAGTGGGCCGATGCTGCAAGAAGACTGCGTCAGCAACGTGTTTTTGAAGTGTCGCCCAAGTGTAATGCAGGCGTTTATCGATTTGACAGCCGTCAATGCAAGGCGGCAACTACGTGGTTCACGATGCAGTCCGGACGAAGCCCTGGCCCTTTTCTGTTTTAAAGTGGAGTTGCAGTCTTACGCAAGTTTTTGGCACCGCACCGACGTCGAGCTACTAGCAGAGTTTCAACACAGTACACGGCACAAGTGTTTCGCTGCAGTGAGCATCTGTGCGGTCTTTCTTTCCGGAGTACTTTCCCCCGATATGTGGCCGCGCAGCCAATATCGGGGGAAGAAGGCAGATTCCATGACTATTCCAGGTTTTCCAGGTCCCTGAACACCCTGTAAATCTATGAAGCATCAGCCAGCAATGCAGGTGCATTTCTCTACATATCCTAGCCAACATTCCGGAACAATCGGCTTCATGGTTTTCTTACCTTGTACGATTGGAATAGTGAGCAACTATCATTCTGAAGTTCATGCCAAACTTGTCACAGCAGTGCTTGTGTTTTATTGAAGCTAAGCTCAGCTGTGAGTTGAATCTCACAAAATAAGTTGGCTCGCTATTTCCATCCAAGGAGGCTCCTTTTCCCTGTGACTGTTCTGTTTTATAACAAGCAACGACACCATGCTACTGCGCACAAATACATTCATAGCCGGCGCTGCCCCTAACTATGGCCGAGAGTGACAGTGCATTCAACTAGTCACCCTCTGTCAAAGCACTTTACATCCGACTGGTGCATTTCAATCCCTCTCCTCAGTCTCCGAGTGCTCTGGCTTTTTCGAGCACAAGCACCTTTGAGATCTGACATAGTTCCGGTAGTGTGTCCAGGGGCAAGCTCCCGGCAGCGCCAACAGCAGTTGGGGTGTGCTGAGTAGTGCTGTTGGGTGGGCTATGTTTCTGCGTTGCGTAGCCAGCATTTTGCTTGTGTTTTGACATTCAGCATGTTGAGTCAAGCATCTATTATGGCACCTTCAGTGTTGCTGTCACATTTAGAAGCCAGCAGTGGGCCTCTTCTATTATCAATTCACAACAGTCCCAGGCTACTTTGGACTGCTGTCCAACAATCAATTTTCTTGGACAGCTTCGGAAGCTCCGCCCACCAGACCAAGAGCAAAGGCCACACTTTTCGTTTGTGCGACTGGTGTCGGCATGAAGGTGTTTGCTTTGTATGCTGTGTCGAGGTTGCGGTGATGCAACACAGCATACGGAAACATCGCGTCAAGTGTCTGATGGCGCCGACAGTGCCCGCGCAGACTGCGCTGGGGCATGCCCGCAAGCGGGTGCCGGGAGGCCTAGGATTTGTCGCCTTCAAATGTGCTCCCTACTGACGCCGAAAATGTTCTGTGGAAACCTGTGCAGCGGTTGCATTGCGATTCCGGACACTGTCTCATTTGACAGTTTCACAGGTCACTGCTGTACTAACATGCGCAGAACTCGATGACAGCGAGATCATTCGTCAGGTTCCTGCTGTACCGCCGGACGATCACTCCGAGTCGGAAGATGATGCACCATGTGCTACACTGCTGTCGCATGTGGAGCGTGTACAAGCAGTGACTGTGCTTTCATACGACCCTCTCCAAGATTCAGGCTTATCTGATTGAGCGTAAACAGAACAGCGTGCAATGGCGCATTCATGATTTCTTCAAGCCTACTGCCAAGCCTGAGTAAGTGCGTGGAAATAAATGATTTCTTTCTCTTTTTTTTTTCTTAATCTGCTTTTTCGGACACCTGTTTATTCGGACATTTCCGTAGTCCCCGTGAGGTCTGAATAAACGGTCGGCAACTGTATTCTCGGTCAATGCACGCTTGCACCTCTACACAGCAGG
Source organism: Dermacentor albipictus (assembly GCF_038994185.2). Taxonomy (NCBI): domain Eukaryota; kingdom Metazoa; phylum Arthropoda; class Arachnida; order Ixodida; family Ixodidae; genus Dermacentor; species Dermacentor albipictus. The sequence continues at coordinate 283,077,926 of NC_091821.1, read as the reverse complement.
GATGTCACTTCCTCGGAAATTCATAAGCTGGGACTACACAAGTTTCTCTTGATGTCGGAAGCTGAGGGGGTGTGCTAGGGAGCAGGGTGGAGGAGAAGGGTAGGTTGGCGGTACTTAACCTGGTCGGCAAAAACATGTATGGAGGGGCTACAACCAAGAGCTGCCATAATCGCATTTGTTTTTTAGACATCGGAAGTCACACACTGTCTGCGGACCCTTCGAGCTGTCAGTAGATTTTTGCTCGAACCAGTGCAAGCAGCTAGCAGACAACGGCTGTCCGAAAAAGAAGCACATGGTGTCTACCACCATGTTGTGAAAGGTGCCATGCGCTTATGCCTACTACTTTGCGCATTCCAGATGGCAAATACTGTGCACTAAGCTATCGCATCTGTTACATTGGTGCCTTCTGTACCATCATGAGAGCTCTTCCTGAGCTGTGTAATTGCTGCCGCTTTCGTTTTCGTGTTCTTTAAAGAGACAAACACAGCGATCAGGCGCACAGGTTTGCTTTTCTTGATGTCTTTCGGGAAATCTATCATTCTCATTGCAGTGTGTAGTAAACAGGTGGATTTCACTTTCCGGGCTGGTGAAGCAGGCAGGTGTGGCGGTTTCACGCTGGTAGCCGAGGTGGTATACAATCAGACCTTCATCAATTGTTGTTCACATGTTGATCCCATCTGCTGTCAAGTTCGAGCATTTATTTTTTGACATGAACACTTAGTAAAGGATGACATTTTGTGATAAAACACACATGCGCTCTGTCCGAGATGTACATCGCATGTAGTGGCGTGATTAGCCCTCTTGCAGACAGGTCTCATGACCTTCAAGGACCATGAACACCTTAATTGCTATTTCTTAGCCTAATAAGATGCTTTCGCAACATATGGGTGTGATATTCACATGCGTATTTTGCATGAACGGTGACGTGGTATGGTCTTGCTTTTGTTTGTGTCTGTATAGAAATTTTACTTATTTCCCTTGCCATGAGTCAGCTTACAGTGGTTATAAATGGCACGAGAACATAGAGTGCAGCAAAAACTGTGCAGGCAGTGATATTCTACTATGAAAGCTTTGTGCCTGCGTTGGCAACGTGGCCTCTAAGATTGCTGTATCTCAAAGCCCACGCTTATGAATTTGCCGAGTGGTGGGCTGGGCACGAGCAGACAATGGCAGCCAAGAGACTTATTTCCGGTCACAGTGCTTTCGGGTGAAACCTTGGACCACGTCGGACAGTCCCCGGCAGCTGATTCAGGTGTCTGTGATGTGCCCTTTTGTCAGGGCCAGTCAGACTGAAAGCCACAGATGGTTTTCAGACAGTTCGAGACATAATTGAAGAATCCCAGTGAAAGCAGCAGCAGATCAAATGATGAGGATTTCGGCTATTCTTGCGGAGAAATGTTTAAACAGTTGTTCGGTTCAGCAAAGAAAGTGCCTAAAGTTGTGGACATCGAGAACGCCGTACGGCTGTACACCGACTGAGAGGTAAGGACTAATAAAAAGGAGAAAGTGTGTACATTGTAAAAGGTGTTATCAGTTTTGCATGAACTACCAGCTACCAGCTGCCGTGGCCGACATGCTAAAGGCTCATCGAACGCTTTGCAATCTCGGAGTTATGGTCATCTTGGTGACATGGTGGATCTGTTGCCAGAGGAGCACATTCTTGCCATCATCATGGTGAGTTTATTGCTGACTTACTGACTTGTTTATTGCTGACTTGTTCGAGTGGGCCTTCTAATTAAGCAAGTTGATATTATTACGGGGCTTACCACAGCGGGACCTTCAGCCTGCAATTGATCGTGCGCTGTACCCCAAGAACTATATCGTGAAGCAACATCAAAAACAAGTGATGTGGATGCATGCAAGGTGATCACCAGAACAGATTGCGCCATGCTAGTGTCGATATCGAAATCTCAGTGCGAAACCAAACACAGGTGCAAAAAAGGAGCACATGACTCGTGGTGTCTTGTTTCATGCATAGAGCTGCACATCAGCCCCTACGAACTCTAGCATACCCTACTAATATTAGTGTTCGATGTGAAGTATCCCCTACCCTACAACTGACAGTACACTTTCATTAAGCCAATTTGTTAACATGTGCGAGACAAATTTCAGTTTAAAGTTTAAAATTAAATTCTGGGGTTTTATGTGCCAAAACCACGATCTGATGAGGCACACCATAGTGGGATTAACTCCAGGTTAATTTTGACCACCTGGGGTTCTTTAATGCACACCCAATGCATGGTACATGGGTGTTTTTGCCTATCACCCCCATCGAAATGCGGCTGCCACAGCCGGGGTGTTTAAAGTGTGGGTATATCCCCGATTCAGAATTTTCTGTAAAACTCGTATTCTTTACCTTAGTGCTGCTATGCTCCCATGTGCTTTTTTGTAGTATTGTTCTGTAAGACAACCGCACTGGTATTGTAGCAGACGAGGAACTGCTTTTTGCAATAATTTCAAAATAGGATAAATTACTGCATTAAAAACATGTTAAGACACCAAGATCAAAGCTGAATCATAGACTGAGTATACCATATTTATGTGCATATAACCCGCACTAAAATTTCTAAAAATGTAACTAAAGTGGGGGTGTGGTTCGTATGTGAATTTCGCCTTGAAGTGCACCTTCAACCATGCCTTGAAGCTATGCCTCAAGGCATGGTTCTCCGCAATGCAAAGTTTCAGTATCTCCTAGATAACCCCATCCTCTCCTCCGCCTGAATGTTGAAGCTGCCTTCTCCCCCCTTTCTAATTCCCCACTTCTGCTCCGCTTTACGATGTGGATGAGTTATGCATCCGTGAGTGGAAACTGTTTTTGCCAAGATTTGACCATTGTTGTATGCAGTTATTTTTGCAAATTATACGCACAGAATTTTTTTTTTCTTTTTCCCCGAGTAGTTGTTATTGGGGCGTCACAAATATGCGGTGGCGGGTTATATGCGCAAAAATAGGGTACTACTTGGCTTCCTCTGCAGCATTGCATCAGAAGTGATATATCAGGGACACAAAAGCAAAGAAGTCTGAGAAGGTGGCTTTTGCCTCTGACACATTCAAGAGTACGGCAACAAAATTAGAGACTGCAACTGAGCAGGCCATAACTTTCACACTGTCACACAAGAAAATATGGTTCTCATCGTTGCTGGTCTTGCTCCTTATAGTTGGCCTTTATAATTGAATTGTGCAATGCATTCGGTAGCCTTTGTGAGCACATACTTTTTTTTTTTTTGCCTTTGCATGCTCCTTTCTTATGGTAATCTATGTGCACATGGCAACATGTTACTTTTTAATTTACAAACATAATTGACATTCTCTTTCGTTCCACTTCAAATTTTTTTTTATAAACTGCATATTGGTTTGACTTTCTGGATGGTATAAAATGTAAGCATAAACATACTTTTTTTTTTTCGGGGTTGCAGGATTTCCAGGAGTGAATGACTGTATTGATGGTACAAGCATACCCATAAGATGCCCAAATCAAAAAATTAGGTCTACGTACATCAACCGTCATGACCAGGCTTCTCTAACCATGCAGGGACTATGTAATTCAAGGGGCAGGTTTCAAGACATTTTTACTAGAACACCGAAGAAGATTCATGATTCTTGTGTCTTGCACCTTTTAACAGTCAATGAACAGCTATCACAGATTTGCGACATCTACAAATATCACACTTAAGGTGATGCCGCCTAACCACCATCATTTACACCCTTTAAATATTATGGGGCTGTGAATGAACAGCAAATCACCTATTGACCTTTTTCACAGAGCAGTTTGTTCTAGAGAAACGAGATGGCGCTTTTGGCGGCGCGCCACACGTAGCCTCAGTAACAGCACACAGATACAAAACCACTACCACTTCACCCTTGTTTCTGTGCAGTCCAGCTGTCGGAAATGCAACCGAGTTTTCGCTAACGCACTGTGCTCCAATCGTGCTGGATTGAATCATGTGGATTGAAGACGCGTGCACTAGTTGACTGCAAAAATAGGGACTGGCATATTAAGGAATGGAATGAATCTGTGTGGCCAAGTTCGCAGAGCGCTGCTGCAACTGTCTGTACTACGAGATATACGGCTTTACTCAAGGATACAGAAATTTGCTCATCCACCAGTGTTGTATCGCTAACCTTCAAAAAAAGTGATTCAGCCCTGGAACAGGATCTCCCGTTCCTGTAAGCAGGCAGGACAAATAAACTCCAAACTTAAAACGTCGGCAAGAGTGAGCACCGCTCGTTAAACAATGACAAAGGGAGTTGCACCACTTCCCGTCATAGTAAGTTTCACGCACAGTGTCAACTCACATCTACCCCAACTGACACGAAAACTTAGCCCACTCTATCGCCAACGTGTCAATGAGTGAATGGGCGCACACTTGAATATATGCACAGCATATATACACAATAAATGACAGACTACAATGATAGCACATGAATGGTTGAAGCTGAATGTTTCGTGACGGTCCACAAGAGTAAGCGAGTTACTAGCAGTAACACATCTTTGCTACAAAGTATCACAAGGTATTAGATAGCAAGACTTGCATGCAGCAAGAACAAATCTATCGGAAGTAAGCACACCCACAAGCAATACGGCAGAAAATAATTGGACAGTGACCGCCCCGAGGAAGTTAAAAATGTTACAAGCCGCTGCTTAAAACATTTGCCGAATAAAGAACGAAGAGCAAAACACACTAATACCGATTAAATTCATGAGTGGAAAGTTTGGATAGCTTGGAATACATATTTGGCCCCGTTTTTAGAACAAGCCCAATATATGCTGTTCGCACCATTTGGACATTGCTTAATCAACTCCGAAAGCGCTTTTGAATGTTCTCTGAAGCTGTGGCCAAAGCTTCGTTTTGTCCACCCAGTCACCATCTATAGAGGTTTGCTAAGCCGCACTGGCATTATACAAACCCATTGTAAACACTGAGGCAATGGAGGCAATTGAGGCAAGGAATGGCCACATCACCATGTGATCAAACATGACAGTGCCTATGGGATTGCCATGAAAAGGGTCTATTTTCGTGGTGATCTCGTGGGCACTGTCACGTTTGATCACGTGGTGACATGTACCACCATCTCAGTGTTTACAATGGATGTGCATGACGCCCCTGGTGAAGCTCAGCAAACCCGTTTCGACGGATGTTGTAGGTGGTGATTGGGTGGATGACACGAAGCTTTGGCCACAGCTTCAAAGGACATGTGAGCGCTTTTGGTGCTTATTACACCTTGTCCAAACAGTGTGTGCAGTGTATACAGTGCTTGTACTCAAAGTGGTGCTAAAAATGTATTCTAGGCTGTCCAAGCGTTCTACTTGTGAATTAAATCAGGATTAATGTGTTTTGCTCTTTATTTGTTATTCGGAAAACACTTTGAAGCAGTGGTTTGTAATGTTTCTGACTCATTAACATTTCTCAGCGCATTCACTATCTGATTGTTTATTTTCTGCCAAATAGCCTGCGGGCGTGCTTGGAACAAAGATGTTCTGCACTTTGCAATAGTTTGTAGCGAAGACATATTAATGCTAGTCATTTTACCTTCTGTGGACCGTCACGAAATGTTCAGCGTCAAACATTTGTGTGTAGTCGCAGCCACCCATGGTTTGGTGCACTGATTTAAGTACCTATATGCTCATTCGCTTATCGTAGATATACTGATGATATAGTGGGCGTAAGTTTGCGTGTGAGTAGGGGTGGATGCATGTAGATGAACTGCAAAAAATTAATGTGTCAGCAAACGGCACTACTCCCATTGTCACTGTAACGAGCATTACTCTTGCCAATGTTCCGGTGCTGAAATCTTCTCTTTTTTTGAGGTTAGCGATACAAGGCTGGTGAAAAGTGACTTTTTTTTTATCGAGAAGAGCTGTGCGCTGCGAAGGGTGGCTGGCAACACAGGCAGTCGTTATGAAGCAGCAGTCCAAGAACTCGGTCCCACAGGTTGATCACATTCCTTAAGATGCCAGTCACTATCTTTGCAGCCTACCACAACACACATATTCTCTATACTATTCCACATATTGAAGCTAGAGGAGCATAGTTCATTAGCTAACACCAAGTTGGATTTCCGGCAGCTGAGCACATAGTAGCAGTGCAGAGGCGGTAATAGTATTGTATTTCTGCACTTTCACTGGGGCAACAGCTTTAAAAGCGCCATCTCGTTCTTCTAGAGCAAACTGCTCCACAAAAAGGGTCTATAATGACAAGCCATCTGCCACAGAGGTGACCACTGAAAATGCCTGTGGCCTGTTGAAACAAAGGTTTAGACAGCTTCAAACTGTTCATACAGAAGACAAAATTACAGTAGCATGCTTCGTTTTACACAATTTGTGCTTGGCAGCTGGAGTCACCCGTGAATTGCATTTTGGACGATGAAGAAACAGCTGAGCAGGAGCAAGACATCATTTTGCACAACTCAGCCAAATGAGCAGAACTTCAATCAACACAGCAGGTACCCAAATGCATGAGGCAACACTGCACCAGCAGGGTGAAAAAAAAAAAGAAAAAAAAAAAAACGTGGTTGAGCATATATGTGGTTTTTGAGCTGCTGACACAAAGGGAGTTCTTTTTTTCCAAAACCTTTTATTTATTGTACAGACCTCAAAACAGCAAGCCCATTGCATTTTCTGCACCTGGCTACGCAGGTGGGTAGCCAGAGCCAACGTGGGTGACTTCTCTCGGGTTACTCTGCCCACCATGCAGCACACTGCCACTTTGTTTTTGTCAGGCTGGATGGCTCTGGCTATTCGTGGGCTGGCTATTCGTGGGCTGCCAGACCAACCAGGATAATTTTGGTACTTAAGGAAGAATGACACAAACGAACCGGGACAAGATAGAAAAACACAGACGTGTGCAGACTGGCAACAATGGTTTATAGTGATTATTGTAGTATTGTGATTTTTGTGGTTGCTAGTCTGTGCTCGTCTGCGTTTTTCTATCTCGTCCCTATTCGTCTGCACTATTCTTCTTTAAATATGGATTACCAACACGCCCAACAGTCGGTACTTAAAATTTTGGTCTGGCAGCTCTCTGGCTAGCAAGCGACAAAAAGAGGCAATGAGCGCTCGCCACCACCTTTGCTGGAGTGGAACGCGGCCGCTTGAGGACTTTTACCTTGCTCAGTGAACTGGTGACAGTGACCTTCAGTTTTCATTATTTTTGGCATTATATCCTAAAGCCCATTCCACCTTGTGAGATACGAGGCAGCATATACTTGAGGCTGTTGGCTCTTATTTGCTGTGTCACACCTCGTTCAACACTGTGCGGGTTCACTCACGCACGCTATCAGCGTCTTGCCTTGTGGATGCTCGTTCCGACACATGCCTTTTGGGTTTTTCTCGGGTGGTATTCGTTGTCATACCTCTCTTGTTTATGTGGTGGTATTATTTTTCTGCAGTTAGCGAAGAGGGTCGCATGCACGGCGTCAAAACCATGATGTGTTGAAACTAAGCCATCGAATTGAATAGAATGCGCCGATTGTGAAATGGACAGCCGGTTACTGCGTATCTTCAATTATTGCTCGTGATTATGATTGACACTATTCTTGCCGTGTGAGTGCATTTCTGTGTGTGAGCTGCAGCCCAAACTCCATCAGGGGCCAGACGTGAGGCAGCCAAAACAAACATTCTGAAATCCAAGATCAAGCAGGCCAGCATGAATGTATGCAGGTGCCCTATGCCGATCCTCCTTTTCCAGTCTTAATTGTCAAATGATGACAAAACGCCAACTCATCAACGCCGGTGGGTGACGTGATCGCTGTGGGCAGGTATCCTCGAGCGATTGCTTTAGGGGATACAATCATTTTAGCAAGATTTCGTGCTATGGCACCAGACGTATTGGACAGGGTTTGCTGTGCTGTTCAAAGATAGTGAGCTTGGCACTACACGCATCCTGTGCCGAGTTGCGCGAAATCTCGCGATAGATATCGCATTCCTGAATGCAATCGCATGAGAATACTGTTTCAGCTCTTCAGCAAACATAACATACAGGGTTACATTTTAAAATTTTTCTGGTATTTTAAGAAATTGCCTTGAGAGATCGTATAATTCTTGTCCTTGAGCTGGATTATACGAAGAGGTGGACATTACTACCACAAGAAATCAAAACACATACTCAACGAATTAACAGAAATTTACTGCTTAACTGCCTCATTAATTACATTACGGTACATATTGCTATTTACGAATTGTAGCTGGTAAGTTTGAAAGACGTATCCATTTGAAATCAATCTCCAGGATGACACCATTGCCGAGGTATAATTTCCCTAAGTAGCAATTGCTACGAACGAGTGGATGTCCGATTTTCCCTTTATTAATTTCCCAAAGTGTGGGACGGAACACATGGGCGTTCCAGTTACTTTTGTGCTTCAAGGCATAAAAGAGTGTTGTTAAAAAAGTCAGTGGGACAACAGTGCATTTTTACAGCAAGTCATATCTCTGAACTGGTGTCATTCTAGAACTCACCAACTGCAATTCGTAAATTGCAATAGGTGCTGTAAGGTAATTATTTAAAAGTGAATTAGTGAATTTTCATTAATTAGTTGAATATGCGGTTCCTCCATGAATAATCTGGCTCAAGGACAATAATTATGTTGTCTGCTACAGGTGATATTTAAAAATCCTGGAAAACTTAGAATTGATCACCCTGCATTTGCAAACGAGCAATGTTTTGAGATTCCAGCTCACGTGATTTCCCATCGGGACCGGAACTAGCTAGCTGCCATCTGGCTGCCAGTGGGCTGCAATAACTCTGAAAACCTTAATTTCAGAACATGTAGTTAAAGGTACTGTTTTCTATTGCTCAATGACTATTATTTTCACATCAAGATCCTTCAGTTCTGCCTTGACAAAATGCAGAAGATGCTTCTATAGAAGGCCTCAGCCATCCCATGAAATTGGTTGGTTAATCTGTGACATGAAAACAAAGCTTTTAAATCCGCCTCTGGATGTCAGTCTCAACAGCACCTCCCAACAGATCCAACTTTCTTTGCCGTTCGCACTCTTCCTCCCTGTTCTTGTACTGTCCGCACGTTTTAAACAATGATAGTTGTGTGCCTCCTACGATCACTGTTCTGCACATTTCTTCCTCCTGGGGCCTCATGAAGGATGCATTGGCCTCCATTTCCCATGAATGCTCCTGTGGACCCTCAGTTGACTCCCTTGTTGTGGCTTGGGGTGGCTGTCACATAGATGCTTTCTCTTCCAGTGGCTGAAGGTGTGCCAAAGGGTGCAGCACAGTTCTTGCAAGTCACTTTTGACACACCTCTAAGCACCTCTGACTTGAAGCTGTTCGCAATAGGAAGTGAGAAATCACACTGCCAGATATTTTGCTGTTCTTGTCATCGTTCCTCTTTCTTTTTGCCACAGTCAACAATGTAGTCTCACACTGCACTCCAATGTGCTGTATATATAACACTTGGAAGATATCTTGAACAATTTGCTCGTACATGAGTTTCTTTGTCTTGAAGTGCTTCAGGGGCCAGACTTGGGGTGTGTACCTTGCAAGGTAACCTAGGAGCACCTTTGTCTCGCTATCGCTTCCGGGCTCTGTCAATAAATGAAAAGGAGATTATGTTATCCATCTTGGAGTGGTAATTCAATCATCTCCTTAAGTTACAGCAGTGTTTTGCCAAAATTATCTTTAAAACTGTTAAACTGATAACAATGCTGTTACACAAACATTAACAGAACAAGTATCAGCATTGTACTAACCATACTTTGTTAGTTCCTTGTTAGCAGATGACTTGCGTTTATACTATTCTTGGTACTTTTGCTAACATAAGAAGTGATTCATTGTGCTTTTTATGCTTAAGTAACCGCATTTCTTCCCAACATTCCGGAATTTGTCAAAGATTGCTTCTGCTCTAGTTCCTTTGGTCTTGAGGGTTAAATACCTTCACTGCACAAGGCAAACTAAGTCTTGATGCAAACTATGCAACAAGACAGGCCACAAGGTAATAAAGAAAAGAGACTAAGAGCAGAGTTTATTGATACTCTGACTGTACACTATAGGACGTCTTTTTTTTTTTTTTTTTTTTTTCAATAAACTCAGTAGTCTGTGCTCATTTGTTTTCTTTCATGTCCTAATCTGTCATGCAATTTGTATCAATGCATCTGTACCAATCCGCCCTGCTATCAACACTATTACAATAAGTCTAATGTGACTGCTAAACCACTTTGAGACATGGTGCAATTTTAAATTATGTTTATAAAAGCATTTTTGTACCAGAGAGCAGATCTTGATAGTAACGAGGTTTGTACATGGAGTGATGTCATAGGAAATTAAAAGGCACAGGTTTTTAGTGTTCTTATACATACCATTAGATGCAGCAGTGACTTCCTCTCCCTCAGCACTTTCATAATTCATGTTGCTGTCTTCTGCTTGCAGCTGAGCCTGTTAAAAGGGTGCAGAGATTACCACCAAACCTCTAAGGGTCTCAAGAAAGCATAAAGCTACATGGTGTTTAAGGGCTCATCAACACTGGCGACTATCAGAGGTCGCACGACCAAATTGGTGCCAAAACAAACAATCGCAAATGGTCACTTCGGTCGAAAAGCGACCGTTTTGGGTCAGTTGCTAGCTGCTTAATTTTTCAGTCATGCCACTGCAGTCGCAAACCTACTGAACCAATAAGGTTTCCACTTGGGCTTGTTGGTTTTTCATTATGAATGTGTAGCAATGCGCGTAAAGGACACAGGCAAAAGAAGGAGCACGGTTACATGCTCCATGTCTATAACCATGTTCCTCCTTTTGCCTTTTACGCGCAATGCCACGCTACTGAACTAATCGGTGGCACACAAGCAGGACGTCTGTATGTGCCTTACTTTATGCGACAATGGCGTGACTTGTGCGAGCTGCTGCGAATGGCACCAATCATGAGAAATTTCGGCCTGGCGACAAGCAGATTGTGCTTGCCATTGTGACCCACTTCTTAAGCACCAGTCGCATCCAATCGCACAATCTGTCATTCATTGGTGTGAATGCGCCTTGGTTTTTCCAACGCGTTTATTTCTCGAGATGTCTGAAAATACGCGATTATTTTCGCTGGCATTGAAACACTCGGTGAGATGCGTTGAAAAAAATTGAGCACGTGGTAATCTTTATACTGATGCAATCTCATCTTCTCAGTTTGCTGGATATGCAGAAATGAAATTCATTTATAAGAAGTCAAAACTGCAGAACTCTCCCTGCAACTACCGGCTTTATGTACCAATAACTACAAAAAGGCATCTCGTGCCCAGTGAAACTTTCTGCAAAGGTGCACCAAGTGCCACCCCAGGCTTGTCAGTGAAGTCCTGGTGCTCATTTCAGCTTTGTTGGGCATTAACGAAAACTTAACTTTCAGATGTAGTTTGACTTACCATTTACAGGGATAGAAGAAGTGACCGTGCACTGTTCCGACAGGAGATGATCCGTCAACCACGTATGTCACGTTGAGTTTTGATCTGGCAGTGAAGGAGGAGGAGGATAGGCGGAAACGACGCCCTCTCACTTGTTTCTGAAGTCGATGACTCTCAAAACGGCACAGCGTTTCACTGAAAGCAAGTTCCTCCAGCTCAAATTAAGGGTGGCTCCAAGATTTGTCTGCTCCGAGCTGGAGCACAAGAGCGACCAGTCGAATGTACCACCAGTATAGTCATCTCTAGAGCTTTCAATGTTTCATTCTGTGCCATCCTCGAAATTGGTAAACACACTTTCGTCCCTTTAAAGCATATCATCAATGATGTGGTATATTTCTCTAACCTTGTCTTTCTTTTTGCATGCAAATATGAACATAGTGGCATAGGCAACAAGGGATTTAAGGTGCACTGTTTTCTTGAAGGTGGTACAGTGAAACCTTGTTAACACGTACCTGGTGGGAATGCAGCATAGCTACACACGAAACAGTAGTATGCGCTAAACACCAAGTACAAATTTGCATTTATTTATGCACGCTGCCGCAACCAACACAGAAAGTAAACGTGATGCCGCAGTAAATGTTACCATTACCTAAAATGTGCACTACGAGGTTATTGTTCTTTTTCCAAAGCGTTGGAAAAATTTCAGCTCAGTTGCACGATCAAAAAGATGTTTTTTTTTTAATGAGCAGAGTTATCAGCAATTGAAGGTAGTCACAGAGTCATTGAGGGCAGAGAGTCACCTCAATTCAAGGGTTGTAGTATCATTGCAGAGGCCTTCTGCCACACCAGATGGCACAACCAGCTTATCAAAGTGATGTGTGCATTTGCTTCTACCAAAGGCACTGCTTAGTTTTGAAAAATCCAGCCAAAGGGTATCGTCATTTCTAAGAATGTAGAATGTACATGAAACATGGCAATATTTCTGAAAGATGACAAAAAGAGTGGGTAGCCTTTTGAATGCAGGCTTTTTGTTTGGCATGACAGCATTATATAGTCACTAAGCCTGTCGGCTCACCATGCCCAAACAGGTTTGCAGGACCCGTTTAGGCTGAGAAAATTAAATCACCTGAGCAGTGCCATCCTCATTGTCAGTCTTCATCATGAGTGTGGCATGTCCTTGGGGTACAAGCTTCTTAAACACTTCACTGAAGAACTTGGACACTTGCTTGAACGTCAGCTGGATGGCTTCATACTTGCGCATCTCCAGAGCGTTCATCAGCTCCTGGATGGACTAGAGAGAGCAAGTTGGTCATTTTTATGCTTTGCTCATTTAGCCATCGCCTAAAGTCAAATATATATCTAATATTGGTAATTTCTTTTTCTTTACAGTCCTATTCTTCACTGTATAAATTGATCTGTTTAAATTATGTATAATGTCTGTAAGCAACTAAATCCTGCTAGTTAAAATTTAACATTATATAATACATTGGGGTGTCTCTCTGAGAGTTTCTTTTACTTCGGGACACCCAATCATGATACTTATTTTGTACTTGCTCAAATGTACAACATTACTGTAATAAATCTAGTGTAAAGTGCTTCTTTAAAGAAAAAAAATGCTAGTAATTGCTAGTAAAGTATGACAGGTAACAAGGCCACATCAACTTTAGATACATATTGTTTTTTAAATGTATCGTGGCAAAGAAGCTGTTAACTACAAAGCCACATCTACACATACTAAGAAAAGCTTTCAATAATATCCTTCCCTGTGCAATTTTCGGCAAGTACACCAAGGCAAGTTTTTTGAAGACGTGGTTGCATTGTGGGTTTGCACACTGAGGCACTTTTTCAAGTACAATGTCAGTTTTCGCAAAGCCACTCGCACAGTAGAACAGTTCCCTTTGATCCCAGTGCACACACACTTAAAGAAAGACTGGCGCACTCTTGACCTCTCCCTCCTTTCCTTAGTGTGTGCTCTGGACATCATGGACTTACCCAAGCTTCAACACTGGAACAAAAACAGTTGGGAGCTTTCAGAAAAGCCTAAAATTACAAAGCGCACAAGCAGCGTGTTGATACCTAGTGAGAACCGATAGCAACATACAACATATACAAATGTTTCCCGCCAAAACAATTGCAGTCTTTGTGGCACATACACGTGCTGCACCGCCTGTGCCATTGAAGGCCTCCTAGCGGGTGCTTGAGAAAGCATGCTTATGATGCAGTAGCAGATGACGGTCCCGCTCAGGAGGCCTCACGGGAACTGATTACTACCGTGTTGCTGGCAAGTTTTTGCAGGTACTCGAGCACCTCACCACAGAACAATTCTTTTTTGACAGGCCTTGAAGCTTTGGCCGCCACACACATGTGGTGGGCTTTGCTTATTTCGCTCCAAAAGTGTGAATCGGAGAAGCACGAGCAACAATGCAAAAACTATGGTGAAAGGTTCCCTTCTTTCCCATGGGTACTAGCATGGCCACCACCAGTGGCGCGTCCATCGGCACGCACTATACAAATGTAAACTAATGAAGACAAAGCAATTAAATGCTTGTAAATCCTTATGCAAGGAGCAGTTGTTAAACCTTTCTAAACACAGATGACTAAATACAAAAGAATAACAAAGAAATTAATCACTAACGCTTGTACGACCAGTAAGTGGAGCCAAAGAGGGGCATGTTTGGCAGAATACGTACTACAGATGCTGCAAAATTTTAGTGGTAAATTACAAAATTTTTTCAATCATGGTGGCTCTCTCCTTTCAACCCTTTGCTGCACACTGTTGCTTATTCACAACATAAAAAGAAATAGCCACAAGAACACCGGGTAACAACATTTGGAGCTTTTTCTGGACGTTGCCTTTCCATAACCTAGCTTCGAATATTGCGCCATTATGTGCTGCCCTAGTGAGACAGCAGTAAGAAAAGCATGGCAGACACTTCATTAGTGCAGCAGAAAAAGAAAAAATTATATTAACGCGACAGCGTTAAGGAGCTCGTGTCGCAGAAAAGCTGGTGTCGTCGGCGTCGGCGGCGTTGGCCGTGAGCGATAAATCCCTGCAGGCACTTTTTTCACAGAATAGGTGAAATCGATTTTAAGAACCTCTATGGGCACGAAACACCAAAGACGTGTTTGGGATCGAGTATGACCCCGAGTATGTTCCTGTTTTTTGGAACTGTGATTCGTTGAGACATGGTGTTGATGCGTCTATGTATCAGAAAAATCACAGTGAAAAGCCATGATGAATCCTCCGACATATAAGCTCCACTCCCTGGCAGAGCTCAAGATCAACCTTGCCACATCACTGTGTAAGGCTAGAAGAAAGAAACTAAAAAGAAAAAAAAAAGACAACCAATCAATAAATTAGAAAAGGATCCCTTCAGTACTGTGTCCACCTCAAGAAATGGCAAAAGATCAGAGATATTTTCTCAATATTCTCAATCTTTGTTCCGATACACACATTTGATAATCTTGTCGCTTGACCCAGCGTGGGCATTGAGTGGCGGTGGTGAAAGTTTCCTGGATGCAAGGAATGAGTTAACATCAGTAGTGTGGAAGTTGCCTTTGCAATAAACACAAGAACATTATCACACAAACTAGCATACTTTTCTGCATGCACAACCAGGTGCTTCGTAAGTAGCAGCGATGAACATTTTCTGGAATTCTACAAGTAACTGCTTGAAGCGTGGACCATAGCTTTGCCCAAAAAGCAAGATCAACTAGTTGTTCATGTAACAATATAATGTATTTTTCTGATGATTACATACAAATAAAGCTTTTCTAGCAATTTTGCCAAATACACATTGTTGCTAATGCAACATACTCCTTTCTGTGCAATATAAATTTTGTGCGTCAAATTTCTTTTATAATACAATCCTTATTGTTGCCCAGTTCCCTATAAATAATATAAATAAATAAAAAGTTGTGCGGTACGTATTTCTGAGAAAATTGGTCAACTGAACAGCATTCTCCATGCACTGGCAGAGCAAGCGACTGTTTACACAGAGTCATCGAATTTATGAACTACTCGAAGAGGTAGGTGCACCACAGTTAAGGATTAACAAAGCTATACTGGCCTTAAGTTATTTACATTACAGTATATGCTGCTGTTAATTATCAAAATGTACAAAAATAATTTCTGAGTACAACATTTATAAGAGACCCCGACCTTCAATATGACGGCATGCAGTGATCAACCATGGTTGAACAAGGCGAGAACATTCCTTGCTCACCCACTCATCACGTACTATGAACGCTACCTCCCAAGAAGCTTGTCTCATTTATTCTGGCACAAAGTGAAATGCATACAGTTTGGCATATTTAGGGGATGGACACTTAAAAAAGGTGCTGGCTTAGGATTCCCACTAGTCACACTACTTTATGCACTAACATGCTCCAATTTCATTATTGCAAAAAATATGCTCCATGTAATTATCTGGCAGATTTAAACAACTTGGTTATACTGGGTAAAGCATATCACAATTTACTGTAATGTGCACTCTTCAGGACGTGGAACAATGAGGCTCAGTTAAACCTCAATAAAACCAAGTTGGTAAAATTGACACTTTATACTTCAACATACTGAAATTTTGCTACAGTAGAATTTCGATGATACAAGTCTCCCAGGATGGCACAAAAATTGGTATTACCCGAAATTCATATCACCTAAAAACATTTTAAAAAATTGAGAAGATAAGAGAGGCCAACTTGCTCAAAATGTCATATTTTCCCCCTCGCAATTCTAGGACATTCCTTTACCTCGTGTCAGAATAATTCAAAGAAGTACACAACAAAATATGAGAAAATTTCACTTTTTTAGTCTGTTGTCTTCGAAATCAAGGAGAAAATCAGGCTTCGGGTGGTGCTGACACAGCAACACTCTGCAAGTTGTTGGCAGCAAGACTCGGTTGTGTGTGATTGCCGACTCCTGATTAAGTTGCAAGGTGTTTGAAAACGACCGCTAAGTTGTATGGTACTGCACAAAGCGAAAGCCCTCTCTCTCTTTTGAGGGAGTCCCTTGCATTTCTGGCTACAGGAATGTAAACGGTGTGCTGTGGATCGATTGTTTGTATCATCAGCTATGGCGCGAAAAGCAGTTTACAACATTATTATTAGCATACTGAAAGCTAATGGACTTGAACGGGACTTTTGAAAAATTCGTTATCATCCTGAAATTTGTATTAAGTATGATCGTATCACCGAGATTTTAATGACAGAAGTTTGACCTTACTTTCAAATAAGTAGTCGCCAACAGGTTTTCTTACAAAGAATTAGTCATAAAAAATTTATGAATAATCGGGCAGTCCAAAAAACATACATACATATATATATATATATATATATATATATATATATATATATATATATATATATATATATATATATATATATATATAAAATGTGAATTTGAAGTTTACAACTAAAGTTGCCCTTTGATGCTGTGCCAATGAGTACCTCTTCACAGTGCCTGTGCAGCACTCAGAAAACCGGGGAAAAAGATGCAGGTCTAAGGCACTGAGATTGGCACAAGTGAAGCTTTCACGTCCCTCTCCTAACGTAACCTCCTCTGTCACCCAGAGTTGGACACCAGCGAGTGCTATGTTCCATGCGCACACATCTGCAAAATCGAGAAAGATTCAGTACGGCGGCTGAAATTTCAGTCAGCGTTATGCATTGACGGTGCCAAAAGTAAAGTTTTAAAAAGACTCGACACAGCATGTGAAATTTTGGTTGCTGGCATGCATTTGTTGCGAGAACATCTGTATACTGGTTCTGGTAGCAATGCGGCTGTTAAGAGAGCAAAATTAATTCAGACTGATTAAACATTCTTTGAAAACTGTATGTTTGTTATTTCATATAATTGGTTGAATATTATGAAAGAAAATGAACGTCAAGGTAAAATTTTTTGAATTTCGTACCGAAACCCCAGCGCTGGTGTGTCAGTGTGATGTGAAAGATTTCAATACATTGCTTTCGCATTTGGGCCCCACCGGATCAGCAAAATTTCCAGAAACTTGCCATTTTCAATCTCTGCCTCCATTACAACACGATCTAGTCAATTTTTACCGATAACCAATTAACTATGCCAATAAACTATGCCAACTATGCCCAATAAAGAGGCAGGGAAATACGATCTCTTCAATGCTGTTCACAGCATGTTTACAGGAGGTATTCAGAGACCTGGATTGGGAAGAATTGGGGATAAAAGTTAATGGAGAATACCTTAGTAACTTGCGATTCGCTGATGATATTGCCTTGCTTAGTAACTCAGGGGACCAATTGCAATGCATGCTCACTGACCTGGAGAGGCAAAGCAGTAGAGTGGGTCTAAAAATTAATCTGCAGAAAACTAAAGTAATGTTTAACAGTCTCGGAAGAGAACAGCAATTTACAATAGGCAGCGAGGCACTGGAAGTCGTAAGGGAATACATCTACTTAGGGCAGGTAGTGACCACGGATCCGGATCATGAGACTGAAATAACCAGAAGAATAAGAATGCGTTGGGGTGTGTTTGGCAGGCATTCTCAAATCATGAACAGCAGGTTGCCACTATCCCTCAAAAGGAAAGTGTATAACAGCTGTGTGTTACCAGTACTCACATATGCGGCAGAAACCTGGAGGCTTACGAAAAGGTTTCTGCTGAAATTGAGGACGACGCAACGAGCTATGGAAAGAAGAATGATGGGTGTAACGTTAAGGGACAAGAAAAGAGCAGATTGGGTGAGGGAACAAACGCGAGTAAATATCATCTTAGTTGAAATCAAGAAAATGAAATGGACATGGGCAGGACATGTAATGAGGAGGGAAGGTAACCGGTGGTCATTAAGGGTTACGGACTGGATCCCAAGGGAAGGGAAGCGTAGCAGGGGGCGGCAGAAAGTTAGGTGGGCGGATGAAATTAAGAAGTTTGCAGGGACAACATGGCCACAATTAGTACATGACCGGGGTAGTTGGAGATGTATGGGAAAGGCCTTTGCCCTGCAGTGGGCATAACCAGGTTTATGATGATGATGATGAATTAACTATGCATGCACGCACGCACGCACACACACACACGCCCACACGCGCGCACGTGCTCTTCTAAGCACTCCCACCCCTCTCTAAGATGTGACTGGCTTCCCATACTTAAGACACGCACTTTTTTCCACTCCTAATGCTAACGCATAATAAATTGTTTCCAGCTTAACAGTATCAGTGGCATAGAACCTATGCGGAGTTTGTTACTGTGAAAGTTGCCCCCAATCACAGTGTTCAAGGAATTCAAGTATGCTTAGTTTCAAGGAGTTTTAAGGCCCCTGAATTTCTTTTTCCCAATTAAAAGCTTTTCAAGTATTTCAGGAGGTGTACGAACACAGCATTTTCATGCTGCACTAAAGAAGTCCTCATAAGTCCTTCACTACCATGCCTATAAAAAATTAATAACAGTTTTTTTACACATTGTAAAACATTTCCATTGAAATTCTTGTGCCAAAATTTCCATGCATGCTTTGAAATGACGAGAAAACTTCAAAAATTTGTCAGATCTGACAATATTTGGCAGAAACGGGATTCTGGAAATATAAAACATAGACTGGAGGTATCGTTGAAACTGGCCTACAGTGCTCCAAGCACTTCCTCAATAAAACTAAGCAAAATTTATGCTTAGGCCAACTGCAAAATAAGTTTTAAATTACAGCAGCAGCGAAGAAACAGAAGCTTCTATTGTGTTCTCTAATTTTCCAATCCGACGTCTATACTGTTTTAACGATGTTGCAAACAACAATAGATGCTCACAAATGTGTTTCTTTATAATTGCATTAGCAATGTTTTCACTGACGAACTGACATTTACAGCAATTGTTGGAGCAGCAAAATCATAATTTTGGGGCATTGAAATACAGATTCCGCAGCACATTGGAGCTAATAAATGCCTAAGCTAAGTATTTGCTTGCTGTAAAATAATGCTGCTCTGCCTCTAAATACAAAAAAAGGAAACCTAAATTTGAGTATCCTGTTAATTTAAATGAAGACCACGAACCTGTTCACCAAGCTTGCTGTAATTAATTTATTTCAAATTGAGTGAAACTGCTCAATGTGTGGGACTGCCTAGAGTCACTCTGGAGCGATGTTAGAGCAAGTGAAACCGAGTTTTGGAGCACTTTAGAGCAGATTAAGTTTCATTTCAGAGCAACCTTATGCAGATAAAATTTCATTTTGAAACAATTTGGTGCAAGCCAATCTGAACTTTAGCGTAATAATGGACCGTGAGTTGTTCATATACATCAGCGTTTCAACAGCATATTATGAGCAATCCTTCCGATCGTGTGGGGTTTTCGCTGACAAAGAGCACACAGTCGATTTCAGACCGACCTTCAAGCAAGCTTGACTAGCCATCTAATCTATTACATTTTGAGTACCACAAGTGCAAGTGCCCTTATTCATTACTGCACAATACTGCACAACATTCCACATTACTGTACCGCACAGCACAGGAATTGTACAAGGCCTGTGGAGGCTCCAGCTCCAGTTGAGTGCACACTAGACCGCAAGGCTTGCACAGAAAAGCCAACCGAACACAATAATCAGTGCTTAAAGTGAGGGAGGAAGGGAGGAAGGGTGCTGCCCCCCCCCCCTCATTTTGACACAGCAGGTCAACTATAGCACTGCAGCAGCGATTCTCCAAGCGCTGGAGGTGATTTTGTTACCAGTAGTGCCTTGTGCAGGAAAAGTCTAACTCTCAAATTTTGTCGGTTAATGATTCGATATCGATTAATCGGTTGATGTGGCATGAGCAAGAACAGGAGAACAGTTACTGTCATACTGCTGCATGCATTTTACGCGGTAGTGTTATGGGCCCCGTGTCTCAGAAAATCTGGCATACGTGTCCGGCGGTCGACGTAGCTTCGGGAAAAATAATTTCGAATCACACATACCCAGGCCCTCTAGGTGGCGCACGGAAGTTACTGAACTAATTGAATTTCTGAAGATAAAATAGGTAGAAGAATCGTGTAGTACAACTTACACACAACCTACAGACACGATAGCGTGGGATTGTAATTGGAATATATGAGAAAACATAATTTTGTTACGCAAAAGCTAAAAAAAAAGAAACACAAACCCCTTACCCAGTGCTTCTACCATTCATAGAGCGGCCATGGCCTCCCAGATTTGCGCGTGCAAATATTGAAGACCACAAAGCGGCGCACCCGGTTCTTTGCAACATCTCCTCATGGTGCTTGCCTCCGCCCCATCGCGGCCCACACAAGAGGCCGTGTTTCTACCAGAAAGCTCGCCTTCGTGCATAGCGTTCGTCGCAAGCATTTCCCGGTAAACATTATGGTTACATAAGCTGCAATTGCTGGCAAGCATGAGAAGCACTCGGGGATCTTTGAATGCTTTTGCATTTCCGTTCCACTTTTAAAGGCGAAGTTAAGCGTCTTCCAAATTTTTCTCAAGGCACTGCCCATGACTGTCACCACCTATGTTCAACTAACATTCTTCGCACAGCTAGAATACTGTTGCATGTGCTACCTCAGCATGAAGCTACCTGCTGGTGAATTAGTGAAAGTTCACCTTGCAGTCGTAATCCAGCCAGTTGAGGATTTGGAGCAACTTTTGGAGCAGGAAAAATTTCGTTCTAGAGCAGTTTAGGAGCAGCCACACCAGCATTTTGGAGCAGTTTCGAAGCAGAAAAATTGGTCTTTCTGGGACACTTGGAGTAGTACAGCAGTAATCTGTAGCCATTTGGCAAAGCTTGCTATTACTGTGCATTCAGTAGCAAGATACAAAGCCAACAGCGAGCAATTAAGCTTGCCTTCCCACCAACTGTAATACCATGCCGGGTGTGTTGCAAACATATTTATTTGGGTAGGGAAGGAACCTGATTTTATAAACAAATTTTTATAGGCTAACGAGAACAAAGATACATGGCTGGCTGCATGACAGATGCGCTTTGATATGCTTTACCATACTAGATAAAATGTGTATGTCGCCCAATAACAATGCTAGAAGCTCGACAAGAGACTAAGCGTCTACAAATGGCGCCAAGATGAGATAGATGCCTCCATATGGTGTATCGCAAAGATGGTGATGGTGATGGTGGAGCAGAACACTGTTCGTACCATCCTGCACACTCATTTTCATTGTGAGGTGGTTTGTCGCCTTCCCGTGTATCGTGTGGCCTCTGCAAATAGATACGAGTCCATTTGGTGTAACACCATAGCTTTTGACGCCGATACTTGACCGACCTTTCGAAGCATTACTGATTAGGCCTAACGGTCAAGGCAGTGACATGCCATGGCGAAAGGTAGCTGTTGGCCACTGTAACCGGCACGCTTTCCCCAAGCCATCACGAAAAGCTTGCAGTTAATATATTCATATGAGTATCTAACCAGCTATCGGTTCCGAGATGATGCATACATGTGTTTGACAACTGTTGAAGCTGGCAACTACTGCAATCATGCATAGAAGTTCACAGATTGACAGAAAGTTCTGAACTGCATGTGAAAACGTGTGAATCTGCGTGCATGAAGACGTGTATGTGATATGATCTACGTGCCTTCCAGTGGCCAATCAGTCCTATACCTTTGCCAACAGGTGCTGCTTTCGTCGCCATTCCCTTTGTCTGCATCGGGTATAGGAATTGTTTCAAGTGGAGTTGATGACCCGGACGGCCCTAGTACAAAGATAGGCATGCCTCTTAATCACATTGCGATTTCGTCATGTCAAGGCTCCGCAATTACATTTTCTTTCATCTAGAAACCAACTGAACGCCCTGGTAAGGCTGTGTGCAAGGTATTGGCTTCAGACGAGTATTTAACAAACACAAAAAAAAGAGTAGTAGATAATCGAGTTGCAAACTGAATTATTTCAATGTTCACAAATCAATTTGTATAGTTGAATACAGTCAACTTATTTTTCGGACTCCCTAGGGGCCGCAAGGACATCCGAAAAATTGGGCAGTCTGCAAAAACGAATGCATGCCTTTTACTGCCCCAAAGGTCCAAATTGCCACAGGCACGTCCTAAATAGTTCTGAAGACATCCCAATACACTTATTAGGCGTACTGGTGCTCGTACTGTGACAGGTGACGGTGGATGCACGCGTGCATAATTAAGTAATACATACTGTGTTTCGTGACAATTGCCCCTTCACACTTTTGGTATGCTTCATCGCAATACTTCCAATACGCGTCACCGCGGAGAACTACTGTATTGAGGCAAAGCTGACTTTCGGAAAACGGCATTACGCAATGCGTTGTGTTCTCCGAGCTTCGAAGTCACTGGCGAGGATTACGAAGGCGGAGTTCATCGCCATTGCTAACAGCGGCGGATTGTATAATTAAAGAAACACGGCACCGAACAGCAAGAAGCTTGGTACCGAAAGTCGAAGTAACTCGGCCTAGGGTTGCCGCGGTGGTGGCTACGGCTGCCAGCGCATCTCCATGCCAGAGCGCCTGTTCGAGGCGGCGAGATGAAAAAATGGTGGCGGCGGTGGTTTCTATCAATGCTGTTTCAGACCTGCGGTCATGGCGAAAAGTACGGAAAATCGGGCAGGGAAGGGCTTTTGACAAGGGGTTTTGTCATTTTGACAATTTCAGACGTTCTTGTAAATTAACTCTATGGGGTACCATGGCGGTGCCGCGAAGGTGTCCGAAAAATCGGGCGTACCGGAAATCGGTCGTTGACTGTAGTTGCATAAACCTACTGAAAACATTGGATTGCCTTGAAAACGCGAAAATGCCACACTTTTGCGCAGTTGGTGAAAATAGCACTTGAGTGGATGCATCCAGGACCAGGCAAGTCGAATTGTAGCAAAAATTGGCGCAGTAGGAACACTACTGGCCCTGGTTTATTTAAATTACCATTTCATTTTCGTTCATTTAGTTATGCATTACGAGTGCGGTGTTACACCAAAGCCACATGCATTTTGTCCACTGTTGTAGGCAAGTAGGTGTGAAAACACAAAATGTATTACTGTAGTGCCCCGAGCCGTTCTATAATAGAATTCAATTTCAACCACACCAGCTGATTTCGTCTATCCTTTTCTTGGCTTCATTGTCTGTTGGCTTTTTATGGACGTGATTAACAAGATTCAAGCCCCTCGGTTTCCCTACTTCTGGTGCATATACAGAGTTATCATTTTTAAGTTCTATGTAATTTCTAAAAATAACCTATTGCAGACAACATAATTTTTGTCCTTGAGCTCAATTATTTGAAGAGGCAGACATTACTAGCACAAGAAATCGAAACACATATTTAGCTAATTAACACAAACACACTAATGAACTTAATTACTTTATGGCACATATTATAGTTTACAAATTGCAGCCAGAGAGCTTGCAAGATGTATCCACTTGAAAACAACATAATGCCAACTCATCAACACCAGTAGGTGACGTGATCGCTGCGAGCAGGTATGAGTGATCGCTTTAGGGGATACGGTCACTTTGGCAAGATTTTCCGTTGTGGCACCAGACGTATTGGACAGCTTTTGTTGTGCTGTTCAGAGCTTGGCACTGTGTGCATCCTGTGCCGAGTTGCGTGAAATCTCGCAGTAGCTATGGCACCCCTGAATGACACTGTGTGAGAATACTGCTTCAGCTCTTCAGCAAACATAACAAACAGGGTTAAAGTTAAATTTTTCTGGAATTTTCAAAAATTGCCTTTGACAGATCACATAATTCTTATCCTTGAGCTAGATTATTCGAAGAGGTGGACATTACTACAACGAGAAATCAAAACACATATTCAATGAATAAACAAATTTACACATTAACTGCCTAATTACATTACGGTACACATTGCTATTTACGAATTGTAGCCGGCGAGTTTGCAAGACATATCCGCTTGAAATCAATCTCCAAGATGAAAACAGCTTTCAGATATTATTTACCAAAGTGTGGGACGAAATACATGGGCCTTCTAGTTACTTTTGTGCTTCAATGCACAAAAGAGTGTTTTTAGGAAAAGTTTGATGGAACATATTTCCAAACTGGCATCATTCTGTAAATTTGTTCCAAATGGTATCATACGTCTCGCAAGCTCACTGGCTACCATTAGTAAATTGCAATATGTGCCATACAATGATTAATCCAAAAGATAATTAGCAAATGTCTGTTAATTAGATGAGTGTTTGTTTCGATTTCTCGAGCAAGTAACGTCTACCTCTCTGAATAATCCAGCTGAAGGACTAGAATTATGTTATCTGCAACAGGCGATTTTAAAAAATTCAGCGACTTAAATATATGTAAATACCACGTAGCTGGACAGAACCAAGGTAATATTGTTTGCCGTCACTTAGTGATACTTGGTTTAGTTTTTGCATTACACCTAATTACATAATTAGTCTTAATTAATTTCTCAATTATTATTATTGGACAAAAACTGCCAAATGAGGAAAAGTGTTATCTGAGCATGAAAGAAGCCTGAGAAAACAAGCAAAGTGCCTCAAGCGGCCAGTCTAGCAGAAATTTTACATGTATTTGTGGGCTTATTTAACGCTTGGAAAAGCTTTTATGTAGCCCATATTGAGCAACAGAAAGCTGTATCGCAAAGATTTTCATGTAGCTCTACTACAATTTTCTCTTTGACACTTTTCATCTAATTAAAATACGAGACATTTAATATTTAAATCTAATTATGCAATTAGGTGGGATACAAAATATATCAGTACCTCCAAGTGACGGCAAACAACATTTCCTTGGTTCTGTCCAGCCATGTGGCATTTGCATACTTTTAGATCTTGGTGCATGATAATTGAGACACTATGTATATATATATATATTGACGCGTGTATTCTATGCAGACGGCGACGAAGATGGGAGCACTAACGGACTCTGCCTATAGTGGGTCAGAGTGAGATTGGTTGATGACGAAGAAGACGTGTCTCTGCTCTGTTTGTTTTTAAACAGATTGTCCTGTTGTTCGTGAAGAACGTCTCCCTGTGTTCTGTCCGCGTTGTACCGCGACACTGGTGGAGGTGCTGGGTACTGACCGCGTCTGATGCGTCGGAGTCCTTCTGGGAGTCGGTCATCTAGCCCGGACGCACTATCGCCAGTTACGACACCGGATCATCGCTTTAGTCGTCGACTGCTAGGCCTTGCCCCGCAGTTCTCCGCTCTTCAACCACCTCTCTCCAGGAGCTGCACACACTTCGCAATGACCGAAACCAGTCCAACACAAGCACCCCAAAGCAGTCGGTTTCCCAGTCCACAACAGGTAACCGTTCAGCATCCGCTGGTTCCCGATCGCTATCGCGGAGCAGTCTTCGAAGACATTCAAGACTGGCTGGACAAGTATGAACGCGTCGCACAGATTAATCAGTGGAACGAGCAGCAAAAGCTCTCCCACGTCTATTTCGCCCTTGACGACCGTGGCCGTACTTGGTTTGATAACCGCGAAGGCAGCCTCACGAGCTGGCATGACTTTCGGCAGAAGATCACCGATACTTTTGCGAGTGCCGACCGACGCGACTGCGCCCAGCAAATGATGGGAGCTACGCGTGCAACAACCTAATGAGTTGGTCACAATGTTCGCCGAAGACATGGCCCGCCTCTTTCACAGAGCCGACCCGAACATGACCAAAGATAGGAAGTTGCACTCCCTCATGCGAGGTGTAAAAGAGATGTTGTTCGCGGGGCTTGTGCGCAATCCGCCAGTAAAGAGGCTACGGCTAGTGAGCGGGCCCTTCATCAAAGATGCAGGCAATACGATCGACTGTCCACCAGCACTACAATCAATGCCGCCGCAGTGACTACCGAGTATCAGAACTCCTTGCGCGAGTTGGCCAGAGAGCTCATCAGAGAGGAAATTCAAAAGATCCTGGCACCGACACTACATAGACCCGTCGCGTCAATCGCCGAAGTGGTGCGTGATGAAATCCGGCAGGCCTTCCCGGTAACCGATCTTCAAGACCACCAGCGACCCCTGAGTTACGCCGCTGCTGCCCGATGTCCACCACCGGTTGCAACCACATCACCGTACCAACAGCCTCCGACAGCCGCTCCTTGGTCGTCGCCGCAAGAGGAGGCTTCGAGGCGTGCAGCCGTTATGCCGCTTCAGTCATACTGCCAGCCGTCGTTCGCCGCGTCTTGGTCACCGCCGCAAAACGACGCTACGGGACGGCCGCAACTTCGGAGAACCGACGTATGGCGCACTGTCAATAGGCGCCCACTCTGTTTTCACTGCGGAGGCGCCGGCCATATTTCGCGTCATTGCTGGCATCGTGACACATCATTTCGACCTCTTCGTCCGTGGTACTATGGTCGACGGGCAAATGATGACGCCATGCTACGCCGCGACGACTCTGCTTTTCAGGGACCCCCAATAGCACACCCGAGTGACGAATCCATGCCCAATGATCGGTCCGATTTCGGCCGTCGATCGCGCTCTCCAAATCCTCCACGTCAAATGGCTTCATCTACTGGACGTTCTTTTGCGGAGCTCCGAGGACGAAGGTCGCCTAGCCCCCGTAAGGGAAACTGAAGGCGGCGACCTCTGGGGGCAAGGTTGCAGGCCCGCCGCAAGACACTAAAGAGCCCCCAACATTTTCGCTGCAGAACGACGTGAAGGCGATAAACACTGAAGAAATTGTGAGCGCCGACATTGATGTTTTCGTGGATGGGCAACCGGTGACAGCATTAGTCGACACTGGTGCCGACTTATCTATGAGGAGTCAGGAACTCGTCCTCCGCCTGAAAAAAGTGAAGACGCCATGGACGGGACCTCACATAAGGACGGCAGGCGGCCAATTACTGATGCCTACTGGAAAATGTACTGCTAGAGTTAACATCGGGGATTCTTCTTTCGTGGCCACTTTCATCGTCCTTCCTGTATGCTGCAAGGATTTGATTATTGGAATGGACTTCCTAAAAGAATATGGCGGCGTAATTAACATCCTGGATTGCATGGTGATGTTTTATAAGAGCTCCGGTTTAGTCCATTGTTTATCACCGCAACACGACTGCTTTCGTCTAACAGAAGACGACGTCGTCATCCCCCCTCGATCGTGTGCCCTTGTTTCAGTAGCATGCGACATACCGTTTCGTTGCGAAAGAGTTGCCGACCAAATAACCTCGTTGTTGTTTAATCACAGTATCTCGGTCGCATGAGGAATCGTGAATGTCACCGCCGGGCGCACAAACCTGTTGCTAACAAATTTTAGCACAGAGCGACGGCACCTTCCCAAGGGCACAGCTGTGGCTTATTTTGACGCCATTGCGGATGTTCGTGGCTGCTGTTCACTACTCGAAGGAGCGCCTACGCGAGATCCAGCTCCTGTACTGGACGTTAACACTGCTTTGTCGGAGCACGAACGAGAGCGGCTTCTTACGCTATTGGCCAAGTTCAACGACTGTTTTGCGTCGACGTCCAGCGTCGGTCGGACGCCTCTGACAAAGCACCGAATAATTACAGAGGATACGGTAACACCAATTCACCAAAATCCATATCGTGTGGCGCCTAGAGAACGTGAAGCCATACAAGTGACACAAATGCTTGGAGATGACGTGATCCAACCATCAACAAGTCCCTGGGCATCTCCTGCAGTTCTAGTCAAGAAAAAAGACAGCAGCTTGCGTTTTTGTGTGGACTACCGAAAGCTAAATAAGGTGACAAAGAAAGACGTATACCCGCTTCCCCGTATAGATGATTCACTCGACAGGCTTCGACAGGCACGTTACTTCTCTTCAATGGACTTGAGCGGATATTGGCAAATCGAAGTAGACTCGAGAGACCGTGAAAAAACTGCTTTCCAAGGCGCCAGATGGCCTATACGAATTTAAAGTCTTGCCTTCCAGTTTGTGTTCTGCCCCTGCTACGTTCCAACGCCTCGTGGATACTGTACTTTCGGGTCTGAAGTGGAAAACCTGCTTAGCGTATCTCGACGACGTCATCGTGTTCTCCGCAACGTTTGAAGAACACCTCGAACGGCTTGAAGCGGTTCTGCAGTCCATACAGTCCGCCGGCCTCACCCTGAAGCCGCAGAAACGCCACTTTGGCTTCAAGGGACTGCAGTTTCTCGGTCACGTCGTCAGCCATGCAGGTGTCCGGCCGGATCCTGAAAAAATTGCAGCCGTAGCACAGTTTCCCGTACCATCCTATAAAAAGGCTGTCAGGCACTTCCTCGCCCTCTGTGCCTATTACCGGCGGTTTATTGCAGACTTTGCGCGCATTGCGTCGCCGTTAACTCGCCTGATGAGAGACGACGTTGCTTTTGTATGGGGCGACGAAGAGCAAGGTGCATTCAACAACTTGCGGCAACGTCTCCAGACACCTCCAGTGCTTGCTCACTTTGATGAGACCGCTCCTACATTGCTCCACACTGATGCCAGCAATGTTGGCTTGGGAGCTGTTCTTGTGCAGTGGCAAGAGGACACAGAAAGTGTGCTTGCCTATGCAAGTAGAACACTCTCACGTACAGAGGCTAATTACTCTGCAACTGAGAAAGAATGCCTCGCTGTGGTTTGGCCGGTTATGAAATTTCGCCCATATTTGTATGGCCGCCACTTCACCGTTATCAGCGACCACCAGTCACTATGTTGGTTGACAAACCTTAAAGATCCTTCTGGACGACTGGCGCGTTGGAGCCTAAGGCTGCAAGAGTTTGACATGACTGTCACGTACAAGTCTGGGAAACGACATACGGATGCTGACTGCTTGTCTCGATCGCCGATAGAGTCACCTGCTCCGCCAGAAAAAGAAGACTCAGCTTTTCTTTGTCTTATGGATACATCCGCCATCGCGCAACAACAACGGGATGACCCTGAGTTACTTGAACTAATCAATTACTTGGAGGGAAGATCTGCAAAACCACCTAGAGTTTTCACAAGAGGACTGTTGTTGTTTTGTTTACGGGCCAAGGTCCTTTACAAAAAAAACTTTTCTTCGACCGGGTCCCCCTATCTGCTTGTCATTCCTGCAGCTCTTCGTACGGGAGTACTTCAAGCTTGCCACAACGAGGTGACTTCTGGTCACTTAGGCTACACGCGAACATTGGCCAGAGTGCAGCAAAGGTACTACTGGCCGAGACTTACCACCGCCGTGAAACATCACGTTCGCACTTATCTCGACTGCCAGAGGCGCAAGTCGCCTCCGACGAAACCGGCCGGCCTCCTATAACCCGTCCAGGTCCCTCGAAGACCCTTTGATCAAATCGGAATGGATATTTTGGGCCCACTTCCTACTTCTACTGCAGGCAATCGCTTTGTTATCGTTGCAACCGACTATCTCACACGTTACGCTGAAACAAAGGCAATCCAGAGCAGCACAGCAGCCAAGGTAGCGCGCTTTTTCATTGAGCATGTGGTGTATCGACACGGTGCGCCAACCGTTGTAATAACCGACCGAGGAACCGCATTTACGGCTGCACTTTTAGATCACGTCTTGCTACTAAGTGGAACAGCCCATCGAAAGTCCACCGCCTACCATCCACAAACCAATGGGTTAACAGAGCGCTTAAACAAAACAATTGAAGACATGCTCTCCATGTACGTGGATGTTGATCATAAAAATTGGGACGACATCCTACCTTACATCACCTTTACATATAACACGGCGAAACAAGAGACGACGCGCATGACTCTGTTCTCACTTGCTCACGGACGGGATGTTCGAACGATGCTGGATGCGATGCTTCCACACGACTTTGACGACACTGATACAGAAGCCGATGTATTTATGCAACGCGCAGAAGCTCGGCAGCTCGCGCGCTTGCGGATCTGCCAGCAGCAAGGCTACGATGCAGGCCGCCATGATCGTCACCGTAGAATAGTTACCTATGAAGTCGGCGACAGAGTGTGGGTTTGGACACCCATACGGAAACGAGGCCTCTCCGAGAAACTGTTAAGGCGATACTTCGGACCATATCGGGTATTGCAGCGCCTCAGTGATGTCACCTACGAGGTCGTTCCCGATAATCCCAACTGTACGCAGCGCCGCACACACTGTCCTGAACTTGTGCATGTTGTGCGCATGAAGCCGCATGTGAGCAAATGACTATGCTAGCGGCCTTTACTTTCCGCAAGTGACATTTCTTGTTTAGCATCGGGACGATGCTCTCGTAGGGAGGGACAAATGACGCGTGTATTCTATGCAGACGACGACGATGGGAGCACTAACGGACTCCGCCTATAGTGGGTCAGAGAGAGATTGGTTGATGACGAAGAAGACGTGTCTCTGCTCTGTTTGTTTTTGAACAGATTGTCCTGTTGTTCGCGAAGAACGTCTCCCTGTGTTCTGTCCGCGTTGCACCGCGACAATATATATAAATGAGCATGCGTGAGTGTGTGTGCACTTACTGATCCCCACCCTATGATGGTCCCCTTTCCACTTAAGGAAACATTAAGCTTAATCAAGCATGAAGAGGCTTCTGAATGCTCCCTGACCTGACAACCATTGTTTTGCGAGCCTACAGAACCTAAAGTAAGAAAACGCTGAACTGAACCGCTGCTCTCCACACAGTCCAATGAACGTAGTAACATCATAACACATTGAAAGTCACAAAAAAGCTTCCCTTTAAAATGACATAAAAGCAAGGTGAAAACCCGAGGTAACACTTTGTTCATGGCCGCCACATTTTCTGTTTTGCTTCGTTGAGCGTGCATCACGTCCAAAAAAATTTATCAAGACCTGGGATGTCAGAAATTTCAGTGGCCGTTCTGGATTGGTTCAACAGAAATTAATATTACCACAGAACACCCACATGGTTTTTGCAGTAGGTAGCGATGCCACACCTAAGTGAAACCAGCTCTGAAAAAGTGGTCAGCTACTTATATCCAGAACCTGTTGCAAGAGCCCTGCAAACACATTTATTTGCCAAAAAGGGCTGTGTTAGTTTCATTCATTTTTTACAGTGCAACAAGCAGACACCACACAGAGGACAGAGCACACACATGTGCCACTACCGCTGTGTGTCGTGTTCTCTATGTGGCATTTCCTTTCTGCGCTGTTAAAAAGGAATGTATAGTAAACCGCATTACCTAGAGCAGTAAAAAGTCCTGTTAGTTTCAATTGCTTTCACTGCAAATTTATCCTTTTCTTAAGGGAGTCGAGGATAGCCTCTTTCAACTTCAAGATGACAGAAAACGAGCTCTGTAGTATCCCAAAAGAACAGCAACATACTTTTTCTTGTAGATTCAAGACTGCTTTCAAAATACCAGCCTTTCTCTTAAGCGCGAGGACGTTGCATTTAGCACTACCACCACCCTATGGTCTCTCCTGCTACTCATGCTTGTTACTTGCCACACAGTGACAACAAAGCGTGCCTTGCCTGCCATGCGTGCCAGGCAAGGCATGCATGGAATATGGAACTATGCTGCCTAGAGAGCACAATACCATGGACCAATACACGTGCCCTCCAGTGCCTCTGATTGATGCTGCATTTGCCAGCTTATGGCCTCCAAGAACTAGTGACACAGCTTGGAGGCCATAACCACCTAAATTCACTGCTGTTGGAAAAGACATAGTTGCGGTGGCTGTCCTCTGTTGCTTGTCATGTAATAAAAAAAAAAGAAAAGATGTGTTTGCAAACAACCACACGTAATTCAACTATTTGACCACTGCACTTGTAGTAGTTTCCATTTATCGCCTGTCTTCCTTTGTGGCAACAGCAAAATTTTGTTATACCTGTGTCACACGGACACATTTGGAAGGCCTTCCAGTCGACGGCCTTCGAAACGCCACAACTCTATCGACTCAAAGGAGTTGTCGCGCTGCTACACGGCACTTTTGAAAGACCGTTGAGCGGTTCAGGCGTTACTCGCAAAATTGTGTGGCGCTGCGGATCTTTATTTTCGTTTTCATGTCACGAAAAGTTAAACAACATTAAAACCTCTTAGAAGCCCTATAATTTATTTTGTTTGTTTATACACAAACATTTGTTTATACATCGCCATACATATATGTTTAGTTTTCAAGTTGTTGAGTAGCGAAACTGCGGCAACGCTTGCGCCGCTCGATGCGGCCGCCGTTTTGGTGTGTGTTCGCACATGTCAAGTGGCAAAAATACTTTATTGAATAATTAATAACACTCATATATAGTATTTTTAGAGCATTTTGGTTTGATGTTTTTTTCTAACCGTGAGTACGAGCACACTGTGAACGAGAGGGCATGTACGCGCTGTTTCCGCTTCCGTTGCTCAAAGGCCGTCGAGATTTCGATAGAGTTGTAAGGTGCTCCGTTGACTCGATAGACTATTGACTCGACGGCCTTCGAAACGGCCCGTGTGGCAGCTCGAACTTGACCTTTGAGTCAACTGACTATCGGTTGGAAGGCCTTCCAAACGCCCGTGTGACACGGGTATTACATCGAAATTGCAGATAACAAGCTTTGTTACATATAGGTTAAGCACACCTGGTGTTTGTTCTATGGACACGAGGTTATAAAAAGCTAAATACTTCGTTATTTTGAGCTTTTCATTATATTGAGGTTCAACTGTATTTGCGCTGTTTAAGTGCCAGAAGAGCAATCTGTCAAGTTTCAACTTCAAAATCTCGCAACTCTTGTTCTAGGGTAGGCAGAGAAAAAAGGTTGGTATTCCGGCACTCCTGAAATCATAGAGAACTATTTATACCCTGTTTAGTGAAATTTGAGCAACTGATATTTTCCAAATCTTTGCAGAAAATTAATTAAAGGAAGCTTGAATAAAATTAATGCCATAATAATGACAAAATTAACAAAGCTTGCTATCCTTTCTCAGTACATCGAACTTCAGGTATAATAGCTAATACTGAACTTTTGTCATCTGCAGGTTTTGACTAAATCACATCAAAGTTTTTTTTAAAAAACACTAAATCCATCTCTGCGGCATATCTAACATTGTTGTTTTCACACTCTCTGTCTTCTGGAAACCTTCCAAAAGAGTGGAAAGCGAGCAAGGTTGTTCCAGTCTACAAATCGGGCAATAAAAGATTGCCTGTGAACTACTGCCCCATTTCCACCCCGTCGGTGCCTTGTAAGATCATGGAACATGCCATATACACCCATATAATTACCTTCCTTAATACTAACAATTTTTTTAACCAATCTCAGCACGGATTAAGCATGGGACTAACTTGCAAAACACAAATAGCTATTTTTCTTCATGACCTACACTCAAATCTCGATATTAATGTACAAACTGATGCAATTTTCCTTGACTTCACGAAAGCATTCGACAAAGTAGCTCATGAATGACTGCTCATAAAAATTTCATGGTTCAATCTACATCCTGCAGTTTTAACACGAATCAAATAATTCTTACGAATTGCATGCAGTCAGTGTACACCAATAACAATACTTCTGAGCCCCTACCTGTAACATCAGGCATGCTTCAGGGCTCTGTATTAGGCCCCCTCCTATTTCTAATACTATACATCAATGATCTACCATTCCATGTGTTGTGCAAAATCTGCATGTATGCTGATGATTGTGTATTTATCACTCAGTTACTAACAACAATGACCAAATCACTCTTCAGAAAGACTTAAGGGGGGACACGGCTCTTTGCGGCGAAAAAATCGCGAAAAAATCGATTTTTTGAAAATGAGATTTTCGATATCTACAGCCAATATTCCTTTAATTCACTAAGTTTCGAATCTCAGGGAAGAGTATTTCGTGCGCAATATCAATTTATAACACCACTGTGAGCTGCATTCCGCGCAAAAACAGCCCTTTTTATCGCGGCGCGTAGCTCTTTTTCTATGCGCGCGATCGCAGCCATCTTGGTATCGTCGGAAAGAGGAGCCTTCCTTCTTTAATTTCCCGCCAAAAGTGACTCCGTCGGTTCGCCAGTGACGTTGAAATCCGGGGAGAAAGAGAAGTCCGAACGCGCGATCCGATTCGTTGACTAGCGCACGTGACCAAAAACGCGTGCTGTGGTTGGCTGCGCGAGGTTCCCGTCGTCTGCTCCACTCCGCAGGCGACGCGACGGTGCGCCTCGTTGTTCTCAGTCGTACGTTCGTGACAAGTGCGGAACTATGTCCAATCCACCGGGGAAGTTCGCCACGAGGAACAAGTTCGGCAAAAAGAAGAAGCGAACAACTTATAACTTTCAGAAGCGCTCCGTTCCTTCGGAAAACATCGAGAATAGCCCACCGCCAACCGCGAATGTTGCCCAAGCCGTGGACGACGCCGAAGTAGGCCTAACCAGCTCACCAACGAGTGAAGTTGTTACGGACAGCGGCCGCGTTCGGCATGACACTGCAATGTTGCAACATGCGGATTTGCTGCAGAGGGATATGAATGCCAAAAGAAAACTTGAAGTCCTTGCTTCAACGCCAGCAAAAAACGGAAGTTGGATTCCCTCACTCACGCCGACGACGTTGCGGCCGCACCAGTCGACGTGGAGGTAGGCTTCGCTATTCGCAACTTTCACGGCCTATAGGGGGCGCCACCTTAAATCCAACATGGCTGTCCGAGAGATTAAGAACTAGAGCAGTCGGGGCAGTGCTGCGGTCGTCTTGCTCAGTGGCATGTTGTTTCGCGTCGTATTGCTGAAATGCCTCTTCAATTTACACGCCCGCTGTCGTTAGCCTGCGTAATGGCTCATATTGGGCGAGCAGAACCCGAGATTCGAAGCCAGCTTCGCTGATCATCTTGTGTGTTGCGGCATAAAAGCGTGCACGTCGACGTCTGTGACTGTTGAAGGCCTTTGCATAAAAACTTCGCGACTTCGAAGCAAGCCACATGAGCTGTGGTTTCAGTTTTACCGCGACGGTGTTATTAAGGGAAGTGACCATGGTTTTTATTTGCTATTCTATTAATTTGACCTCTCTGAGTGGGTACTATGAACTTTTATACGGTGTGGTGCTCTCTGCAAGTTGTTACTTAGACCGCTTGAAAAAAACCTTCCTGGTGTCGCGCGACCGAAGTCATTTACATCGACGGCGTGAAAAGCAGCCCTAAAGCAGCGTTTTGTGTGCGAAAATTTCTTGTCTAGTTATCCCTGCCTGTGTTCACAAAGCTGTATGTTGAACGCCAGAAGTAAACAAAAAACCATATCTGACTGCTTTTGCGAGCTAATACGATAACCGTTCACCCTTGCAATTTGGTTATTGCGCTTTATGCGTGCTGTGCAAGCTACAGTCTTACGGCAGTTTTACAGCCTGCGTGAGTCCTACCGCGTCTTGCCTATAGACAGATCAAGCGATACATTGCCGACATTTACTGGTCCGCGGTAATGCTCGCTTCATTCTTCCAGTTATCTTTATAAAATAATATACACGCAGATCAGCTGAGGGTTCGCTACGCAAACACTGCACAGTAGTTTAACGCTTGTTGGACTAGGATTTGTTACTTTACGAGTGCAGTCATGCGCACCTGTGCACACGTTGCAACTGCGCATCGAAGTGGCAGACGAGGTACGAATTCCAGGTCCCTCTACGCCTGCGTCACTATGCTTTGATGCACAAATGAGAAACTCGTCTCTCTGTTCGAAAATGGTGGAATGTCAAGCCGGCGTTGCACAGCACGAATGATGAACGAGAACAAGATATTTTGAAGCAGGTACAAGGCTTCAGGGAGAATGTTTGCGCTCCAACGTAGCCGCAAGGGCATGAGTGGCAAGAACGCAAGCATCAATCATCCTACAACACATATGAGTTAAAATTGCGCGTTATTTCTTTCCCTGCACATAATATAGTGCTATGCCTGCGTCTTTATGGACGTGCGTCTATTCGTGATTTCAAGTGCTCGGAATTGTCACTCATCTGTCGTATTCCAAAATTCCAAAAAAAAGTCCTCCGGCATGAAGTGCGCACTGCAAACCTTCATCGCTTCTGTGAAACCTTTGCCGATCCGCAGCTTAATAATCAATTTCTTCTTCATGGACGCAGCCAGTGGGAATGAGTGAAGGCTCACATCACCTACCGCATAACTACCGCTCGGCACCCATTGCGGCACGCAGCAAATACGGTTACTTCTATGTTTGCTCATTCTGAGCATGTTAAGTGTCTTTCAGGATCCCACGGGAGCTTTGAACGCGTTAAAACATCAACCAAAGGGAAGGAAAAGCGTAGACAACACCAAGACGCTACACTAACGGGCGGCAGCCAGCGGCGAGTATAATCTTTAGATTATTTCCGGCCGCCGCCGCATGACGGCGCCACCGTACGTGAAAGTTGCGAATCGTTTGTTTGGACGCCGTGAACGAACTGATGTCGTTTGTGAAGTGCAAGCTGTGCGGCGGTAGCGTCACAGTAGGCAAACGCGAACGAGAATATGGCCTTGCCATAAAGATTGTTATCGCGTGTGCGTGTTGCGGTGATATCGCGTCGGCGTGGAGCTCGCCCCGCGTGAACGGTAACCAGAAGTGCAACCCGTTTGTTGTGAACGTTCTTGCCGCGCGCGCGATGCAAGCCACCGGCAATCGGCGAACGGCGCTGAACGATATTTTTGCCACAATGAACATCTCCCACCGTGGTCTTCATACGAAAACGTGGCAGCGGTATGTGAAAAGGAAGTTGGCACCCGCGGCGGCACTTGCTGCCGAGAAGCAGACGGCACTGTGCGCGCAATCGGTTCGGCAACTGTACGACGAATTGGAGCTTGGAAATCCGGGAAATATTGCCGTGTCATACGACGGTTCCTGGATGACGCGCGGCCACTCGTCTCACATTGGCGTAGGCGCCGTCATAGAGCTGTTTACGGGGCTAGTGATCGACTATGTGGTGCTCAGCAACTTCTGCGCTGGTTGTGAGCGTGGGCCAAAGGATAATGACCCGAGTTATAAAGCTTGGAAGGAGAGCCATGCCTGTCAGAAAAACACCTCCAAGAAGGCCGGCGAAATGGAAGTTGAAGCTGCCCTCATCCTTTTCCAAAGGTCATTGCAACGGCATAACCTGAGGTACACCACCCTACTCTCAGATGGTGACAGTCGCGCTTTCCTTGCGCTGCAGGAAGCCAGAGTGTATGGATACATTTCAGTGGAAAAGGAAGACTGTACGAACCACGTACAGAAACGTATGGGCACAAGCTTGCGAAACCTTATTGCAAAGCATAAGGGACCTGGATTGCAGAGCCTTGGTGGTAAAGGCAAACTAACTAACGACTTAGTCACGAAGCTGACACGATATTATGGCTGGGCCCTGAAGACTCACAAGGGTGATGTGCAAGGAATGAAAAGGGCTGTGATGGCAACTTATCACCACACAACATCAAATGACTTGATATCGGACCACAGCTACTGTCCACCAGGACCAAGCTCGTGGTGCCGGCAAAATGCAGCAAGCGCTAAGGGTGAGGCAGCCCCTAAGCACCGCTACAATTTGCCTCGTCATGTCTGTGAAGCCCTGTTGCCCATTTATGAGCGCCTGTCTGATGAAAAGCTCCTTGAGCGGTGCCTACGGGGCAGTACTCAGAACAGCAATGAGTCTCTGCACTCCCTGATATGGGCACTGGCTCCAAAGGAACAGCATGCTTCACTGTTCACCGTGCAAGCCGCAGTAGCTGAGGCAGTTATGAAATTCAATGCTGGCTGTGAGACGACCTCTGCAGCAATATTGAAAGAGCTGCACCTCAACCCTGGTATACCCAGCATGAAACGCATGGTGGAGAAGGACCGCCGTCGAGCAGTTGCATCTGCAAAAAAGCGCAAGACCACTACGGACATGCAGAATTCTTTCAGGAAACGCCATTTGGGTGGCCGTAGTCAAAGTGACTACATTCCTGGTGGCTTTTAGCTACTTTCACTGTGAAATAGTGCACAATTTTTTCTGCACTTTTGATTAAAAGTGACATCACTTCTTTTTTCTTGTTTTCTCAAAACACTGATTTTTGACTTCTTGCTGATTTGCAGCAACCATATCTCTGCCTTCGAGGCAGGTAGAGGCATAATTTTTGTTGTGGCTCGTAGCTGAGTGTACAAAGCACACAGGTGTAGGAACAGATTATGGAATTTATGCTTCAAAATTTTTCAGTTCTGCTTTAGATCAGACAATAGGGCAACCACAATTGGAACAGTGAAGATTGAATTGCCATAAAATTACTAATATTTAATATATCAAAAAAGTATTCCTACAATTGTGTTTCTTATGTTTTCTAGTACCTAGGCGTGTGCCGATATGAATTTTTGTAGCGCAGTTTTTTTTCTATTGTTTCCGCAAACGATGGACAATTAATTTCATTTATCTTCAGAACTAAATGGCCTACTGGAAAAATAATTACATATTTGAAATCAGCACAAAAACCTTAACAAGACTGGAAAGTTTCATTAATATTGATGAAAAAGATGATGAACATTAATTTAATAGCAGTGTCCCCCCTTAAACAACATTGAAAGTTGGTGTCAACATTGGTTAATGGTCCTAAACCCTACAAAATGTAAAGCAATGCCTTTCTCTTGCCGTTGTAACCCCTTGGTATTTCAATACGAAATTAATAAGCAGCAAATTGAGGCTGTAACCAAATATAAGTACTTGTGTGTTACCATCTCAAATGATCTCGACTGGTGTGTGCACGTGACTAACATGACCTCATCAGCTAACAAATTACTTGGGTTCTTGCAAAGTCACTTAAAAAAACACTATGTGAAACTATTAGCTTATAAGACACTAATACGACCCAAACTAGAATATGCATCAGCCATCTGGAGCCCTCGCCATAATTTCCTCACCAGTGCCCTTGGAGCTTTTCAGAATCGAGTATCCCGTTCATTCACTCCACTTCTTCATGCGATATCAGCATAACTTCGTTAAAAGCATAACCTAGCATACAAACCCTTTCCCGTCGTCATTTAACTGCCAGCTTATTATTTCATCAATTTTACCACAGCGTACTTAATCGTCTTGCCACTATCATGCATATCCCATTGCATA
The DNA here is from genome assembly GCF_038994185.2 of Dermacentor albipictus. Classification (NCBI taxonomy): domain Eukaryota; kingdom Metazoa; phylum Arthropoda; class Arachnida; order Ixodida; family Ixodidae; genus Dermacentor; species Dermacentor albipictus. Next base: position 283,038,831 of record NC_091821.1, on the reverse strand, counting down.
GGACATTCCTTAAACGTAGCTCGTCCACACCCGCATACTATCCTCGTTGCATTTTTCTTTTTTCCTTAACAGCCAAAGACTGGAACGGCCTTGCGCACAGTATCGTTTCTACGCCCAGCTCATCTGCCTTCACAGAAGCACTTGCCTCGCATTATGCCTCATAACAGTGTTCATTTGCTATTATTTGTAACTGGGGTCTTTCAAGAAATAAAGTGAAGGTGAGAAACAAGGGAGATAACAAAAATGATCCTCATATTCGAAATAAGCACATAACATTACATATATGTACAAGCTTTCAGCATCGCACATAAACTCTTTACCTGGCAGCTCAGCAATATTGCTAACCTAACAAAAACATCTACAAGGATGAGACAAATAAAAATATTAGTCTGTGCCTTTAAATTTACCATTATTTAGTTACTTGCTATGCAATCGTATCCACAAGATTGTCGACCGTTAGCACCAGAAGATTTTTTGGTCATAAAACCAGCAGGCTTCCCCATCCTATTCTTAGCACACGTGGTGGTCATATTCTCACCAATGTTAAAATTGTTTCTTTTGTTATGGCAAATTATTTTTTTTGTCTGCATAAAAGTCCATCTCAAAAACACAGTGATGTTTTCACAGTGTCAGTGGTGGGAATGGCCAACAGTGTTTTGGAGGAGATTTTGTAGCAGTCAACAATTATGATGATTCTGAATGACTAGACACAGGACACTATTGCTGCACAGCAAAAGGTTCCGCAGTACCTGCGTACATCATTGCAAATATTCTTGAGGAAGATTATCCACGCATGCGACTACTCACGAATAAATTACGACCATCACATGGCCACAGCAACTCAATTAGCATGCTCAAAAAAGAAAGTATTGCACGTACTTATTGGTAAAGCACGACACACACAGGCACACAAAACTCATGGCAATACAGTAACATGGTATACAGGATGACCATTTGAGCAGTTTCGTTATAGGCCTAGAGATGTCTAGCTAGCAAAATAGCAGAACTGCAATTGCACTGCATTATGACAACACACAGATAAATGTGAGATAGATAATCAGCTAATCACATCCAAGAGGGTAAGTGTTACTTTGCTGAGTGTGCCATGACACAGCCTCCATGCCGAAGGCACGAAGTGCGCATCGCGAGATGAGGAACACCTCTCCAACCAAGGGCACACCGCCGATGTGAAGCACGAATGCAGGTGTCTTCCCCTCTACAATCACTCTCTCACTCATGCCAAGCCTAATGCGCTAAATACACACTAGTAAGCCCCGACAGAACTACCTCCTCAAATGCTCACAACCGACAAATACGGCACATAAAGTTTCTAAACATAAAAGAGTGCTCTGGATTGGATTAGCTGCATGACAATTTAGCTCATCATTTAGCTTTTACTGATGGTGTGATGGTGCTCTCTGCACAGGGTGGTGCCACCTCCACAGCTTCGCCTCCGATGCAGTAAGCCGCAGCTCAACCTGGAGTAGCATTGGCGCATGAACATAGCAAAGCAATTGTAGCAGCAGTCTCACCACTGCAGTGCTTTCGCTATTATTTATATCCAGCAAGCAATGCACGGTGACACTAAATGAAGTTCAGCTGCCAGTTAAAAGTTGAGGCACACTATTCATGCTGTGGACCAGATGTACTGCCTTTCATGGCTTTTATGAATTCCAGGCAAATATTGTTTAGTAAAAAATGCATTTACATGAAAAAGTGTCAATCACACATATAATATCGTGTTTCGTGTGAAATAATAAAAAAATGTCTTGAGCAGCTGTCACAGACATTTTGAGTAATGTTGCCTCACAGTGGACAAAATGCTACTCAACAGCATATCAAGAGGAAAGTGAAAAAATTGTGCTTTTTCTGAGCTATTAAGAGATTCATTTAAGTGACGATAATGTAGCTGTTAAAAATGTAGATACTAAAATGTCAAAGCAATCAGCAGGCAGCAAAAATGTACCTTGGATGACTTAGTTCGCAGATTTATCCTACTGCCTATTGCATAATAATTTCTATAGGCTACACAATGTCGCACTTGTTCGACGACGCTGAAGAGTTCAAGAGTTCATATTGATTCCTATTACTGAGATGAAGTATGACATAGGATAAGGTGCCTCTATACGTATTTACACGATTGTAAGTCGACCCCCCCCCCCCCCCATATCGCGTGACAGGAAAAAAAAAAGGAGAGCATACCCGAGGGCGCATTCGATAACGAAAATTTATTAGTAGCTGACATGGTCACTGGACTACTCGTCTTCACTAGTGCTGTCATCGTTGCTGCGGTCCCACAGCGCGTCGTGGTCCAGCGAAATTTCATATTTGGCAAACGACCGCACCACGACATCTTGTGGAACAGCAGCCCACGCCGAATGCACCCAACCACACGCAGCCGTTAGGGAGGCTCTTTTTACAGGTCCGGTTGGCGTAATTTTGTGGTATTCTGCCGCCAGGCACTCGTACTCGCGGTGGAGCAGGGCCTTAAAAGGCGAAGGTCCGGGCTTGTTGCATGACCATGTCGCACTTCACTGACAGGGACCGATCATGCATTTCAGCGACGTACTCCGCAAGCTTAGCCTACAGCTCCGGAAAGCGTCCAGACTTCAGCATGTGGGAAATTTCTCACTTGCCGTCACAGGTGAAAATTTCGCTTCGCTGCAGTCGCCACTCTTGCACCACCCGTTCAGAAACAGAAATTGCGGCCCGCTATGCAGTGATTTGTTTCTTCGGCATAAAGGATGGCAGCCCTCTTGAACGCTGCTGTGAATGAGTGCCGAACGATTAGTGGGCCTGGAGCACTCATGACGATTGGGGAAGCATAGAAGTAGCACGTAGCCGGCAGTCAAATGGAACGCGTCACACCAATGCCTTTTGTCAAGAAAGCTAACAGGCAAAGAGAAACCCACGAACGGTGCCTGCTCTTCCATGAACTACCGACAGGGGGGGGGACACTCCCCGGTTTCGGTGGCACAGGAAATTGGTGCCACCTCTGTAATGGGCGAACGCAAAAATCCGCTTCCCTTGCATGGCCTCGTAGATCGTCGCGCGCATGCGCGCGACGATGCAGGTGGCCAAGCCCTTCCCCCCGCTCAACTCCTCTCCCCACGCCCTCTCTCGTACCACCCTCGCAACTCCCTCACCTTCGACTGTCTACGCGCCCGCACCACCATGCCAACCCCGCCGGCCCGGCTGCTGCTTTGTCCGCTACGTAACGCTTTATTTTTGTTATCTACTGTCATCGAGATGCGTGCGCTGCTGTGCGTTGACCGACGTGGCTAGTTTCGTCAGTTCTGTGGTCCTCTGTAGCTGTGTGCTTGTGCTCCGCGATGTTTCACCCGTTTCACGACTCGTACCGCTCGTGCATCATGCAGTGGTGCACAAATACCTCAAAAACAAGTCCTGCAAGGTTGTTCCGGGTGCCTAAAGACAACAGGTGAGCGCTCAGACCCAAGGACATCAGAAGGCGCATCTACACGAACACAGCCCTGTCCATTTGTGTGCTCCATGAGGCTCCGGACGTCGTTGCGCCTTGATCGTGCTACACTTGCCTCTTCCCGGTAGAGAAAGCTGACAAATAGATGTTCCTCCTCATTGTCACCTGGTCTGTGACGTGTGTTTTTCTGTGCCAAGTCTCACTCTGCAACTTCAGTAACTTGCCCAGCTTTCCATACTGCCCTCAGTGCTTTTTCTGTGTATCACGTTCTACAAACCTACTAACAGCTGAAAAATTACTGTTAGTGTTTGTGTACTATCTCAGTAACCCCCGATGGAAAAACCGCGCGAACAACCTTCATGTGTAGGCATGATACGCTTTTTTTTTCTTCTGGAAAGCATGAGCATTGCAAGTGTCCTACATGCAGATTTTTACATACTATACTATTACTATATTATACAAAGGAAAGCCCAGTAGGTACGACTTAGTGCCTTAAGTGACGTAATTTTATTGCCAAGCATTGCATTCGGGTAGAAAGAAAAGTCGTGTTGGCTTGTTTTACCTGGTCTTTGATTGAGGAATAAGCCTTTCTTTCTGCGAATGTTTTCTATGTGCTGCTGCAAAAGCCGTCTACCTCCTGTTCCCCTTGCCACCGTTACTCAAGTTGTGGCCAAGTGCAAGATAATGTGATAATGTGTGTTTCAGTTTTTAGTACAATGTTATTTTTTTCTGCCTTGTTTTTTTTAAAATTTGTTCAGCAGTAATGAACATGTCACGCATTTCATATACTTTCGTGCAGATTTATAAGTAAGCTTGCTTTTGGTATGGCTCTCAATCAAACAATGTTAGCATTTTATTCTATCTTTCAGGTATTTTGCGTGTCATTGTTTTTGCTATTACCAGTGAGTTTTCCCTTTTTATAGTTGTAATGACTATGTCACACACGTCGTCCAATTTTGTGCAATATCTTAGTGCACATATCAGGAGCTCGTCTACATTTAGGTCTTGATGACGTTATATAAAAATCTTGTTTTTTTATGTGTGTACATGAAACGGCCTTCGCGTTTTCTAGCGCTTTCTTTTGTTATTTCACCATCTGTGAACTTTTGTCTTTAGTACTCTTGTATATGTCATGCACCTTTCACTTTTGCTCATTTTTTGAGCGTGTATCACACCACGTTGTAAGAAAAATCTGTTTTCGGAAACGGAGTCAATAAAGCGAGACTAAACATCTGTTGTGTTGGAAGTGGAATTTTTCCTATGTTCCGGTACATGCTGGTATAATATATGTATGGGCAAGACTGCGTGCGTGCCAACGCATATCCCACGGCGCACCACGCACCAGCTCGCAAGCAATGCCAATGCGCGGCGTAGCGCGCATTGCTTGCGAGCTGGCGCGTGGCGCGCCGCGCGCGCTATAAAAAAAAAAAAGAACGCGCCGCTTACGGGTAAAAAAAAAAGTGAGCGGCGCGCGCGGCATGGGGGAAAGAGAGAAAGAGAGAGGAGTGGGTCTGCATAATAAAAAAACAAAAAGGAAAGAAAAACTTTTGGGAGAGGAGGTGCCGCGCGGCTGCTATTGCTGTTAAAAAAAAATTAAATTATGGGGTTTTACGTGCCAAAACCACTTTCTGATTATGAGGCACGCCGTAGTGGAGGACTCCGGAAATTTCGACCACCTGGGGTTCTTTAACGTGCACCTAAAGCTAAGTACACAGGCGTTTTCGCATTTCGCCCCCATCGAAATGCGGCCGCCGTGGCCGGGATTCGATCCCGCGACCTCGTGCTCAGCAGCCTAACACCATAGCCACTGAGCAACCGCGGCGGGTAGCTATTGCTGTTACCATGACAACGTAAACAATCATGTGCGCCGCCATTTTGCTAATGCGTCGCCCATTGGTTAGGGCCGTAACTGAAGGGGACCTTGGCGCTAGCGTCGAAAGAGCGTCTGCTCGAAAACGGCCAATGGGATAAATGAGTGTCCCCCCCTGCTACAGTGTACTAGATAGGGGCAGTGTGTTCAGACGGCGCCACGCGCCACGCACCGCTTTGAAGCCGGGAGCGTAGACAGGTCCCGGATGTATGCGGCGGCGCTGCAGTCGCACGGGCTGTACGGACGCGTTCTCTGTGTGTTGCGGCCAGTTGCAGCGTGCTTGCCATGTGCTTGCTCTGAAGGGCTCTGAAGGAATTCCTCGAGTTTCTGTCTCGTTGGGAGTCACATGCAAAAGGATTGCCATTTGTTGGGCATGTTGGTAGCCTGACTTGGAAATCATATTTAGCGCCAGCGAACGAGGACAGAAGGGAAACGACACCACAATGCGCTAACTTCAACTTCATTTTCAGTAAACACCCGCCTATTTAACTGTGCATGGGTTAAATAGATGGGTGTTTCCTGAAAATCAAGCTGTTGAAGTTAGCGCATTGTGTGTCGTCTCCCTTATGTCCTTCTTCGCTGGCGCTAAATATGCTTTCCATTGCAAAAGGACTTTGCGGCTTGAGCCAGTCGACGGCAGATAGGCTCCGTGTGACATTGTGCAGCACTTTGGCTCTGTAAGAATACTTGGAAGGAGAGGGTTTTAAATACCTATTGACATCTAGACTAAGCCAATAAAAGTTAGAGAACTTCTTGTGTGGTAGTCGTGCGGATCCAACGATCACCCAACGCCGTCTCAATTTTTTATTGTTGTGAATTGCCTTTTTATATATTGGCGAAGGCGATGCAAACAGGGAACACAGAAGTCAGTAAATATTTGGTATCGCTACTTCACTCACCTGATAATTCTGACAAGGAAGGGGACGTTGCGTAACAATTGACGGGTTAGTTTAAGCTGGAAATCTGACGCTGGTAGAGCAAAGGCTAAACAATACTCCGGCAGAGCACCGGGCTTATGTGGAGGAAAGGAGTGATGACCGCCTCATCCATTATATATGGCAGGGTATGTCGTGCAGAAATTTTTTATTCGCAAGAAATGTGAGGACTGCCGCTATCTTCTTTTGCAGAACTCTAGTGTCAGTAGCAGCCTCAAAATTCACGACATTTGTGACAGGGGTGGATTGCTGTATCCCTCCAAGTTGCTTTTCGAAGCACTAAAGAAACTTGAGGGAATATATTTACAACCTTCTTCAGCAAAAAGGAGCTTTGCAGCGACAGCATAGTTGATGTCATGATTCTAGTGAAAGCTTTAAATTTGGCTATATATATAGCTTAAAATTACATGCTGATAATTTCAAATCAACAGTTGTGCGTCTTTATGTCCTAACAAGGCTGCACTTTCACGTTAAAGGTATTAATCAGTGAAGAGAAGCGCCACGAAAAAAGAAATTGCACTTTATAGTTAGCTACACTGTTCTTAGCAGGCTGGTGCAACATATGTATGCGGACACTTCTTTGTGTTTTTCTTCTGAATGCGCAACTTCTTCTGGTGCATTCAAAAAGCTAACTTTGTGAATATAATTAAAATGAATTAAGTAATTTATTTGCACATTATAATTCCGCTGTAGGTCTCCGTTGTTTGGGTAGAAATGTACTTGCACTGTTTTTCTGTGCTTTGGCATGCTGTGTGTAGTTTTGCAGAGATCCCTTTTACTTGGCGTCATTCCTACCTGTTTTATTCGTTCCATAGGAATGTAGGATGTTGGTGTGTCTCATACTCGCACATGAGCCTGACGTTGGGGAACACTTCATGATGTAAATAAAAAAAGAATCACGAATAAACTGTGCAAATGTAGCTGCGGGGCGCTCGCGAAACCGAATGAAAGAACGAGGGACAAATGTTTATCGCGAAAGAAGGTAAATGACAAGCAGGGAAGCTCTTTGGCTTTGGGCTATGTACGTACATATTGTTTTGCCTTCTCTGCTACAACAGCGGCTGAGGAACTAAGCGCTTGACGTTGGCTTGCGGATGCCGCGGCCGCTTTTTTATGAATGCGAACCGCAAAAGAAAATGTGCGCACCTGGAATCCGAGTTAGTTTAAATCAATTCGATGTCCTTAACTACGGCGTTATTTGCAGCCGACTTTTCCGTTAGAATAATTTCTAGTTACGTGGCAGCGTGGCTCAAAACAAATTTAACGGCTTTACGCCACTACTTCAGTGTCTGCAAAACCTTTGCTGTTAGGTTAATAAATGTGTCTATTGGGCGTTGAGATGCGCTAGGAGTGCACATACAATTCATCTCTTATATGAAGTGAGTTTCGGGGATGCATCTTAACACCCGCCGATGATTTGCACGTCTATTTGATTGCGACAGAAAATGATTATCAAAATATCAGCATGCAGTGCTGGCACTGCGCCGTACGTTCCGTACAGCCCATGTTCCTACAGCGCCATCTCGTGCTATCTACATGAAGTGCCTCAGCGGCGAGGGCTTCCTGAACACACTGCCCCTATTCTAGTACACTGTACCCCTGCTACCGATGCTCCCCTCAAATGCCGCCGTCTGCCGCCGTTCTGAGGGTGCCACCACAAATAAGAACAGCGGCGCTTCCATTAACTATCGACACCCTCCCCCCTTCCCGCCTTGAGTGCACTGTAAAACTCTCAACAACGTAGAAAAACCCTTCCGAAAAGCGAACAAACACGCGACATAGCGAAAAGGTACGGGTAGGGCCATAGAGCAAACATAAAATCGTAACTACGTTGTAGCTCCCGTTGGTCGTGCTTTTTTGGCGGCGCCATGTTTTGGTTTCGATTTTAAGTCGACCCCCCAACATCTAACTTTCAAATTTTAAAAAAGTGGTCGACTTACAATCGTGTAGATACGGTACGATGAAATCTGGAAATTTTCTGAACAAAAATGCATCAAAATGCCAAAATAAATGCCTGAAGGGATTGAAGCAGGTTGTCTAGGTACAGCGAAAAAGTAATCAGTTTCCCACCAGCCGGTATTTAGCAGAGGCCACTGCTGCTTTGGCACACAGGTGCTGCTAGTTTCAAACGTGCAACGTTCACAAAATATACAATGTGTTTGACGAAAGCAAGCAGCTTTTTTGCGCCCTTTTCATCATTAGTATAACTCTAAATATGGTGCACTGCTGCCTTTCATAAGCAGTACCAAACACCAGTTTTGGACTGCACCAGGCACGTAACTGGGGGAGGGGTGGGGGGCGCTTTCCCCAAAGTTAAGCAGCATAAGCCCCCCTCCCCTCCCCTCCCCGCCCCCTGCGGCAGCACTCCTCAGACACATTCCTAAAACGCCGCCAACTCAATCTTGAGACTTGACAGCTACTCGGCAGTCAACATTTTGCTGGCTCTTACACTTCTTTTGGATGGCGGTAATTATAAGCATCTCCTGGGGTGTGAAGGCCAGTTTTCTAATCGATTCGATATGCCCGCGTGATTACCTAAAGCTGCATTCAGTTGTCACCACCTATTGCAACGGTCATGCTCATCGCCGTTGTTTCGTTAGTTCAACCTTCTTTGTTTAGACTGATCCATGGACCAGGAAAGGAATTCAATCCGTAGTCAGCTGGTCAGTATGCTTGTGGACCGAGTAGCGGCCGGAGACAACGCCAGTGGCGTTGCCAACAATGGCAGTCGCATGCTTGGTTGCTTAAATCCGCCTTTTGCGATGCCGAATTGCGCATGCGCAGCGCCCTAGCGGCTGAGGACCGAAGCAATTTGGCAGGCGCACCTGTGGGCGCACGGCCGCACTCAACTCTCTCCCCCGAGTGAGTCGAGTAGGGCCGGGGCAGGCGCTGCATTGGTCAGTGGAATAGGGCTCTAGGCGTTTATCTTACTCTTACAGACCGCACATATCTCTGCACGGTTTGCCCCGACGTATATCGCGACGCCGCCTGCCCGTCCAGCGGACAGACCTCCACTCTATAGCACACATGCTCCGGCAGTGCGGGTCGAGATATCCCCAAGTTCAGCAAGGAAGAGTGGGACTCGCGTTTGCGTGGCCCCGCTCTAGACAAGCAAATCCTGGCTGTCCGGCGTGTCCGTGACCGGGCCGGTGGGTTAGACCTAACAGTCCCGAGTGGGCCTAACCGGGTGAGCGACGAGTTCGCATCCTCGCCGGAACTCAAATAAAGTTCTTTCACTCACTTGTCAGCCTTGCCATTCTCGCTGCTGCGTGCATGGAACGCCTTTCGAACATTATTGCCATCGAAATTTGGCATGTTGCCAATGTCGTGCCTCCTAGCTGTACGGGTGCACCTCCCGTGACCATCCCAGCAGGGCAATGCAGATTTTGCGATTTCCGTCGGTAAAATGCGATCGACAGCACCGTGAAGCCTAGAGTAGTGCTGTACTTTCTGACAGGTATGTAATGGCATATGCAGTTACCTCTCCCTTTTTGTCAGTACTGACTCGTACGAATAATCTCGATGAAGACGCAAATGCATGTTTGAGCTAGCGAAACAAATGATCTCTGAGCTTGCGCGACCTGGTTGAGTGAAACGCGAAGTGTTTTTTTTCTCCATCGTATCTGTACGTCCGTCGCTAGAACGCTGTCATTTCGAAACTTCACAGTGCACACTTACAGCTTTATAAATGCTCAGCGAATGCTCGTGATGTCGGCGTAGTTATCTGTCCAAGCTAAGATCACCTGCACTGCCGGGCTGACGTGGTAAACAGCGTGCACTGTGGAAGTAGCTGATAGTGATAGCTAGCAATCGTTGCTAGTTGTGATTTCATCATTCTTGTCAGCACCAAGTACAGTGATATTTACTTGCAGAAGGTTTTTATGTTTGTTTAGCGAATCGGGATGTAGTATGGTATGTAATAAGGCTCATTTTCCTGTGCGGCGCCTTCTGGAGTCGAGTGGCGCGTCTTATTGTGTAACTGACTCTTTTCAGGGGCACCTTCGCTGTCACCCAGACATCTGGACTTCATACTGAGACGTGCACTTATTTATCTTTTTCGGGTGATCGCTTTTTATTGTGAAACAAATGTTATCGCTTAGTGCAGAACACGCCCGCATGTATCGGAAGTTTCTCAAATGTTTTAGATCGTTCTATCCGCCCTCTGTTGTCGCCGAACCTTGAGTAATCTGATTTCATGTATGCGCGACGCCAATGGCGTAGAACTTTCTGGAAGACACGCGGGCACCAGCGATTACTCTCGAACGTTTGATAGCTCATGTATAAAAGCTGACGCGCTTGACCCGCTGATCAGATTTGGACGATCGCCGACTGCACTCGCCGCTATCGTTGTGCTTTAAGTGTAGCTTGTTTTTGTGGGCACAGGTTCGGCCAATAAAAGTTAGCTTCGTCATTCACACTATTGCTACTGTGTTCTTCGGCGTCACTACTACGTGACAATACCAACGCTGTTTGTGTACACACACCAGTATTAAAAATGACGTGGTCGACTGCTATTGTTCGTACCGCGGCGCGTTCTAAAAAGAAGACAGACGCCCCACAAACAGGGAGGTATCACTGATTTTGGTCATTCTGACCATTTTTTGGCATTTTCGTAATGTACACACATTTTATGTGGGTAAATAACAGATCCAACTTGGCATTCTGTTGGCCTGCCCACTGCCTGTCTATGTATATATGCCTAGCACTATGACACACCATAAAGCAAGACATGCAGTAGTGAAACGCGAGTCACCCTAAGAACTACACCTCATGTCCTATTTGAATCATGCGTTTTTGTGTGTACTGATACTGTTTTATTACTTGTTCACTTTACGCCGCAGGTGCAGCGGTTTCAGGCCAAGGAGGTGCTTGTAAAGCATTGCCGAAGCTCTTCTTCCAGCCGTTCGTTACGCTGAAGAAACCTCCGTGTAAAAGCATTCACCAGAGGGCTCGATGGCTAGCTGGCAATTAAAAAAAATTATGGGGTTTTACGTGCCAAAACCACTTTCCGATTACGAGGCACGCCGTAGTGGTGGGCTCCGGAAATTCCGACCCCCGGGGTTCTTTAACGTGCACCTAAATCTAAGTAGATGGGTGTTTTCACATTTCGCCCCCATCGAAATGTGGCCGCCGTGGGCGGGATTCGATCCCGCGACCTCGTGCCCAGCAGCCCAACACCATAGCCACTGAGCAACCACGGCGGGTGGCTAGCTGACGATGACAATATACCATGCGTGTACATGTTGTTTCGGTCTCGTCTCACACGCTGCGTGTTTGGTCGCGAGTCTCGCGTGGCGCGGCTGCCACGGCGCCTGCCAAATTGTTTTTCGTGGTCACCATACGATGGCGCCACAATGCATCGCAAAAGGCCGATTTCTCTATGGCACCATCTTCATCAAAACTTTTCTCTGTAACTCGCTCGTACGCCCAAAACTGGAATATGCATGCTCAGTGTGGAATCCCAATATTGAGTGTTTCATTCAAACTTTGGAATTGGTGCAAAATCACATCGCAAGATGCATACTTCACAAGTACTCTCGTCTATCTTCTAGTGTGTCCACCATCAACGCTACTCTGAACCTTTCTCTTCTTTCCTTACGAAGGAAAGTGTCTCTGTTATGACTCTTCCACAAAATTTATCATCTAAAAGTCCTATGTGAGCAAGAATACATTTCGTCCCACAGAGATCACCTTCATAAAGTAGACGTCCCGTTTTCTCGAACTAACTCATTTTTTTATTCATTCATTCTTAAGACAAGTAATGATTGGAGCCGCCTGCCCACATCAATTGCCGCAATTACCGACACTGTGACTTGTTTAAATCTCCTATTGAAGTTATTGTTTATTTTCAATAATCTGCATTTTGCTGCAACATAGTCAAATGTTGACGTAGTAGTTCTGCGGAAACCCGCAAGGTGGAGAGAAGTAATGAATAAAGGGGAAAATCAGACACCCACCCGTTCGTAGCAATTGCTGCAAAGGAAACCCATACGGGTTCCTTTGCAGCCTCATAGTTGAAGAAAAATTTGTCCTGGTCCGGACCAGGACAAATTTTTCTTCAACTATGAGGCTTTTCTTTCGAGGAACCCGTATGGGTTTCCTTTGCAGCAATTGCTACGAACGGGTGGATATCTGATTTTCACCTTTATTCATAGTCAAGTGTTGTTTCTGTTTTTGTTTTCTGTATTTCTGTGTTAATACATTTATTTTCCATGCATTCCACTCCATTCTGTAATGCCCACGGGCCCCGAAGGTATTTAAATAAATAAATAGATGAATAAATAAATGAAATTTCCTTTTGCTTCATTATTTCATCGAGTGACGGCTCGCCGCGACCATGGAAAATCCTCGGAACCACATACCCATGATAAAGGTTAGATAAGGTGGAAAATAAAATCACGCGAAACAGCATCCACGATCACATGATCAAACCCTGCAATAACCGTTAAACCCATAAGGAATGTGAATGTCACCCGTTACCTCATCTGGTTTTTCCCAAATTGTACAGCACTTTTCATGTAAAATTGGCAACTGGAAACAAGAGTCGTAAGGAGTTGAGAAATTAAGCGATCTACTAAAGGAGAGAGCCAAAGCAACAGCCAAACAGGAAGGAAAAACGAAAATTATCAAATTTACCCTTTGCTTGTGAAACTATTTATGGATCAACATATCTTTATTTAAAAAGGAAGTAGAGAAAGCACCACCAGAAGTAAAGAAGGATTCCATGTGCTTTGAATGACACTTCTACTGTTATCAGTCTAACTGCCTGACGTAGCCACTTCTCTGCTATGCTTATGTGTGTGTTTTTCTAACTTTCTGTGGTGGGCGCAGGTCTAGAACCGCAGCATCCTGCGCTCTACGCAGTTGTATGGGACTGGCGGCCACGCATTATTACGCAACTTCCAAAATAACAATACGAGTCGGTTTTTGGCACTTAACTTGGCAGAGCAATAGACTAGGGATCCAAATGAAGTGTGGTTGTTACGCAAATATATATTTATCTGCATTTCTCCGGAGCTTATTAAAAACAACGCTACTAGTGTCCTTCCTGCGCTTCTTTCCTGCATGAGTCCATTTGATGTAGTTCCTTGTTTGCCAAGCAAAGGAGAGGTCTATCTCAAGGGTGTTTACCTGTGAAATACAACTTATTTCATTTCTATTTTGCGGGTATACGCGTTTTTATGGCGAAGGGTGGCCATTATTCACATTTACACTAGTAAAGATACCCCCCCTCATTTGGACAGAAAGGTTACCCCGCCCCCCCCCCCCTCCCCCTTTAAAAAAAATCCTGGGTATGTGCCTGGACCACACATTTACCTTTAACTGGAAGCTGAGCAATAGTGTTGGCCTACTGTATCACACTTATTTTTCCTGGAAATGTTTTTATATTTTATTTCGTATGCATTTGTGCAATATGAAGAAAATATGAAGCACTTAAAATTCCAGGACAAGTCTTTCGCACCTTGCCTTTAAAGGGTTAAAGAATAAAGACGACCTGTCTTCCCTTAATGCACACCCGGTACTTTCAGGTCACAAACAACTATCAGTGTGACATAACATTCTTGATAGCAAAGTAGCAAGCATAGTGTGTTAAACAAACAAACAAAAAACACATCAGACCCTAAAGGGCCTGAGCTCTGGCAACATGTGTTGACCGCAGCTCCTACTGGCACAGCCTTGATGAACTGGCACAGCATTTCAGCCACTGAGTTAGCAAGACTGGAGGGTAGGCAACATCATTTCAAATTAGTCATGATTTGTTTATATGCCCAATCGCCATTACAAGCTGAAAAAAGAAAAACTCCCTTTTATTAAAACAATACATGGCAAAAGCTAACAAAATACTGTGGGCTACCAGTATGGATCACCAACATGACCACAGATCAGTCCCACTTGAGCTCTCAAATGGTTTACAAAAGACTGTGTTTTGTGTTTTTAAAGTTCTCATGTTCGATGCCCTTCAAACATCACAAATCAGTATGTGGTTATAATAATACTTATAATCCACTTTTGCGTACTTCATGCCCAAATTTGTGGTATTTAAATGTAGGGACCACGCACACAATAAGCCTCACCAAAACTGAGCAATCCTACGCAGTGAACCGACTTGGCATGCGTTACCAAACCTGCACTGGCTTTGCACAGACATCACTCACAAATGCCAACTGAACACAACTTCTATGCTCAATCGAACAGGCATAAGCTGATCCTTTCATTCTTACAAAACCACAGCAGAAAATACGTACACTGTGTCCACGGTCAAGCTCTTCCTTGCGCTTTGCCAGCTTTTCCTTCTGGTCCGAAAAATTGATGAACTGGTCCAAGGCTTTCTTGTTGACATGGCTGTATTTCTTGAGCTCATGATTACATTGCTCAAGCTTCTTGAACAACTGTAACAAATTAACATTTTCAATTTTCACATGTTGAAGGGAGCACTGCAATAGGGAAGGAGCCACACATAGTAAAACCATTCAAGTACTCCGATACAATCACCTAGCCAGGCACAACACTAACAGATGAAGAAGCCAAAGAGCATGGTCAAAGAGGGCCAAGCAGGTGCACTTTCAAAGGCTGGCTTGGCAGCTTTCATGTCTCCACACAGGATAGGCTTACTTTACATCATCACTACATGGTGCCTTACAGCAGAAATGTGGATTTCAGGGGGCTAAGTCCAACTTGGGTTTGACAATACTTATAATCCACTTCTGTTTTAAGATATCTTGCAAAATCTGGAACTGTCTAGCAGATTTACTTTTTTTTAAATCTTTGATCTTGGTTGCATGCTTTATTACCGGATCAAATTAAAGCAACGTGGACGGATTCACAGGTTTTAAGGATAAACATATTTTCTGTGGTATGTGAAAGCTCTTTTTTGAAATGACACCCCTAGGTGTAAAAAAACTATTCCTTCTGGAAGCATATCTTAAAATATTTTCACATGTGAATACATTTGTTGTTTTGCAGAGCTGTTTTTGTCCATCTGAAAAGCCCCCTAATGGTTCTATAAGGCTTTACTATTTGGACTACAAATTATCCATGGCACTGCATACCCTCAGGCACCAATATGACATCACATTGGCATCTAATAAATAACAAAGCTGTCACTGCTCATTCATGCTGTTTGCCACCTACCAACAAAAGCAGTCGCATACCTGGCTATGATTCTATATTCACTTGGTTAAAAATGAGGCCTTTGAAGTTACGGCTGCTGCAAAAATCAACACCACGGTGTATGTCGTGACAGCTAAAACATCCTGCAATACAGTTCTTCATCAAAGATTAATCACTGCAGCATATGCCAGGGAGGATCAGGGAGGATAAAATGCTCATGCTTTCCTTGCAATATCTGAAATTGCCTTGCAGATTTACTTTTTTTTTTTATCTCTGACCTTGGTTGCATTCTTTAGTATCAGGTCAAATTAAAGCAACACCGACAGATTCACGAAACATTTGCCGCATTTGAACAATGAGAGAAGTGCAATGAACCTTCAGCCAAATGGTTAATTCTATTATATTTGAGCAGTTACAACATGCTGATTCTATGGACATTTCCAAGTGAACTTTGCGACAACAGATGGTGACCATGCAGCCCTGAAGTCCCAATGCGGGTGTGTGCATGGCACTAAATGCAATGAAAAGGTGTTGATCATTACTGCCTACTAATGAGTGTGGTGATGCTAACTACGCCATTTCATTTACGTTGGATGCCAGCCACACCCACTTTGCTTTGCACATTTGCAATGCACACTTTGGCTATCTGAACTAACCAGTTTGCGGCGAAATACACCTGAATAAACTATAGTTTAAAGGGCCCCTCACCAGGTCTGGCCATTTTGAGCTGACAAGCGCAGAGCATACAATGCGTGCCAAATATTGTATCTGCAGAGTATTACATTACTACAAACCTCAGAAACATCTGAAATTTTCAAACCGAACGCCGTTTTCCCTTTCCCTCGTGGCGACCGTGCTCCAAGCCAGACGGTGACGTCCTCGTGTTCCTGCGCCTATGTGGTCGCGTCCGCAGTGTGACGTCGCTCGTAGTGACACGTGACTTCGATAATTATTCAAGGCACCAACTGTTATTTGTGTGATCTGCTGCTTGAATTGACGAATGGAAGTTTAGAGAAATAATGAAACACACAAATGGAATGTCTGCGTATTTGTTGTTTTACTTTGCACCGAAGCAAGAGAGATGTACTTTTGCTTAGTCTGCTTGTTCCCACGGTCGTGAAGTCACGTGCGTAGGTACCAAAACTATGCCATTTTCTACCGTATTCCAGCGCGTGATCATGCTCTGCGATCCACTTGTTCTGCCTCAGTATCCGTGTAGCACTGAATTATACCGTTAGTCATGCGACCTTGTGCACTGCACGCAAATTCGTGCGCTGCGCGAAAACAGACAATCACAATAACAAAAAAAGGGGGGGAGGGGGGCAAGGAGAAAATGAAGGCGGGACCCATGACGTATACATCCCGCAATCCTTGAGGTTCGGTATGGCAGAACGCAGGGAAGAAATTTCGCTTGCAGAGGCTAGACGGGGCAAGTGGAGAGAGTGTCTCACTATGCCGTGGAGCTCGCCTAATGAAATCACGGGTTCGCAGCACTAAAATATTTCTATCTTGGCTATTAATGAGCCGATACGAAAAACTTCTGTGGCAGAACGCTCCCTAGAGGACACGTAGCAACGTCCAGCGTATAACCAAAATTTGCTATGGGGCCTGGTGAGGGGTCCTTTAATGGCATTACATAATGCATACACTTGGTAGGACCAGAGGGCGACTCAGTATTACACGCTTTTCCCAAATTCGCAAGGGTTGAATTATCGAGGTTTTATTGTATGTGTCTGAAACGCGTAGTATTTTTTTTTTCTTACTTTAGCAGAGCAGAGTGTCACTGGCACAATAAATTACCAAGTTGTTCACTGTAGTTAAGCAATAGAGAAGGCACGCTTACATATAAGCGTCATTCCATGCCAAGTGTCCCATATGTGTTGCTTGACCATCTCAGATAAAAAAAAAAAGCAGAAAGTTGGGCAAGTTGGTTGTGATTCATTTTTAAAGAACTTCTTTAGTGCAAGGAAAGACAGAAAAGCACACACTAACAATGTTGTCTACGTGTGCTGCTCTGTCGTCTGTTTTTCCTTAACACTGAAAATAGTTGATTCGGGTTTAAAGGCGCAAAAGCGAAAGGCCATGCTGTGCCAGTCACAAGACAGTTCAAAATCCAATGTGAAGGCAGTCAAAGCTGCGTTACCTTATAGACGACGTAAATAACCAGTTTCATCCAAAAAGTTTAACAAGGCAGTGAGTAGCACTAGCGGGTCATCTCCAAATATCAAGGAAGGGTGTACTGGTATGCGTGACGCAAATAGTGTAAAACTTTGTAGAAGACACGCGGGTCCAAGTGATTACTCTGAAACATTCGACGACTAATGTATAAAAGCCGACGAGCTTGACCCACTGATCAGATTCCCGACGATCGCCAACTGCATTCGCCACTATCATTGTGCTTTAAGTGTAACTTGCTTTTGAGGGCACAAGTTCGCCCAATAAAGATTTAGCTTCACCATTTAAAGTTTTGCTACTGTGTTCCTGCCTGTTGCTACCACGTGACATCTGGTGGAGATGCTAGTGCGTTCATATACTGAACGCCACCGCAAAGCCGCGATCCAAGCCCAAACCCGATGACAGCACCAACGACGCCAAGGATCAGCGAGCTAACCGTAAGCAGCAAGGACTGCTACTGAATATGGACCTCTTCACTAGAAGACCAGAGGAATCAAGCCCAAGTCAGCAACCCCAATGGCTGCCCCAGCATCCCCCTTTCTGCTGCAACAACCTCGGGACCCACCAACCTTCCATGGATCATTGTCTGAAGACCCAGAAACCTGGCTGGAGACGTATTATCTAATCACAACTTTCCACAACTGGGACTTCGACGACAAGCTGCGGCATGTATACTTCGCCTTAGAAGATGCTGCCAGAATGTGGTTTGAGAAGCGGGAGTCGACCCTGACAATGTGAGACCTGTTCCGTAGCGGCTTCCTGCAGACCATTACGAACTTTATGCACAAGGAAAGGGACGAAGCTATGCTAGAAGCCGAGTAAAATTACCCAACGAAAACATAGCGATCTTCACTGAGGAGATGATGCACCTGTTTCACCACGTCGACCCCGAAATGTCTGAGGAGAAAAAGCTTCGCCTACTCATGCGTGGCGTCAAGCCAGAACTTTTCACCGAAATGATACAAAATCCACCGAAAACCGTCGAAGAGTTTCCTCACGAGGCCACAAGCATCAAGAAAACTTTGGAAATGCAGAATCGGCAATTGAACCGCCACGCAAGCCCAGCAAACTACACCGAAATTCAATCACTGGGCCCCGACAACCTACGCGAAACCATCAGAGCGGTCGTGAGAGAGGAATGTCAGAGAATGTTCCCAAGATCCCAGCCTCAGGTTGCCTCCATCGCTGACGTCATCAGAAAAGAAATCAAGCGGTAACTGGAACTTCCCGAAGGCCAGCCTAAATCACCACAGGCCCAGCCTGAAGCGACGACCAATGCCGCCTTCGCTTGCAATCAATACTCCGTGCCCGTGCCAGAGCGCTATAACACTGCAGTTTCGGCGTCCGCCGCCACCACCAGCTCGCCCACCTGTCTTCCAACGAAACTACCTTAGGAAGACAGACATCTGGCGCGCTCCTGACGACAGCCCGCTCTGTTACCACTGCGGAGAAGCGGGTCACATCTACCGCCGATGCCCATACCGGGAGATGGGACTGCAAGTGTTCGCCGTTAACGCTCCACAACCCCAGTTTGGCGAATGACCTCGCAATATTGCCGACAACCTTGCTGCCACTAAGTGGAGCCCTCGATGACCGTCCCGTTCGCCATCACCAGGTGCCTGTCACCTGTCGCCGCAGCACTGACCATACATTGGTCCAGCCCGGGGCCGGTCTGCAAGCTCATATCTGGAAAACAAAAAGCAGCAAGCGATGGAGGTGCGGTAGCTGTTTGTCGAACTGATGAAGATCTTCTGCCGCCACTGAAGACGCCAAAAAGTCTTTCTTGACAATATATCAACGAGACGCCGCCATCCCAACGAAGCCTGGAAGCAAAGAATATGCCGACGAAAAACGACTTGACGAAGCGACGTTTCAGCTTCAGATCAACAAGAAGCAGCCATGATCCGACGCCAAGACCTAACTGCAACGCAATACAAACAACTACCGATTTCGACGTGCTTCTCGATGGCCACGCAGTCATCGCCTTAGTGGACACAGGAGCTGATTACTCCGTTATGAGTGGACCCCTTGCTGCCCAGTTCAAGAAAGTGAAGACTGCATGGGAAGGCCCTCAAATTCGGACAGCTGGGAGACACTTGATAACACCAATTGGAATCTGCATGGCCAGAATTACCGTTAATGACCGCACATACCCTGCCACCTTCATTATCCTTCAACGGTGCTCACGATACGTAATTCTCAGCATGGACGTTCTGAACCAACACGGTGCAATCACCTGAAGTCGAAGTCGATAATGCTACCCAAAGACTAAGCGATACCACCAGAAAACTCTCGTAGATAGTTGCCATGCCTTCAGTGTGCTCCAAAATCAAGTCAGCATCCCGACCAGCTCCAGCATTGTCATTTCCATCGGCACCAAAACACCTGCCAACGTAGAAGGCCTCATCGAGGGTAACCAACATTTGCTGCTCGACCGTGAAATTTCCGTTCCAAGAGGGATCGCTCGACTGCACGGAGGAAAATTGAAAGTGTTGGTGACGAACTTCAGCCAGGAGTTCAAACACATCAACAAGGGCACGCCGATCGCATACATCGAGGAAATACTGGAAATCCACAATGCGTTTGTTCTTGTGGATTCTGGCGCATCTACCCCGATGACCGCAGTTCCCGAACCAGACTTTAACATAAATCCAAGTCCATGATTAAGCAGCGACAGCTCAGAAGTCTGCTCCGACAATACAATGACTGGTTTTCGACGTCATTGCGGATTCAACAGACATCAGTCGCAAAGCATCACATAATCACTGAAATGTGTGCTCGACCACTCTGCCAGAGATCTTACCGAGCTTCGGCAGGAGAATGTGAAGCTATAAGACAACAAGTCGACGAAATACTGCACGACGACACCATCCGACCGTCGAAAAGCCCGTGGGCATCCCCTGTTGCCTTGGCGAATGAAAAGGACGGACCCTTACGTTTCTTCGTCGATTATCGTCAACAGAACAAGACCACAAAGAAAGATGTATACCCCCTACGACGGATAGACAACACATTGGATCGGCTCTGCAACGCTAAATACTTATCGATGGAGCTCAAGCCTGGCTACTGGCAAATAGAAGTCAACGAGAGATTGCGAAAAGATCGCCTTCATCACGCCAGATGGCCTCTACGAGTTCAAGGTCATGCCATTCGGACTGTGCTCGGCCCCTGCAACGTTCCATCGCGTCACGGACACGGTGTTAGCAGGATTGAAGTGACAGGCCTGTCTTGTTTACTTGGAGGACGTCGTCGTCCTTGCTGGGAATTTCGATAATACCCTTAGGTGGCTTGCGACAGTGCTAGAGGCCATCAAGTCCTCAGGGCTCACTCTGAAACCGGAAAAATGCCGCTTCGCTTACGATGAGCTTCTATTCCTGGGCCACGTCATCAGCAAATCTGGAGTCTGCCCCGACCCCCAGAAGACAGCCGACATCGCAAAGTTCCAGCAGCCCATCGACAAGAAGGCATTGCGTAAATTCCTTGGCATGTGTGCCTACTACAGGCGCTTTGTCAAGGACTTTTCACGCATCGCTGAGCCGCTAACGCATCTAACCAAATCTGATGTCGAGTTCAAATGGCAAACGGCGCAGGCCAACGCATTTCAAGGACTGAAACGACGCATGCAATCGCTGCCGGTACTTGCGTACTTCGACAAGGACGCCGATAGAGAAATACACACTGACACCAGTAGCCTACGCCTCGGTGCCGTCCTAGTTCACAGAACGCATGATAGCTTGAACGCATGATAGTTTATGCTGGCAGGTCGTTGTCAAAAGCAGAAGGCCATTATTCTACAACTGAAAAGTAATGCCTTGACATCGTTTAGGCTACAGCTAAATTTCACCCTTACCTATATGGCAGGCCATTCAATGTTGTCGGCGACCACGACGCGTTGTGCTGGCTAGTGTAATTAAAGGCCCCTTTAGGATGGCTGGCACAGTGGAGCCTAAGACTGCAAGAATATGACATCACTGTAACCTACAAGTCTGAACGAAAACGCTCTGATGTTGATTGCCTATCACGGGCCCCCATTGATCCGCCACCACAATATGACGAGGATGACGACGCCTTCCTTGGAATAATAAGCGCAGAAAACTTCGCTGAACAGCAATGAGCAGAACTGGAGCTGAAAACCCTCGTCTATTATTTGGAAGGGCACACCTACGTTGTCCATAGGGCATTCAAACGAGGATTGTCTTCATTCTCGCTTCAAAACAACCTACCCGTAAAGAAGAACTTCTCGCCGGCTACCTTCGTGTTGTTCACTCAGCGTTGCATCCACAAGTACTGCACAGCCTACATGACGGTCCGACCGCTGGACCCCTGGGATTCTTCCGGACACTATCGAGGATGCTGGAAAAGTATTACTGGCCACGCCTGACCGCCGACATTCCCCGTTACGTCAAGACATGCCGAGACTGTCAGCTACGCAAGACACCACCGACAAGGCCAGTAGGATTACTACAGCCGATCGAGCCTCCTTGCCGACCATTTCAGCAGACCAGGATGGATTTGTTGGGACCGTTTCCAGCGTCAACATCCGGAAATAAGTGGATCGTCATGGCGACGGACTATCTCACCCGCTTCGCTGAAATAAAGCTCTACCGAAAGGCAGCGCAGCCGAAGTGGTGAAATTTTTCGTCGAAAACATTCTGCGACGACATGGTGCCCCAGAAGTCCTCATCACCGACAGAGGAACAGCGTTTACAGCAGAGCTCAGCCAAGCCATTCTGCAGTACAGCCATACAAGCCACAGGAGGACAACTGCCTACCACCCGCAGACGAATGGTCTCACGGAGTGCCTGAATAAGACCCTCGCCGACATGCTAACAATGTACATCAATGTCGAACACAAGACCTGCGATGCCATCCTGCCATACGTAACCTTCGTTTACAACAGGGCAGTGTAAGACACAACACTGATCATGCTGTGCAAGCTGGCTTACCTCAGGAACCTGACGACAACTTTCGATGCCATGCTGCCGCACATCACCTATGAAGAGAATCTTGACCTACCTACAGCGCGCCGAAGAAGCCAGATAGCATGCCCACTTACGGATCTAGAACCAGCAGAGGACCGACAGCCAACACTACAACCTTCGATGACATTACGTCGAGTACCAGCCGGGCAGCCGTGTTTGGGTTTGGACCCCGATACGCCGACAAGGACTCAGTGAGAAACTATTGCGACGCTATTTCTGACCCTACAAGGTCATCCGACATATTGGCGCACTGGACTATGAGGTCGTGCCAGACGGCATTTCGCGCACACAGCGCCGCCGCACACGATCTGAAGTGGTCCACGTGGTGCGTTTTAAACCGTTTTACGCGCACTGACGAATTTTCTTATTTTGTTGTTTCTTTGCTACGGGTATTCTTGTTTATTACTTTCGTCTGTTTGCAGCATCGGGTTGATGCTTTTTAAGAGGAGGGTATTGACACGTGTACTTGTTCATCTTTATTGGGCAACCACGTTTCACTGCCTAACAAATGTTATCGCACAGCGCAGGATGCGCCTGCACGTGTCCGAAGTTTCTGGAATGTTATCGATGGTTCCATCTGCTGTCTGTGACTGAACCTTGTGTAATCTGATTGCATGTATGCGCGACGTGAATAATGTAGAACTTTGTGGAAGACACACGGGTCCTAGTGATTACTCTAGCACATTCGACGACTGATGTATAAAAGCCAATGTGCTTGACTCGCTGATCAGATTTCGATGACCGTGGATCGCGTTCGCGGCTATTGATCTCCTTTGAGTGTAACTTGCTTTTGTGGCACAAATTCACCCAATAAAATGCTAGGTTCGCCATTCACCATTTTGCTTTCTTCCCCGTCCTTACCACGTGACAATATCTATTTACTAGATACACCAGTTTTTCCCTAAAAAGCCATCAATTTTCATAGACTATTCGGTGAAAGAACGTTGTAAGGAATGAAATGAGAAGATTTGCAAATCACACTTTATAGTGTTGTAGCCTGCTCTTTTATAATCAAGTATTTGCCCAGGTGTTAGATGACGTATGCATGAAGGTGTGTGAACTGTGAACTCCAATAATGAGCGGTCACTGAACCCATCGGTAATTGTAATGGCACCAACCCTCTCATGTGCAGATGTTAAGACTACATCTATAACGTATTGTAGGGAAAAGGCACAATCACAAAGAGGACATACAGACACACGTCACAGGCACTGTGATGACTGTGACATGTGTGGCTTCTTTGTGAATGTGGATTCGCATTACAATATGTCATTAACCAAACACCAACTAGCCCAACAGTAAGTTCTTCTGCAGAATACATCTAAACGTTAGTAACACGAGTTGGTTCGACAACTAATTGCTTAAAGGAATGATGATATGTTTAATGCCGCAAGGGCCAACTCTGGTCAAAAAGCGCCATGAAAATGATGACTTTTTAATTGCACAATGTAGTGCAAAGTGTAGATGGAACACAGCTGCATTTGGGCCTAAAATATAGTCACCTGTAGAGCGCATAAGATATAAATACAGTCGAACCTCGATATAACAAAGTCCAATTTGCAGCCGAAAATCTTGTTAAATAGCGAGTTTCGTTAAGTCGAGGTTCGCATGTTTCAGCAGTTCAAATAAAGATGCAGGTTCTTGGAACACTTCTGGTTCATGGCACCTTGTAGATAGCAAAATTGCAAAGATAACCAATAATCCCCGGAACTAATAACAACCAAGAGCGTGATGCCCGATAGCGAGCGGGTACGAACACATTTTTCTCCTTTACGCGTGCGGTGAAGAGCAGGTCTGCAGCAAGCGCTGCGCCTAGTGCTCATAGCTGCCACTAGATGTGGCCATCAGTGCCATCATCATCATGATTTGTCGTCACTAAAAAAAAAAAAAAAAATCCTTTCACAAGGACATGGCAACCCGTGGCGCAAAGAAAAAAAAATATGCGCATACCAGAGCTATCAACTTGAACATTCTCAGTTAAGCTCAGTTAACATTGCTCAGTTAAGCAATGACGACGTTGATTCATGAACGGTGGAATATTTAATTTAACTTCCCACAGAGCAATTCTATGCAACTCAGGTGGAAGCGAAGAACTCCGTCAGCTTCATCTGCCACTTTTTAATAAGCGTCGGGGTTTTAAGGCGCTCGCAGGTTGACAGGGCTGCCAAGGCTTGCTCTTGGAGTGCGCGCCCGCATACGTGCGTAAGAGATCCAGCACATCCATGGCCTGCTTCGGTGAAGCTATGCTGCTTGCCGCCTGGAGTTATTCGTCTGAGTCGTTGTCTTGCATTTCTGTATCTGTGACGCTCTGGATTACTGCGTCATCGTCCAGCTCTTCAGTTGTCACAGTGCAAGCATCGCTGAAGACAAAGTCCTCGAGTGTCACGTCACTTCGAGCACCTCCCTGATCGCAAAGCAGCTGCCACCAGTCAACGACATCTGTTGTGTACGCCATACTTTCGTCACTGTCATTGTACTCATGGCAGAGCAGGGCCTTACGTCAGATTTACATTATGGCATGAATAACAGCAAAATTATTGATTGCATCTTTCTCGACTATGCAAAAGCCTTTGACAGAGTTGCTCACTGTCGTCTAATAGCTAAATTACCTGCTCTTAGGATTGACTCATTAACATTATCTTAGCTTCGCAGTTTCTTATCTAATCGGCACCAGTTCGTATCTGTGAATAACTTTAGCTCCTCCCAGTCTGTTGTAACGTCAGGTGTACCCCAGGGTAGTGTGCTAGGCCCTCTTCTTTTCTTAATTTTTATAAATTATTTACCGAGTAACATTTCATCCTGCATACGACTGTTTGCGGATGATTGCGTCATTTACAGAACAATTAACTGTCATGATGATCACCTAACTTTGCAAAATGACCTTCACCTAGTTAATCAGTGGTGCGACCGTTGGCAAATGACACTTAACACATCTTAGTGGTGCGTTCTTTCCTTCACTCGTACGAAATCATATCCTAAGTTTCCTTACAAAATCTGCTCGTCGGAAGTTCGCCGTGACTCTACTTACAGATATCTTGGTGTTTATTTTTGTACTAACCTAGCCTGGAGCTTTCACATAGAGAAGATATGCGCTAAAGCTAACAGAACTTTAGGGTTTTTACATCGTCATCTGCACCTCTTGCCATCTACCATCCATCAACAAACCTACCAAACTTTTGCACGCCCTCAACTTGAATATGCTTCATCGATCTGGTCTCCTCATCAAAAATACCTAATAGATAAATTGGAATCCATCCAAAATCGTGCTGCCCGCTTTATAACTTCTAACTACAGTCGTCAATCTGGCATTACCCAAATTAATCGTGATATTCCCCTGCCGGACTTGGATTCCCACCGCTCTGTTGCTGTCCTACACCTCTTTCATAAATACTACTAACTCATGGTCCAGCCGCTTGTCACTTGAAACACTTTCTCACACATCTACTCGACTGCACAATCATCTCAGTTTCAGGCGCATTTTTGGCCGCACACAATCATTCAATAACTCTGCATTACCGCGCGCCATCGCACTATGGAATTGCCTTCCAAATAATATTGTCTCAATAAAAGATCCTGCCAAATTTCGTGAAGATTTGGAACTTCACATGTTCGCTTGACTTTGTTGTACAACTTTGTATTGTATTTGCCTTTGTATTGTTTTAGGACTTTGTTTTCCATTGTATTTCCTTCAATTTGTATATATTTTTTTCCAATGTTTAACAGTGTTCCTTTTTTTTGCAATGTACAAATTTATTTGTTTCTCTTACTATGTAGTTACCTTCTTTGCGTTAAATATTTGTCAGTTTTTTGTAACCCCCCCTACTCAATGCTCCTCCGAGCCTGTAGGGTAAACTGAATAAATAAATAAAAAAGGTCCGGGCTTGTTTCATGACCATGTCGCACTTCACTGGCAGGGACCGATCACGCATTTCAGCGACGTACACCGCAAGCTTAGCCTACAGCTCCAGAAAGTGTCTGGACTTCGGCATGTGGGAAATTCATCACTTGCCGTCACAGGTGAAAATTTCGCTTCGCTGCAGTCGCCACTCTCGCACCACCCGTTTGTGATTTTTTTTTCTTCGGTGTAAAGGATGGCAGCCCTCTTGAACAGTGCTGTGAACGAGTGCCGAACGATTAGTCGGCCTGGAGTACTCATGACGACTGGGGAAGCATAGAAGTACTGTGTAGCTGGCAGTCAAGCGGAACGCATCAAACCAATGCCAATGCCTTTCAACAGAGAAAGAAACCCGCGAACGGTGTCTGCTCTTCCATGAACTACCGATACTCCCCGCAAGCGCCGCCGTTCTGAGGGTGCCGCCGCAAATGGGAACAGCGGCGCTTCTATCAACCATCGACACCCCCCCATGAGTGTTGCATGCACTGTAAAACTCTCAAAAATGTTGAAAAACCCTTCCGAAAAGCGAACAAACACGCGAGATAGCGAAAAGATACGGGTAGGGCCATAGAGCAAACATAAAATTGTAACTACGTTGTAGCTCTCGTTGGTCTCGCTTTTTTGGGGGGGCCATGTTTTGGTTTCCATTGTAAGTCAACCCCCCCAACTTCACTTTCAAAAAAAGTGCTCAACTTACAATCGTGTAAATACGGTAACCAACTGAGAAAACGTGCCCAACGACCGCTGTTCGTAAACTTACTTCCGGTTGGCGCTTTCCCGTTCCAACAGGCCGGTGGCGTCATAGCGTGACGCGTTCTGGAACTTCTGAAGCACTCCGCCTAGCACTACAGGAGCGCTACACTACAGGAGGTCTCTCTTAAAATCTAACATTCTTTTATTTGCTGACGACTGTGTTATTTTTCGCAAAAAAAGAGCTCTTAATGACACTACCCTCTTACAGTCAGGTCTTGATGTTGTTGTTGCCTGGTCCAAAGCATGGTTATTGGAACTTAACACTAGCAAATGTAAAACAATGCATATTTCTCACACTAAGACCTCCACACCACCTTTCTACCTTAACAATGTTCAATTAGAATTAGTCACCTCGCACAAATACTTTGGCATTAATATTACCACTAACTTAACCTGGAACCTTCACACCAAACATATAATTAGCAACACCAACCGCATGTTAGGTTACTTAAGCCGTAACTTCCTCAGAGCACCATCATTGCTTAATCTATTGCTGTACAAAACACTAATCCGTTCCGAACTATAATACGCATGCTCGGTATGGAATCCAAGTCAGGATAAACTTGTAACGGCACCAGAACTGGTTAAAAAAACCTCAATGAAGTCTAATCTTGCCCTCCCATCCCTGTCTGCGCGCCGCCAAATTTCCCGACTAACTCATTTTCATAAGTTGTATTATCGTCCTTTTCTGCGCGACCAACTTAACTCTAGACCACATAACCAATCCCATCGCATCGACCACAGCCACAAAATTGAAATTGATATTTGCAACAGTAAGCATTTCTTTCACTCTTTTTTGCCCAGCACTAGTTGCGACTGGAATCACCTTCCTTCTGTTGCTGTATCTATCAGTGATAACCAAATCTTCAAAAATTTTCTAGCTAACAATGTATAAACAAGGTCTTTGTAATGTTGCTTATTCATGTTATTGTGCTAATATATAATCTATTTTCTTCTAATGATATAGCTAACATTGTAATATGAGTGAATATTGTCACGTGCTGGTGACGTTGAAGAACACAGTAGCAATACTGTGAAAGACAAAACTAACTTTTATTGGGCAAACCTGTGCCCACAAAAACAGGCTACACTTATAGCACAATGATAGCAGCGAACATGGTCGGCGATCGTCAAAAATCTGATCAGCGGGTTAAGCACGTCCGCCTTTATACATCAGTTGTCGAATGTTCCAGAGAAATCGCTGGGACTCGCGTGCCCTCCACAAAGTTCTACATCATTCGCGTTGCGCACACATACGATCAGATCACACAAGGCTCGGTAAGAGACAGCGGATGGAAGCATCGACAACATTCCAGAAGCCTCCGACACGTGCAGGCGCATCCTGCGCTGTACGATAACATTTGTTAGGCGGTGAAACGTGGTTGCCCAATAAAGATGAACAAGTACATGTGTCAATACCCCCCTCTTAAAAAGCATCGACCCGATGCTGCAAACAGATGAAAGTAATAATAAACAAGAATACCCGTAGCAAAGAAACAACAAAATAAGAAAATTCGTCAGCGCGCGTAAAATGGTTTAAAACGCACCACGTGGACCACTTCAGATCGTGCGCAGCGGCGCTGTGTATGCGAAATGCCGTCTGGCACGACCTCATAGTCCAGTGCGCCAATACGTCGGATGACCTTGTAGGGTCTGAAATACCGTCGCAGTAGTTTCTCACTGAGTCCTTGTCGGCGTATCGGGGTCCAAACCCAAACACGGTCGCCGGGCTGGTACTCGACGAAGCGTCGTTGGAGGTTGTAGTGTTGGCTGTCGGTCCTCTGTTGGTTCTTGATCCGTAGGCGGGCAAGCTGTCGGGCTTCTTCAGTGCGCTGGAGATAGGTAGCGACGTCAACATTCTCTTCGTCGGTGACATGCGGCAGCTTGGCGTCGAGCGTCGTCGTCGGGTTCCTGTCATAAACTAACTTGAACAGCTTGATCGGTGTTGTTTCTTGCACCGCCGTGTTGTAAGCGAAGGTTACATATGGCAGGACCACGTCCCACGTCTTATGCTTGACGTCGACGTACATTGCTAGCATGTCGGCGAGGGTCTTGTTCAGCCGCTACGTGAGACCATTCGTCTGCGGGTGGTAGGCAGTTGTCCTCCTGTGACTTGTCTGGCTATACTGCAGAATGGCTTAGGTGAGCTCTGCTGTAAAAGCCGTTCCTCTGTCGGTGATGAGAACTTCTGGGGCACCATGTCGCAGCAGGATGATCCCGACGAAAAAATATGGCCACGTCGGCTACGCTGCCTTTTGGTAGAGTTTCAGCAAAGCGGGTGAGATAGTCCGTCCCTACGACGATCCACTTATTCCCGGATGTTTACGTCGGAAACGGCCCTAACAAATCCATCCCAATCTGCTGGAACGGTCGGCGAGGAGGTTCGATCGGCTGTAGTAATCCTGCTGGCCTTGTTGGTGGTGTCTTGCGTCGCTGACTGTCTGGCATGTCTTGACGTAACGGGCGATGTCGGCGGTCAGACGTGGCCAGTAATACCTTTCCTGTATCCTCGACAGCGTCCGGGAGAATCCGAGGTGCCCAGCGGTTGGATCGTCGTGTAGGGCGTGCAGTACTTCTGGGTGGAGCACTGACGGTACAACAAGAAGGTAGCTGGCGCGGACTGGTGAGAACTTCTTCACGAGCAGGTTGTTTTGTAGCGCGAACGAAGACAACCCACGCTTAAATGCCCTAGGGACAACGTCAGTGTTTCCTTCCAAATACTCGACGAGGCCTTTTAGCTCCGGGTCTGCTCGTTGCTGTTTAGTGAAGTCTTCCGCACTTATTATTCCAAGGAAGGCGGCGGCGTCCTCGTCATCTTGCGACGGGGGATCGATGAGGGCGCGTGATAAGCAGTCGGCATCAGAGTGTTTTCTTTTGGACTTGTATATTACCGTGACGTCATATTCTTGCAGTCTGAGGCTCCACCACGCCAGCAGTCCTGAAGGGCCCTTTAAGTCAGCTAGCCAACACAACCCGTGATGGTCACTGACGACTTTGAATGGCCTGCCATAGAAGTAATTGCTGAATTTTGCCGTAGCCCAAATGGTGGCGAGGCATTCCTTTTCAGTTGTAGAATATTTGCCTTCCAACTTGTTGCCTAATAGCTTCACGTTCTCGCGTCGAAACTCGGTAAGGGCTCTGGCGGAGTGGTCGAGCGCACTCTTCGGTTATTATGCGATGCTTGGTAACTGGTGTTTGTCGAATCCTCGATGACGTCGAAAAGCAGTCTTTGTATCGTCAGAGAAGACTTCTGATCTGTTGCTGCTTACTCATAGGAAGACTTGGATTCACGTCGAAGTTTGGTTCGGGGACTATGCTCATCGGGGGAGCTGCGGCAGAATCCAAGAGGACAAAGGCAATGCTGGTTTCCACAATTTCCTCGATGTACGCAATTGTTGTGCCCTTGTTGATGTGCTTGCACTCTTGGTTGAAGTTGGTTAGCATAACTTCCACTTTTCCTCTGTGGAATCGAGCGATCCCTCTTGCGATGCAAATTTCACGGTGAAGCAGTAGATGTTGGTCGCCCTCGATGACGCCTTCTAGGTCAGCGGGTGTTTCGGTGCCGACGGAAATAATAATGCTGGAGCACGGCGGGTAGCTTACTTGATCTTCGAGCACACTCAAGGTGTGGTGTATACGAGAGCTCTCCGGCGGTATCGCTTGATCTCCCGACAGCGTAATCGATTCTGACTTCAGGTCTATGATTGCGCCGTGCTAGTTCACGAAGTCCATGCCGAGAATGATGTCTCGTGAACCCTGTTGGAGGATAACGAAGGTGGCAGGGTAAGTCCGGTCATGAACGGTAATTCTTGTCGTGCAGATTCCAGTCGGCGTAATGAGGTGTCCTCCAGCAATACGAATTTGGGGGCCTTCCCATGCAGTCTTAACTTTCTTCAACTGGGCGGTGATGTGCCCACTCATGACGGAGTAATCGGTCCCTGTATCGACTAAGGCGGTGACTGCGTGGCCGTCGAGAAGCACGTCTAGTCGATGTTCTTTGTCTTGCATTACAGTTCGGTCTTGGCGTCGGATCACGGGTGCATCGCGTTGACCTGTGGCTGGTATGTGACGTCATCGGGTCGTCTTTCGTCGTCGTATTCTTTGATTCCAGACTTCGTCAGGACGGCGGTGTGGCGTTATGTCGTCGAGGTAGTTTCTTCGGTGTCTTCAGCTGCGGCGGAGGATCTTCGTCAGTTCGACGAACAGCAACCACACCTCCATCGGTTGCTGCTTTTAGTTTTTTGGATATGGACTTGCAGAGCGGCCCCGGGCTGGGCCGGTGTATGGTCAGCGCTGTGGCGACAGGTAGCAGCCTGGTGACGGCGAACGGGGCGGTCGTCGAGGGTTCCACTGAGTGGCGGCGAGGTAGTCGGCAATATCACCAGGTCGTTCGCCAATTTGTGGTTGCGGCGCGTTAACGGCGAACCCTCGGAGTCCGATCTCCCGGTATGCGCATCGGCGGTAGATATGCCCAGCTTCTCCGCAGTGATAGCAAAGCGGACGGTGGTCGGGGGCGCGCCAAACACCAGTCTTCCTTGGAATGCTGCATGGGGCGATGGGTTGGCGTGCTGGCGGCGGGGTTGGTGACAGACGACGGAACTGTGTCGTCACTGGGCCCTGCCGTGGGCGCAGAGGGGGTACGTGATGGCGGGCTACAGCGGCGTATGTCATCGCTTGCGGCTGAGGCTGCGGCAATTCAGGGGCTACTCCGAGTTGTTGTTGGAGCTCCTTACGGACGGCGGCGGCAATCGAAGCCACTTGAGGCTGTGATGACGGGAACAACTTCCTTAACTCCTCCCGCACGACAGCTCGGATAGTCTAGCGCAGGTCGTCGGTGACCAGTGACTGAACTCCGGCGTAGCTTGTTGAGTCGGTCGAATTGCCGGTTCCGCAATTCCAGTGTCTTCTCGATGCTTGTCGCCTCATGAAGGAACTCGTTGACGGTCTTCGGTGGGCTTCTTACCATTCCGGCAAAAAGTTTTTCCTTTACATCATGCATCAGTAGGCGGGCTTTCTTCTCCTCGGACATTTCTGGGTCGGCATGGCGGAAAAGACGGCTCATTTCCTCAGTAAAGATAGCGATCGTCTCATTCGGCAGCTGCACTCTGGTATCCAGTAGAGCTTGGGCTCGCTCTTTTCACACGACGCCTGTAAATGTTTGCAAAAAGCCGCTTCAGAAGGAGTCCCACGTCGTCAAGGTGGCTTCTCGATTCTCGAACCACGTCCTGGCGGCGTCCTCCAATGCGAAATAGACATGTCGTAGCTTGTCGTCGCTTGCCCAGCTGTTAAACGTAGCGACTCTCTCATACGTTTCCAGCCAGCTTTCTGGGTCCTCAAATGTGGAACCGTGGAACGTCGGAGGTTTCCTGGGCTGCTGCAGCACGATGGGGGACGCTGGGGCTGCCATTGGGGTTGCCTTGGTCACAATCTTCTTGGTCTTCTCCTGTAGTAGTCCGTGCTCCGGGGACAGCTGTTGAAGACGGCGGCTTGCTCGATGGTCCGGGACCATGTTGGTGTTCTCTTCAAGAAACGCCAATGTATGAAAGCAGCTAACCCTACAGCTAGAATAGAGCTCGCAGAACTTTCTAAGTTAATCAACAAGCGTAAACCAGCTGACATAAAGAACTATAATATGCATAGAATTGAACATGCTTTCAGGAACGGAGGAAGCCTAAAAGCAGTGAAGAAGAATAGTTTCTCTCATGCTTTCGTGCCACGCACAATTATAAAGTTTCTCTCATGCTTTCGTGCCAAGCACAGCAATAGAGTTTCTCTCATTCTTTCGTGCCACGCACAAATATAGAGTTTCTCTCATGCTTTCGGCTTGGATCACGGCTTGTCGGGGGCGTCCGGTACATGAACAAAAAGCACCTCCACCAGATGTCACGTGGTGGTGACGTTGAAGAACACAGTAGCAATACTGTGAAGGACAAAACTAACTTTTATTGGGCGAACCTGTGCCCACAAAAACAGGCTACACTTATAGCACAATGATAGCGGCGAACATGGTCGGCGATAGTCGAAAATCTGATCCGCGGGTTAAGCGCGTCCGCCTTTATACATCAGTTGTCGAATGTTCCAGAGCAATCGCTGGGACTCGCGTGCCCTCCACAAAGTTCTACATCATTTGCGTCGCGCACACATGCGATCAGATCACACAAGGCTCGGTCACAGACAGCGGATGGAAGCATCGACAACATTCCAGAAGCCTCCGACACGTGCAGGCGCATCCTGCGCTGTACGATAACATTTGTTAGGCGGTGAAACATGTCACCCGATAAAGACAAATAAGTACACGTGTCAATATTGTACTTTTCTTTTGCGTTTTGCTTGTATATTAACACCACTCCCCTCTGTAATTCCTTTGGCCCTGAGGGTACCATAAATGAACAAAAAAAATAAAAAAAATAAATAAGATATTTTCTTTTTACTAGTCCGCACTAAGGCACAACTGTATATCATAGACACCGCCCAACTGCCTTAACAAAGTTATACAGTACTTCTGCTGGTAAAGAAAGACCCTGCAACAGCAGCATGAACTTCAAGTGATTCCTCATGTCATCAGGTTTAACATCTGAAGTCTCTAAGAATATTGTATATCAGCTCAAGCACATGCTTTCCATGGGTGTAGTTCTTTGGGTACAAGGTCCCGTAAACGACCTTACAAAGAGCTTTCTGGCGATTGCAGCACAGGCAAAGCTAAATGTTGGAAGAAGTTTCAGCAAAGCTGATATGAAGATCCTTCATTCTGACTTGCTCTAATGAGTTACATTTACCCTAACTGCACACGTTTTTGTCACATCAGCATCAGAACAGGCCAGTGTATTGAAAACTGAATAGTGAGTGACATTTCCCTCGGAGCCAAGTATAATCCTCAATATGTGTTTATGTATAGCTGGAAGTATGACATAATTTATAGATTTCTCAGTGAGGTAAGAAAAGGTTTGAAAGCGTGAAAACTTGACAACACTTTGTGTATGAGGTTTAGAAAATAAGCGTTTTATCAAGGTACTGTACAAGGTAGCCAAAATGTCAAATACAGCTGCCAGTCGATTTTTAAGAGGCCCGATTTTTCGACCTCGCACTATTTCTATGACACCACTACCTAACCCTAGCACCAATGTATAACAGCAAAACCCTAAATTTTGGATCCTGAATGGTGTTTCGGGCATGAACTGTGTCTGCAATGCCGAAAACATGACGGCCAAGAACAAGGTCGTCGCTATGCTGACTGGCACAATATTACAACTTTCTGGTTAGGCTGAGCTGTTTAAGCAGTGTGGCCAGCAGAGTGGCTGGTAACAAGCCGCCTGGTGACAAGCCGTCTCGTGAAGCTCGCCTCCAATATGTTCGCACTAGTAGACTTTATCGGCGACCTAGTGTGAAATCAGACACATGGGCTAGACTGACAGATATAGTAGCGAAGCATGGATTCATGTGCTGTCCCCCAAAAGGTCTGCCGAGGGCGAGCTAGATTAGGCCAGCTACTTGGCTTTGTTGGACAGCAGGCAGCAAGCAAACGTACCAACACGAAGTGATCACACTGATGACACAGGTGCATATTCGCAGTGCCGTATGTAATTTATTGTTGCTCTCATGCCTTGCATAGGAACGGCAAGATGTTGCCGTGTCATCAAAATTTGCAGGAGCTCCCTTTGCTAGCCCATTGGAGGCACCCTGCTTGCATTTCTTTCACGCAGACTTGATAATTTTTTACCAATAACTGCATTAATGCTTGTAATGAATACCAAATATAACAAAGGTTATCCATGTCGAACGCAACTTCATTATTACAAGGTTCCACTGTATTTGGAGCACATAAGTCATTAATTTAGCATACAAGAATTAAAAGCTTTGAATCAAATGCTCAGCCATGCTAGGAGCATTCTCCTGCAGGTTTCAGTGGTGGAACAAAAAATTTTGTGCAAACATATGTACAAATGGCTATGCACTCACATTCAGTATACATAAAAGCCATACAGCTGACTGCAGTGCTTTTCTCATAGCATAGACCCAGCACTATCTCTTCATATATATTTTTTTCAAGGAAGACAATTTGTGCGAATTTTTTTTAGGACCCTACAAGTGTCAATGCACTGTAGAAAAGGTAGTGCACCTCTTGCAACAGAAACTCTCAGGGAGTTCTCTGAAACTCTTGTGTACCAGATTAATTTTTTTCCTGGCCCAATCTATACCTTTGTAGGTTGTCGTGAAACAGCATCTTCTTGACCAGTGAGATTAGTGCCAGAATTCCTAGTGCGACCAATGCATGCTCCAGTATTTTCCACAAACCTACCACTTTCCCACTTCATCTTCATCTCACAGGTTTTGTTAAAAAGAATAAAACTCGATGTAAGCTAAGCTGTAAGCAGCTCATGCTTCTTTGTGCGAATTCAAAATAAAACTATAATTCACTGTGGAACTGTTTTATGATGTTTATTCTTAATCGATACAATGCCAAGCTACACTTTCACTACAGGCACAGCTCTAAATAGTACACAGGATTCTCTAGCATGTCTTTAAATGCAGCTTATATCCTGACCTTTTTTCCATATATATTCCCATTCTCTTTTTTAGATTGATTGTTATGCCAACTTTGTGTTTGGTTATGCTTGCCAATGTGTCATGACTTCTCAATGTTTATTACTGTATTGTACCACTCCACAAAGATCTTGTATAAGATTGCCATATCTATAAATAATACACAACTTTCCTAGAGGGACTACAAAAAATTTTGACTCACCTGTTTTAGGCTTAGATTCTGATACTTCTCAAATGCATCTGCAGGCAATGAACCGAGTTCTCGAATCTTACGCATGCACTCTTCTTTCTGAAACCATAGAAAAAATGAAAATGAGTAAGAGCTCTGACGTGATAAATGGAGACTGAACTTTTTAAGTGCCTAAAACAGGCACCTAAAGCTTTGTTTTAGACACACCAGGGGCTGAAACAGGCAGAATAATTTGTTCTCAAACCACAACCTGTTTTATGTGATGAATGTGTGCTGACCATTTTCATGGTAAGAGCATAGCCTCTACCAGCACACCCTGCTAGCTGCTATGTTCGTTTGTACGAGAAATGTTTGTGAGCGCTGCAATCACAACACGAAAGCAGGCAAGTCACTTGGCATTCTTTTGTATTTCATGGGCATCTGAAGTAAGCAGAAAAACACTGTTACCTAATAGAAAGTTATAAACAGTTTAATCGGACGTTTTGCAACACGCTCTGCAACTTTCTAATTGAAATCTTTGGCCTAACTTTGTTGCTTCTGGAGTTCGTTAGGTAATCTTGACTAATTATGAAATTAAGCATAATACAAAAAATAATTTGACTTAATACATACAATAGTCGGCAGCATGCATTTGGTCGCGCCGTCTTAAAGTGCATCGGCATATTTTTAAACTATGGCTAAAGTTAGATGGCACTGCTAATATATATGCTAATCTTTGGCCTGTAAGCTGTGTGAATGTTTCTGTCCAGTCCATAATGAACAAAGGGGGAGGGAGAGAGAGGGGGGGGAATGGTGCGGTAGGATAATTGGTGGCTGCATGGCGGATATGACATTGCACTGCAAAACTCGAGCTCACGGGTCCAAACCAGGTCACAGAATTTGATGGGAATGAAATGGAAAAACACTTGTGTACTTCTGTTTACATGCACGTTAAAGGGCCCCTCACCACCACCACGTCTGGCCATTTTGAGCTGACAAGCGCAGAGCATACAATGCACGCCGACGATCGTGTTTGCAAAGAATTACATCGCTACGCGCCGTGGAAAGGCCTGAAATCTCAATCCGAATGTTATTTCCCTCTTCACTCGCGGCTAATCCGCCCAGAGAGGGACGGTGATGTAGTTGGGCTCCTGCGCCTCCGTAATCATTTCTGCAGTGCGACGTCGCTTGTGGTGACACGCGACTTCGAGAATTATTCAAGACAACATCTGTTATCTGTGCGATCTGTTGCTTGAATTGACGAATT
This sequence comes from Dermacentor albipictus, assembly GCF_038994185.2. Lineage (NCBI taxonomy): Eukaryota > Metazoa > Arthropoda > Arachnida > Ixodida > Ixodidae > Dermacentor > Dermacentor albipictus. Next base: position 283,001,694 of record NC_091821.1, on the reverse strand, counting down.
GAAGTCTAGAGAAATAATAAAACACACAAATGAAATGTCTGCGCGTTTTTTGTTTTACTTTGCACCAAAGAAAGAGAGATGTGCTTCCGCTTCATTAACTTGTTCCTACGGTATGCGGTCACATGCGCAGGTACCAAAATTATGCCATTTTCTACCGTGTTCCAGGGCGTGATCATGCTCTGCAATGCGCTTGGTTCTGCCTCAGTATTTGTGTAGCACTGAATTATACCGCTAGTCGTGTGTCCTTGTGCACAGCACACAAAATCGCGTGCTGCGCGAAACGATAACAGCTCACACGCAATGCAGCAAGCGAAAGTGCGCATTGGCAAGAAAACAAAAAGTGAAAGCAGGGCCCGTGACGTGCCACATTTACTCGCATAATGACCGCACTCGTGTAATGATCGCACCCTGAACTTGCCGAAGCGATATGTTGTGTGCCAATTCTAGCTAAGAATGATCGCGCTTATCATCTGTCGAATGCTACGTGAACAACTCTTCAAGACAAACCAAGTGGTCTGCACGCACCAAACATTCGTAAGCAGATGCCCCATTTCATTTCTTTCATCACTTTCCGCACTTCCATGACAAAAAAAAACAAAACCTACAAACAAACTTGCCTTTATTATGTTTAGGCTTTATAATGGTTGTGGCCAACAACAAAAAAGGCGCCTTTCGATTCTTCTCGTCTTCAATCATGGGCATGCAACAAATCGCGAGTGGCAACGATAGCAGCCACGTTTACACTGATACGTTTGAAGTGTAACAAATTAACAAAGGCTCAACAAAGTGTAACAAAGGCTCAACAAATGGGCAGCCGCCCATTTGTTGAGCTGTTGTCATCTTGCAGCAAATGCGGGATGAAAAAAAATTTCTTCCTTTTTGCGGGAAATTTACCCACCGTCAACTTGCGTCAATTTTTTGGGACATTAAAGTGCGATCATTAAGAGAGTAAATACGGAATGTGTTACGCGATCCTCGAGGTCCAGCACGGGAGAATGCAGGGAAGGAATTTCACTTGCGAAGGCTAGACGGGGCGAGTGCAGAGAGTCTCGTTATGCAGTGGAGCACGCCTGCTGAAATTATGGGTTTGCGGCACTGAAATATCTCTATCTCGGCTATTAATCAGCCAATATGAAAAACTTTTGCGGCAGAACGCTCCCTAGGGAACACGTAACAACTTCCAGCACATAACCAAAATTTCCTATGGGGCCTGGTGAGGGGCCCTTCAAAGAACCCCAGGTGGTGTGGTGAGAACTGAACAAGGTGCCTCATAATCATATCGCCAGACATAAAACGCCAGAATTTGTTGAAATAAAAAAAAAAGGTAACTGCTAGAAATTATTCTTGAGTCTGATTTCTGAGAAAAACAAGTTATGCTTATTTTACATTTCATACCTTCAATGTAGTGCCATTCCCAATTGTACGTCCACTCAACTAAGTAGCTTCTGTATTATAAACGGCTGCTTTCAGTTATCCAGTGCACTATCATAAGAACAATAACGATGTAATTAAATGAACGGCACGCCTCACATACAGGTAGATATATTTGTAGATCTGCTGTGTTCACTGAACAAGTGCAGTACCACATTGGGCACCCAGTTTTAATGGATTGCAGACATGAGGAGACTGTCACAAAAAAAAAAAAAATTTCTTGCCTGAATCAAATTAGCAGATTTACAGGGTGCCCCAAAACAGGGCGTTTATATTGAATGACAGCTAGGAACTTGTTCAGCAGAACTGATTAGCACCAGAGCGTTAATTCTCTCGGGAAATGGAGTCCTCTGTGCAAGAGCCACGGCTCCCTAGCAGCACAATCATTCGAAATAAAATTCCTCACTTGCATCGGCCCCTCTCCGAGACTTGAAAGGTGCTGTTATACGTTACATTCGAACTGAAACGGCTATTCGAAAATTTTTATTAGTGAATACAACCTAAATGGCAAATACCATTCGATTACTACAGGTTTCTACTTCATTTCGCTTGTTGGCATGTTGAAGGAGATCTCTTCACACCACGCAGTTAATAAACCTGGTTTGCTTCACTATGATATTGTTTTCTTTGATCACTGTCCCTAATCAACATTCCACCAACAAGAAGCTTGCATAAAATGACACCAATATCCATAAAATTTTCTTACGTAGCTTCATGTTGCAGATAGGTGGCTTCTGCATGGCAAAAATTACAAGTTACTTTTAGAAAACAATGTTAAATATAGCAGTTATCTTGGCTAAAACTACAACTGCTACCGGCCTACAAGAGTCACGGGCACACCGAATGAAATAAAACCATAAAAACTTTTGCTGCACAGACTTTCTGTAAGAAAAACTGAGAAAAGCTCGCTGGAAGACAATCCACTTAACGACAGCAAAACTGAAGATGTCATGTTGTATGCCAGATGATATTCAGAACTGTTTTGTAAAGCGTTATGCTGAATGGTGTGGAAAATACCTGTACATTCTATTTGCGAGGTCAATCAACGAAGGACCATTACCGGAAGACTGGAAAATTGCTAGAATAAAACCTCTACATAAATCAGGGGATAAATCTGACATCAAAACTTATAGACCGATTTCATTAACATCAACCTCTTGTAAGCTCTTAGAACATATAATTCATTAACATATAACTGGTTTTTTAGATGAACATAACGTTCTTACAAACATGCAGCATGGTTTTAGAAGTGGCCCTTCGACAACTACTCAACTAGTTGAAATCATTCACGACTTTGCTAACACTGTAAACAAAGGGAAACAAACAGATGCAATATTTATGGATTTCAGCAAGGCATCTGATAGGGTGTCTCATGTTAAATTGCTTCATAAGCTAAGAGCTGCGCTTAAATATGATAAAATATTAGCATGGATCAAAGCCTACGTTAAAAACCACCATCAGTTTGTTACTGTAAATAGAACAACCTCTGATATAGTTGCTGTCAATTCTGGCATCCCACAGGGATCCGTTTTTGGCCTTCTTTTCTTTTTGTTATATATAAATGATACTGTCACTAATCTCTCTGTTAAAATCAGGCTTTACGCTGACGACTGTGTTATGTACAATGAAATAACGGAAGAAGACCAACTCAGGTTAGACAGGGACTTTAATAAGGTAGTTGAGTAGTGCAAACAATGGAAGATGTGCATTAATTTCGAAAAGACAGTATACATATGTGAATAACATTAAAAAAGAAGCCACTGCTATATCGCTATGGCACCGAAAATGCTTTTTTGTCAGAGGTGATGCAATATAAATACCTTGGCTTGTACATAACAAAGGATCTTTCCTGGTCAAAGCACCTTGACACAGTAAAAGCAAACTGTCGCCGCAAGCTGTTTTTTCTAAGACGCATATTAAAATCCTCCACACCAGCAGTACATCTGTTGGCATACAAAACACTCGTCCGCCCAGTTTTAGAATATGCTGTAGTTATATGGGACCCGTTCACTAAAAGCGAGATCGGAAAGCTAGAAAGCTTACAGAAAAAAGCAGTTCGATTCATCTACAATACATACGGGCATAGTTCTGTTACTAACCTTTTATCTCGGAGCGGCTTGCCTTCTATAAATGATAGAAATCATCTATGTCACTTAAAATTCTTTTTCGAACTAATAAACGGTCACTACAACATCGACACGTCTCACATTATCACCTATACAACAGGTAACGCTACCAGACAGCGACACTCACTAGCTGTAACTCCATTTACAACACGTGTAAACTGCTTCAAGTATTCCTTTTTTCCTAGAACTATAGCAGATTGGAATAAGCTGGCCGATAAAACTGTAACACAGAACTCATTATCACTTTTCGAGACATATCTTTAATCAAAAACATTTTTTGCGCTTACTGAGATTGTTAGTGATAGCACTGCTTGACTGTATGATTGGAAAAATTGCTTAAATAATGTTGAAGCGCTTGTTTTTGCGCTTTCTTTTTTTGCTTGTGTTAAGCGCTTGTGTGAAGAAAGTTTTTGAGTGCAGTTTCCCATTTTTGTATTTATTTTGTTTCGTAAACCTACTCGTGTACCACGCTGCTAAGATCTTGTTTAAGATCGCAGTATTTATAAATAAATAAAATAATATAAATAAATGAAAATAAACCATGCCTCAAATATGTATATGTAGCAAAAAGGTCTCCTATAACTTTGCAGTCGAAAAAAAAAGCACCACTATAAGAGCGTATGCGCGCAATCGGTTTCAGCTCCCCCCCCACTTTGAAATTACGTTGAATATGCTGCTAAGTGCATCTCCACCGTAATACAGTTCGCTTGCGGCACCCTTGCACAATTTTTTTGCACGCGATCCAGCAGCAGGAGAGTGGCGTTCGACCCACTCGACCATTGTCCAGTACACTCTAATCAAAGCCCCCACCACCGCCATTTTAATTACCTTGCCGCTTCGAGCTGGCACTCTCGCACACAGATCCGCTGGCAGCCGTAGCCACAGCGAGGCAGCACTAGGCCTAGCTAATTCGACTTTCGCTGCCAAGCTTCTTGCTGCTCGGTGCTGTGTTTTTCATTGAAACAATCTGCCGCTCTTAGCAATGGCACCAACTCTGCCTTGATAATCCTCGCCAATGGCTTCAGAGCCTGAAAAGCATGACAGCTTCGCCCCAATAAGCAGTGTTACACCGTGAAGCATATCAAAAGTTAGAAGGTGCAATTGTGATGGGACATGGTATGTTTCCTTTCACGAAACATGCGTACACCCACCGTCTTCTATCACAGTACGAGCACCAATATGCTTAAGTGTAGTGGCAGGCCTTTAGAGCTATGTTGGGGGCAGTAAACACCATGCATTCATTTTTTCTAATGTTCTTGCGGCCCTTAAGGAGTCCAAAAAATCGTACAGAGAAAAAGACATTTATTATTTGAAAAAAGAAATAATAATTTGTTGTCGCCTTCTCCACCACTTCGAGATGGTCCTTACGTGGTGTCCCCACTTTGCAACGTCCTCCTGGCCCATCAAATAGCACCACCAAGCTCAATTGTAACCCTTGTCAACAATCAAGTGTGGCTTCCTCTTCTGAACTTTGGTTCGTGGCTGCAAGTGCTTCCTGAGGGTGTATCTTTCGCTGTGCTGTCCCCTTTGGAAGACTGTGGAGTAGCTGTTCTTACGCCTGAACCACGATTCGACACTGCTGCAGTTTCTGCCCCTCCTACTTCACGCAACGACAAGTTTACACCAATGTTAGCTACTGATTTATGACCTGCGTATGCCGACGCTCTTCGCCGCATTCAGATGTCCTATGAAGACATCCTTGATTTCGGCAATCACCTGCTAGGTCAAACCCATGTCGTCAACCATCCAATCCACACTGGTGACTCTCCTCCTACACACCGGCAGCCCTATCATGTGTCTGCGGCTGAACGCCAGGTGATCCAAATGGAGGTGGACAAAATGCTCTCCACAGATATTATCGAACTTTCATGCAGTCTGTGGGAATCACCTGCCATTTTAGTGAAAAAGAAGGACAATACCTGGAGATTTTGAATCAGTTACCATCCCCTCAATAAGACTAACAAAAAGGACGCGTATACGCTTCCGCGTATTGATGACGCGCTGGATTGTTTGCACGATGCCAGTTATTTTTCTTCAATAGATTTGTGCTCTGGCAACTGGCAAATCGCAGTGGGTGAACAAAATCGCAAAAAGACTGCCTTCGTCCCCCCAGATGGTCTCTACCAATTCAATCCATAAGAAAGGGGACGCCAAAGACTTGAAAAGTTATAGACCGATCAGCTTACTGTCCGCTGCCTACAAAGTATTTACTGAGGTAATCGCAAACAGAATCGGAAACACCTTAGACTTCTGTCAACCAAAGGACCAGGCAGGATTCCGTAAAGGCTACTCAACAATAGACCATGTTCACACTATCAATAAGGTGATAGAGAAAAGTGCGGAATATAACCTACCCTTATATATAACTTTCATTGATTACGAGAAAGCCTTTGATTCAGTCGAAACCTCAGCAGTCATGGAGGCATTACGGAATCAGGGTGTAGACGAGTGCTATGTCAAAATACTGAAAGATATCTATAGCGGCTCCACAGCCACCGTAGTCCTCCATGAAGAAAGCAACAAAATCCCAATAAAGACAGGCGTCAGGCAGGGATATGTGAGCTCTCCAATGCTATTTACAGCGTGTTTACAGGAGGTGTTCAGAGACCTGGATTGGGAAGAATTGGCAATAAGAGTTAATGGAGAATATCTTAGTAACCTGCGATTCGCTGATGATATTGCCTTGCTTAGTAACTCTGGGGACCAATTGCAATGCATGCTCAGTGACCTGGAGAGGCAAAGCAGAAGGGTGCGTCTATAAATTAATCTGCTGTTTAACAGTCTCGGAAGAGAACAGCAGTATATGATAGGTAGCGAGGCCCTGGAAGTGGTAAGGGAACACATCTACTTAGGGCAGGTAGTGACCGCCAATCCGGACCATGAGACTGAAATAATCAGAAGAATAAGAATGGGCTGGGGTGCGTTTGGCAAGCATTCTCAGATCATGAAGAGCAGGTTGCCACTATCCCTCAAAAGAAAAGTGTATAACAGCTGTGTCTTACAAGTACTCACATATGGGGCAGAAATCTGGAGGCTTACGAAAAGGGTTCTACTTAAACTGAGGACGACGCAACGAGCTATGGAAAGAAGAATGATGGATGTAACGTTAAAGGATAAGAAAAGAGCAGATTGGGTGAGGGAACAAACGCGAGTTAATGACATCTGAGTTGAAATCAAGAAAAAAATGGGCATGAGCAGGTCATGTGATGAGGAGAGAAAATACCTGATGGTCATTAACCCTTTGAAGGTTTTTGCCGTACATCTACGGCGGCGGTTTTCTGTCCCACAAGGTCTTGGCCTTACGGGTACGGTTTCGAACCTACGTTTGAAATTTCGCGCCATAATGATGATCCGTGCTCACTGGGAGGTGCTGCCACATCTTAGGATTTACAAGAAGCGTTTCAAATTTGTGCTACCTTCTTGGGGAAATAAACAGAACTGATTTCTAGCTTCAGCGCGTCGCGCAGACTGCGGCAACACCCCTTTTGTGGTTTCGGTTTCACCGCGTGATCACAACAGAGGCGTGCAAAACGCCATTTTTCTCTTTGTCGGCACTCTCTTGCAGAGGCGGTGGAAGTTGATTTCTATCTTGATTGGCACTGCTCTTAGCTTGTTTATCCCCGCCGATCGCGAGGTATTCTCGCTCTCTGCGGCAACGCGCTTACGCGAGAGGGTGCCTCAGACCTCTGGCCAAGGCAGCTGCACGCAGAGAAAATGTCATGTGCGCGCCAACACAACTCGTCGCTCCAAGTGGAGAACAGACACGCATTTTAGGTGCACAGACTGCAATAAGGAGCTGTGCATAGAACCGTGTTTCAAGGAGTACTACACTCTGAACTACTATTGATCATTTTGCAGTTCTGAGTGATGCCGACACCAAAATACTAGCATTGCCATTTGTTGGGCGCGTTGGTAAATTTAAAGCATATTTAGCGCCAGCAAACAAGGACGGAAGGGAGGCGACAACACAATGCGCCAACTTCAACAACTTGATTTTCAGGAAATACACCTATATAACCCATGCACAGTGGCACCACCTTATCCCAATCTTACCCATCCAAAAAAGCCATCTCCTTATCTAACAGGTCGATTGAAGGGGCACTAACACACGTGTCTCTATTCCGCCAGATAGCCTGAGCTTCAACGATCTCTCGCATGTCTTTATCTTTGTGCTTCGCAAGAACCCGGCAGGATTCATACACCGGCGCACAGCCGCATTCTTGACAGTGGGTTGACAGATGACCGTATTGCTTATTTTTCACAGTTTGGCAATGTTCCCATAATCGGTCATTGAGACATCTCCCTGTCTGTCCGATGTATTTTTTCCCACTGGACAGCGGAAGCTTACATACAACAGCTTCTACGCATCCCACTGGCGCTTTTCGATGATTTGTAGAGCATCCGGCAACTGGCTAATGGTACGGGTCCGTTAATCGAGATATTTTTGCCAGCTTTTCTGGTGCTGAAAAAATCACTTTTGTGTCCACCCGGCTAGCCATTTTCTTAAGTTTATGTGCCGTTCTATGCAGGTAGGGCACTACCGCTACCTTCCTTCTGCGTTCCGTCCCTTGATTTGCCGCGTCCCGAATTGTGCTATCAGACATGCACCTTTTTAGCAGCCCCTCTATGACCGAAGCTTGCACCGATTCCGGAAACCTTGCTGCTGATAACCTTCCCGAATGATCCAATCAAGGGACGAAACGCAGAAGGAAGGTAGCTGTAATGCCCTACCTGCATAGAATGGCACACAAACTTAAGAAAATGGCTAGCCGGGTGGACACAAAAGTGATTTTGATGGGTAAGATTTGGATGAGGTGGCGCCACTGTGCATTGGTTATATAGGTGTATTTCCTGAAAATCAAGTTGTTGAAGTTAGCGCATTGTGGTGTCGTCTCCCTTCCGTCCTTGTTTGCTGGCACTAAATATGCTTTCAGTTTACCAACACGCCCAACAAATGGCAATGCTAGAAGATGCAAACATTTATTTGCTAAAGCAGATCAACCAAGCAACAAACACTCCCCGAGTCCTTAGGTGGCCTCATTTTGCTTCTCCTGATTCTCATGTCAATGTCCAAGATCTCCTGCTGCTTCCTCTTGGCAGTCTTCCTTAAGCTGTTTGACTTCATTATGCAAGTCGAGTCACTGGTTGTCTCCGCTTTTTCTGCATATGAGTTACTGAAGCTGTCAATTCTGCAACAACGGCTTCTAGTTTCTTTTTCTTCCTTCCGAGAGTTTCAATCTCTTTATCAATGCAGCGTTTCTTCCTCTGTTCCGCACCTTCACGCTCCTGCTTTTTCTGTTTCCAAAAAGGCACGGTATTGGTTCCTCGCAGAAGCCACAGATGCTCTCAATTCCTTAGTGATGGGCACATTGAAAATGCCACCTGCTACGCGTACAGCATCACAGATAATGAGCTGTGAAATGTCTCTATACAACAACAATACAACAGTCTCTACGCATCCCACTGGCACTTTTCGATGATTCAAAGAGCATACGGCAGCTGGCTTACGGCACGGGTCCGTCAATCAACATATTTTTGCCAGCTTTTCTGGTGCGGAAATGACCACTTTTGTGTCCACCCGGCTAGCCATTTTCTTAAGTTTATGTGCTGTTCTATACAGGCAGGTAAGTTGTTGAAGTTAGCGCATTGTGTTGTCGTCTCCCTTCCATCCTTGTTTGCTGGCGCTAAATATGCTACCAAAATACTGTTCCTATTTTTTTATTTTTTTTAACTATTATTCCCGACTTTATACATTTTGTACATTCAAGATCCGCAATAAAGTAATTTGTCCACCTGGGAAAGTTTTTTAAAAAATAATTCGACCCTGAAAGGGTTAAGGATTACGGACTGCATTCCAAGGGAAGGGAAGCGTAGCAGGGGGCGTAGCAGGGGGCAGGAGGAAGTTAGGTGGGCGGATGAGATTAAGAAGTTTGCAGGGACCACATGGCCACAATTAGTACATGACCGGGGTAGTTGGAGAAGTATGGGAGAGGCCTTTGCCCTGCAGTAGGCAGAACCAGGCTGATGATGATGGAGGTGACGATGATGATGAAATTAAAGTGATGCCTTTCGGACTGTGCAATACCCCTGCTACCTTGGAGCGCATGGTTGACTCTCTTCTGCACAGATTCAAATGGATCACATGCCTCTGCTACCTTGACAACTACAATGCTACCTACAACTCAATTCTGCAAAATGACATTTCGGCCACTGCCAAATACAAGTTCTTGGTCACTTGGCTGACGCTGCTGGCGTCCAGCCTGATCGTGATAAAGTTTGTGCCGTTGGTGAGTTTCCACTTCCCCATTCTTCTACCGATGTCCGAAGTTTCCTAGGGCTGTGTTCGGTGGTTTATTCGGAACTTTGTCGAAATCGCTCGTCCTCTCACAGACCTCCTCAAGAAGGACACCACTTTTCATTCGGGACCAGATCAGGCTGCAGCATTTTCAACGCTTATCAGTCGCCTTATCAATGCACCTGTGCTGGGTCATTTTGATCCGCATGCCTACACAGAAGTTCGCACTGATGCCAGCGGCCATGGCACTGGCACTATCTCGTCCAAACGACAGCGGGACACCAATCACGTGATCGCGTATGCTAGCTGTCTTCTTTCAGCACCAGAGCGCAACTACTTCATAACAGAAGATGAATGCTTGGCCCTTGTTTGGTCCATTGCTAAGTTCAGCCCTTACCTGTTTGGTGGGCATTTCACTGTCGTGACAGATCATCATGCTTTATGTTGGCTATCCTCACTCAGAGACCTGACAGGCCATCTTGGCCGCTGGGCCTTACGCCTGCAAGAGTACAACTTTTCTGTAACCCACAAATCTGGGCGGCTACACAAGGATGCTGACTGCCTCTCCCGCTATCCTGTCGACCAACCCAATGGCACCGAAACCAAAACAGATACCCATTGGGCACCTTCGGCCTATAGATATCCCCAGTGAGCCATTTTACCGCGTTAGCCTGGACGTCCTTGGCCCACTTCCAACTTCATCCTCGGGCAACAAGTCGGTAGCCGTTGCGACGGACTATACCCCGTGTTATGCCATAATGCGGGCCCTCCCTACGAGCTGCGCAACTGATGTGGCTGATTTTCTCCTTCATGAAGTGATCCTAGATCATAGTGCCCCAAGTCAGCTACTCACTGATAGAGGCCGCTGTTTTCTTTCCAAGGTTGTTGACGACCTTCTTCACTCTTGCTCCATGTCCCACAAGTTCACAGCGGCTTACCGCCCACAGACAAACGGACTTACCGAGCATCTCAATCATACACTCAAGGACATTCTCTCCATGTATATTTCCGATGATCACCAGGATTGGGACTGCACCTTATCCTTCGTGATGTTGGCATACAATTCGTCGCGTCACAATATTACTGGTTGTTCTACCTACTATATGGCTGTGACTCACTCCTGCCTCTTGACTCGCTGCTCCCTTCCGATGCCACCACTACCACGTTCTATGCTCACGACGCCATTGTTCGTGCGGCCACAGCATGTTGCATTGCCTGTCACCGTCTTCTGGCGTCTCAGACTATCCAAAAGCACTGTTACGACAGTCGTCATCGGGACGTTCATTTCAGCCCTGGGTCACTTGTCCTGCTTTGGTTACCCTCCCATTGCGTCAGCCTTTGCGAAAAACTGCTGCCGCGATACGTCGGGCCATACCGAGTTCTTCGCCAAGTCACCAGCCTCACATATGGGATATCACCTGTGACTTTGACGTCTTGTACCCCACCAAGAACTGATATCGTCCACATTTCGCGACTAAAGCCCTATAACTAGCACAGTGATTTGACAACCTAGGAAGCATCGAGAGGATGCTTCTGCCACTGGGGGTTAATGTCCCGTACGAGTTTGTGCCGCTGTGGACAAAAGGACGTTGGGAGGTGAAGAGGAGGTTGAAGTGTCTCGACGATTGGTAGATGGTGTTACCCTGACTACTGAGCTACAACCTTGTAATTGTATATATTGTAAATAGGTATATTTTCTTCCCATAACAATATTAAAAGGAAACCCCAGTGGTTTTTCTGGTGAGGCACTAGATTAGGTGAATTGTTTCGCTCCTTAATAGATGGAGCAGCAAGCTGTCATATATAGCTTTGCAGTGTTCAGGGGTTCCTCTTGGAAGGATCCAGTCGTTTAGCATGACAACTGAGCTCTGTAGCCCAGCAAGGCAGATTCTTCACAGCGTAAAACCAGACGTTGACTGTAATTTACAAATATGCATGAATAAATCTTGTGGAACTTCCCACCCATCTGTTAGCTCAGTGCACATGCGCCACTGCAGGTAAGTCCTCCAATTAGCTTCTTTTAATTCTAATTTCTTTTCATTCGAACAAATTTTCGGTCCGCTTCGAGTTTGAATTATCGAGATTCAACTGTATCCATATATAACATCTTGAACATGCCCTCCAGTGTCAACTAGATTGAGCCACAAGGCATGTGCTGCCTCGCTGAGCACATAAGATGGTCCAATGAACATGTTCCCGAATTGCTGTTGTCCAGCCTTATAAACAACTTAGGTCACCGGCTATATGCCCATACAGACAACCTTGGCACTAGTTATGTGATATTGGTACAGTAAAGGCATGTTAATTCGAATTCCGCAGGGATGCTATGAAAATACAAAATTCTAACTAATGAAAGTCAGAAAGAAAATTAACCAACGATTACTATACTACCTAATGCGAATGAGCGCACGTGCACACACTACATCACATTGGTGAGAACAACAAGTTCGATGTACTGGCGCAGCCATGTAACTGGACGCGACCAACGCAGGCCAACATGCCCGACTTCGAGATGGCTCTTGCTTCATCTGCGCGTTCACTGCACCGACCCACAATGCATTGCACAAAGAAAAAAAGGTGCTCACGCCGTTTCGCCGATGGTCACAGAATGCTGTTCAAAGCCGTGCGTGGGTTGGGGATCATTCTGCGCATGCTCCAGAGAGAGCAGCTGACAGTGCGCGCGTCGAAGGGGACAGCATTTTGGCTGGCGCAACACAAATGGCGTAGCATAACTGGCCTCAAGCGACGCTCACTAGCGCGCCGAGAACGTCAGATTATAACGCGGCTTTACGCCGCTGCCGCCGCTCACCACAGGAGTGGGTGCCTTAAAATGCCCTCATGAAATGAACCACAATCTTTTTCGACGTTGGTCTCCCTTGTACTCTCATAGCTACACCGGCAGCATGCTGCCGAGTTCCACAATATGTATAGGTGGCATCTAAACATGTATCTCAGCGATACTTTCCTTCGAGTAACAGCCACAAATTTAAAATGCTATGCTTTCTGACACTGTGAGCGCTGATAAATGACACGAGTGCCACTTAACGTGAGGAAAAAAAAAAAAAGACATGCAGCGCTGTGTCCGTGTTTCTATCTTGAAGGTCTTGAGAGAGAGAGAACCGACCTTCAACAGAGGCGTTGGCCATGCCTGACTAGGATCATATGCGTCTGTCCAGTCAGGCCTAAACAAAGGACCGCAGATGAAAAGAGCAAAGCTGCGTAGCCCGTGTGGAGACACCAGAGTCACCAGCATGCTCCCGCACACATGCGCTTTCCCCATGCACAATGGCACTGAGTTCGAATTAGCGGTGGCGGTGCAGATTTCAGTGCCAATTAGCGGGATGTGTTACATATTGCTTTGAACAGATTGTTAGATGGACCACGGCAGTTACTTTGAATTATCCAAAACTTCGAATGAACGAGTTGTGAATTAACAAGCTTTTACTGTATGTGCTCATTTTTCGCCAATCTCCCAAAATTGATGCGCAGAATGACACGACAGTGCAGTGGTTACAACAAGGTATACTGTGTCATGGTATCATTAGGCATTATGGTTGGCAGCAAGCTTGTCACTTCATATGTTTGCTGATGTGCCCATAAGGTTTTGTGATTCACAGATGGCATGGGGATACAATACAACATGAACAATAAAGGTGACAGATGGTATCCTAGCCTAAACCCCTGCTGTATCTGCATGGGCTCAGATACCTTTTTTTTTCCATTTTATAAGCACCATGTTACTTTTATAGACCTTTCAAAATATTTTTTACTCCATCTCCCACATCTAATGTGCCCAGTATGTCCCCAACCTCTTGCAATTACTTTGCAGGGTGTCTACCAACCGGGAAAACCGGGAATTCTCAGGGATTTTGAATAGTCTAGAGAAACTCAGGGAAAATTCAAGGAATTTGTGCTTCAATCAGGAAAAATTAGCTGCTGTCATTTTATTGAAAGGGAACAAAAGTCGCCTTACTACTGGCTCGAGAAGAAGAGAGGAATTGTAACGAATTGTCTTTGAGGCCGCGTCGTCGGCTGGAGGAGCTGTTAGTGTACAGTCAACGACTCATTTTCCAGACGCACGATTTTTGTGAAATGCCCGATAAAGCGGACGGCCTTGCGGCACCACAACGTGCCCCATAAAGTGAATGTATAAGAACGTCTGTAATTTCAGGCGGAAGGACCCTTTGCTTTTTGCCACGACCGCAGGTCCGAGACGGCATTAATCAAAGCCAACACTGCCGTTTTAATGATCTCACCTGCCCGAACCAGCGTTCTCGCATGCAGATCCACTGGCAGCCGCAGCCACCACCGCGGCAACGCTAGGCTTGGCTGCTTTCACGTTTGCTATTAAAGTTCTTGCCGTTCGGTGCCATGTTTTTCATTGAAAGAATTCACCGCTGTCAGTAATGGCACAGACTCTGCTGTAATCCTCGCAATTGGCTTCGAAGCTTAGGAAGCATGGCGCATTGCATAATGCCAGTTCCCAAAAGGCAGCTTCGCCTCAGCGCAGCGATCTTACACGGTGAAGCGTAAGTGAAGTATTGCGATGAAGCTTAACAAGCGTGGGAAGGGGCAGTTGTCACAGGACAAAGTATGTATTCCATAACTATACACACGTGCATCCACCGTCTCCTGTCATAGTATGAGCACCGATATACCTAATAAGACTATTGGCAGGCCTTCAGAGCTTTTTCGGACATGCCTGTGAGGATTTGAGCTCTTAAAGGGACACCAAAGGTTAATATTAAGTCAACGTGGACTGTTGAAATACCATCCCAGAAACCTCGAAAAGCTTGTTTCATGCGAAGAATATACTTATTTTAAGAGAAAACGCATTCTGAAGCGTCCGCACACCTCTAGGGCAGTTCAAATCACTCGCCCTCTGATCGAGGAGTGGTGACGTCATGGTCTCACAGTGACGTTGCGCCGTCGGTGAGTAAAACAGCAGCCGCAGACGGCGCTACGGCTCTTCTGCGCAAAACGAAAACGCACGGCCAGAAACAGAGCCAAGACAGAGCCGACAGCAGCGCGAAAGCGGAATTATGGTGGCTAGGGGAAGGGAAAGCGTGCAACGATAAACTGGTTCTTTATTTTATGGCGCCCACTTTGACGCTCGCTGCAATGGACGACCATGATGACACATTGGCTCGCGATGCTGAGCTCGACTTCAGCGATTTAAGCACTGATGAACATGACCTGCTGCTGAGGGCTCGCGCTGCCGGCGTCGTTGCACACTACTAAGACAGCAACTGTATGTCATGGCTGTACATATTCACACATTTGTAGCTTTTCCTTTGCTAAAACCAAATGTTTTCGCGAAAGTTGTTCTTGTGCGTCGGAGAATGCAGGCAAGGCCAATGGAACAGCGCTACGAGAAAGCATTGCTTTGAAAGGCACTCCACACGACTTCAGTAAGTCGGCATAATCCTTTGGACGAAAGTGCAGCAAGCACACTATGTGATTTTTCGGCTTTTTGCCAATGCACTGTAGCAGAGGTACGGTACTTAACCACTTCGAAGGGAGAGGTTCACTCGGTGGCACACAGTGATAAGTAACGTTGGATTCACTACTGCAACTGCCCTTGGCCAAATTCCGCGGACCGTTCGCGCATCGCATGCCATCATGTGGACGTGGCATTCTCGCTGCTTGTTCAAAATGCAAGTTTCACGAGCCAGAAGAACCAGCACAGCATGACGCGATAACGAAAGAACTGAAACTCCAAAGCGCGCGCGCTGCGCAGTGTCGAGTGAAAACAAAACCTTTCGACCAGCCATACTTATCAAGGGTAACGTTAAAATGTTATTTTTTCTTAGAGTCGTACAGAAGTAGACAAGTAGCATTTTCTTCCGTCTTATAACCTAATGAAATTATCTTTTTAATAGAGTAGTTGAGTACTAGTGACAAATTATGATGAGGAGTGCCTTTGTCATTGGGCTAGTACCGGAATATTGCTGGGGGGTCTCAAATCGTGTCATGCATTTACTTCAATTTCTCGGTTACTAAAGCTCTGTTTAAAAAAAAAAATTATGGGGTTTTACGTGGCAAAACCACTTTCCGATTATGAGGCACGCCGTAGTGGAGGACTCCGGAAATTTCGACCACCTGGTGTTCTTTAACATGCACCTAAATCTAAGTACACGGGTGTTTTCGCATTTCACTTCTATCGAAATGCGGCCGCCGTGGCCGGGATTCGATCCCGCGACCTCGTGCTCAGCAGCCCAACACCATAGCCACTGAGCAACCACGGTGGGTGACGCAAAGCCTTCTTTCATATCAAAAAGTGTTGTTCGCATTCTGCCAGTTGATAAAATCAATACTGGACAGTTTAACACTGTCCTCCGGAGCATCATACCATATTTTATTTATTTATTTATTTATTTCAATATTACTGCCAGCCTCTAGTTAGAGGCCTTAAGCAGGAGTGGTTACATACATGACGAGTAAGACTGAGTACAAGGTGTGAAGCGTGAGCATAATGAAATAGCACTGAATTTGAAAACATAAGCAGCGTGTCATTTGCGAGAACGTAGCAATTAGCGCTAACAATGTGAAATTATTCCAGAAGAAAATGTGAAATGCTCTTAGCGCCAAGCTGACAAACACTTAGGAGACAGAAAAACTAAACTAGAACAATATATGTATACCACGCGTGGCAAACGATTACAGAACATACATCCTGTCAGACAAATATAATGTGGTAGTGTGTAAAAATGTGTAAAAATGTGTAGCAGTGGCAGAAGCATCAGAAAACACGTGTGTTCAGTTATGTGGAAGGACAAGCCGAAAAGAAAAGAAAAAGGAAAGGAGGGCAGGGATGTACCTCGGTCATTTACACAATTTCTTGAAGCAGCTTTAAGAATGATTCGATGGTGTCGCAGGCAACCACCGCAGCAGGAAGTAGATTCCATTCCCTAATGGTTCGGGGAAAATATGAATTTCTAAACGCTTCTGTTTTGCACTGGTAATCTTTAAGCTGCTTAGCGCGGCTAGACCGAGTTGATCGACGAGCTAGAGGCTCGGTATACGTGTCCTTGTCGATGCCCAATTTTCCATGATAGAGCAAATACATGTACTTTAATCGTTCTTTAAATCGCCGTTTTTGCAGGGTAACCAGTTCTGCTGTTTCGAGCATAGCGCTTGGTGATGCATAACGACTGAAGGAATTGAATACAAATCGTATCGCCTTTCTCTGAATTTTTTCTACCTTTTTTATGTTAATATCGCTATGTGGATCCCAGACGACGGACCCATACTCAAGAATCGGGCGGACGAAAGTTTTGTAAGCTAGTAGTTTTATCTCATGGGGTGAATTTTTTAAGCAACGCCTCAAGTAACAAAGCTTCTGCATGGCTTTCTTTTCTATGTATGACACGTGCTCATTCCACTTTAAATCCGAGCTGATAACTACACCCAAATATTTATAGCTTGTCACGCGGTCTAAAATATGCCCATCGATCGAATACTGGTTGTTTAAAGGGTGTCGTTTCCGCGTCACGGTCATCGCTACAGTTTTTTTCGCATTGATTTTCATTTGCCATGTGCTGCACCATGATTGCACTGTAGACAGCGAGGTATTTAACAGCGATTGGTCAGCGGGACAACGGATTTCTTTATATAAAACGCAATCGTCAGCAAACAATTTTATTTTAACTGGCAATTCCTGTGCAATATCATTGATGAAAATTAAGAAAAATAAGGGCCCAAGCACTGATCCCTGTGGGATTCCGGATAGTACAGGTCTTGACCGTGAATGTGTTCCGTCTATGTTTACAGTTTGCCGTCTCGAAGTAAGGTATGCTTGAATCCAAGAAAGAAGGGACTCATTTTTAAGTATAGGTTTCAATTTTATCATGAGTTTGGTGTGTGATACCCGGTCAAATGCTTTCTCGAAATCTAAAAAAATAATATCGATTTGCCCTTGCTCATCCAGAATAGCTGCGAAATCATGAATGGTTTCTAAAAGCTGAGTAGTAGTTGAAAGCCCTTTACGAAATCCATGCTGCCTAGGGTCAAGAAAACCATGAAGCTCAAGATAAGCTGTTATATATTTAAAGATGATGTGTTCAAGAAGTTTGGAACATGTGCAGAGTATAGAAATGGGTCGATAGGAAGAAAGCAGCGATGAGTCTCCTGCTTTTGGCACTGGAACAATCTTTCCAAATTTCCAGTCATGAGGCAGCTCGGATAGTTCTAACGACTTATTAAAAATAACACATAAGAATTTAGAGCACCATTCGGCATACCGGAACAGGAATGTGTTGGGTATCGCATCGATGCCAGAAGATTTTTTTGTATCAATGTTAAGTAAAAGCTTTAGAACACCTTCTTCCATTATTATAATATTACTAATAGGTGGAAAGCTTTGCAATGTCAAAAATATGGGTTTTTCACCATTATCAACTGTATTTCCTCGCATAGTATCAACTGTATTTCCTCGCATAATAGGCACACTCCCAGTTTGGTCGCAAAAAATCTTTTTTTTTTTTATTCCTGCGTATAATAGGCACACCCCGAACTTGGCACGGTGACAGGCATGTACCCAGGTTATTTTTTTTTTCAGGGGGGGGGGGGGGAGGGGGCAACCCATGGTAACTTTTCTACGCAAATGAGAGAGGGGGGTACCTTTACTACTACAAATGTGAATGCCCATCATTCGTCATAAAGACGCATAAACCCGCAAAAGATAAATGAAATAAGGTGTATCCACAGGTGCGCCTGTGAGATACACCTCTCCGTTACTTGGCAAACAACAGACTACATCAAATGGACTCATGAATGAAAGAAGCACAGGAAGAACACTGCCAAGAACAAGTACAGAAGCGAAAGCGTAAAATAAAGATTTCTAGTAGCGTTCTTTTCATTGGCTTTGGAAGAATTATAGAGAAATATGGCGGAACAATCACAGTTCTTTTGGAACCCTCATTTACTGCTTTACCAAGTTCAGTGCCAAAACCGCCTCGTGCTGCTATATGGGAAGCTGCGTAACGGTTGCGTGGCCGCCAGTCCAGTACAACCGCGTTGAGCGCAGAACGCTGCGGTTCTAGACGTAATGCAGCCACCGTGAAAAGTTTGAAAAACACCTACATTAGCACAGCAGAGAAGTTGCTACGTCAAACGGCACGACTGATAGCTGTAGAAGCGTCATTCAAGACACACATAATTATTCTCCCCTTCCTGCGGCGACTTCTTTACTTCCTTTTTAAATAAAAATATCATCATCATCAGCAACCTATTTTTACAATCACTGCAAGATGAAGGCCTCTCCCTGCGATTTCCATTTACCCCTGTCCTACCCCAACCGATACCAACTAGCGCCTGCAAATATCCTAATTTCATCGCCCCACATAGTCAACTGCCGTCCTCTACTGTGCTTCCCTTCTCTTGGTACTCCTTCTGTCACCCTAATGGTCCAACGGTTATCTAACCTGCACATTACATGACCTGCCCAGCTCAATTTTCTTTCTCTTAATGTGAATTAGAATATCGGCTAGACCTGTTTACTCCCCGATTCAAAACGCTCTTTTTGTCTCAACATTATGCCTAGCATTCTTCATTCCATCGCTCTTTGTGTGGTCCTTAACTTGTTCTCGAGCTTCTTTGTCAGTCTCCAAATCTCTGCCCAATATGTTGGCCCTGGTAAAATGCACTGATTGTACATCCTCCTTTTTCATGATAATGGTAAGCTTCCAGTCAGGAGCTGACAATGTCTGCCGTGTGCGATCCAACCCATTTTTATTCTATGTATTTCATTCTCATGATCGCGGTTGCCTGTGATTAATTGACCTAAGTAGGCGTACTCCTACACAGACTCCAGAGGCTGACTGGCGATCGTGAACTGTTGTTCCCTTGCTTGGCTATTCATCATTATCTTAGTCTTCTGCATATTAATCTTCAACCCCACTCTTACACTCTCTCTGTTAAGGTCCTCAATCATTTCTTGTAACTTGTCTGCATTCTTGCTGAATACAACAATATCATTGGCAAACCGAAGCTTGATGAGGTATTCGCTGTCGATCCTTACTCCTAAGCCTTCTCAGTTTAATAGCTTGAATACTTCTTCCAAGCACGCAGCGAATAGCATTGGAGAGGTTGTGTCTCCTTGTCTGACCCCTTTCTTTATAGGTATCTTCCTACATTTCTTGAGTAGAACTAAGGTGGCTGTGGAATATCTGTAGATATTTGCCAAGATATTTATGTAACCAGTCTGTACTCCTTGATTACGTAATGCCTCTATGACAGCTGGTATCTCTACTAAATCAAGTGCCTTTTCGTAATCTATGAAAGCCATATAGAGAGTCTGATTGTACTCTGCAGATTTCTCGATCACCTGCTTAATGACCTGGATGTGATCCATTGTTGAATATCCTTCGTGAAGCCAGCCTGTTCCCTTGGTTGGCTGAAGTCGAGTGTTGCCCTTATTCTAATGCAAATTATCTTGTTGAATATTTTATATAATACCGGGAGTAAGTTAATGGACCTATAATTCAATTCTTGATCCATAAATATTTTCAAGAACAACGGTTAAATTTGTTAATTTTCACTTTTCCTTCCTGTTTTTTTTTTGTTGTTGTTGTTGCCCTGGCTCCCTCCCTCAATAGATTGCTTAATTGCTCATCTTGCGAGTCTTATTTCCAGTTGCCAATGTTCCATGAAAAGTGCTGTACAATTAAGGAAAAACCAGACGCAACGGGTGACAGTCACATTGCTTACGGGTTTAACAGTTATTGCAGAGTTGCAGATGGATACTGTTTCGCATTTTATTTCCCACCTTATCTAACCCATATCAAATCAAATCAGTTTATTATTATTACTTCGTATGTTAATTACAGCATATAAGATGTACAGACGAGGGTATATGGTTCCAGAGGATCTGCAACCATCGCGGCGAGCCGTCACTCGAGGAAATAATGAAGCAAAATCAAAAATTAAATGCAACTGGCATTTTCTCCAGCCGCAACACGTTCTACAAGCATACAGACCAGTTGACTAGAATAGAGAATAGATTGTGACAATTGAACGCATCGAGAATTAATCGCGCGGGCACCGAATCGGTGAGAAAACTGGCCTACACACCCCAGGAGATGCCGATAACTATCGCCCTCCTAAAGGATTGAAAAAGGCAGCAAAATCTTGACCACAAAATAGCTGGCAAGAGTCAACATTGATTTGGCGGCGCTTTAGGAATGTGTGTGAGGAGTAGTGGCATGGGCGGAGAAGGGGGGGGGGGCACCCCCATTGGGTACGTGCCTGCACTGTGATCAGCTTATTAATGTATTTGCTGCACTGACTACTAGTGCTCACTAGTGTTGCTGCCGTCGCAGCTATGGACCCCCAGCACGTAGAACATAGCGAAAACCTGTTCTTGCATTAAATACGGATGCCTCCCCCCTCACCCAAACCGCCGTGAAGCACGACGACCTAATGCGGCCGTCAAAACAAAAAAGGGAGAAAAAAACGCATCAATGAGCGAAAAATAGTTCTTCCATCAACTGTTGATACATCCCCCCGCCAGACCGCCATGCGGATGTACACTTTTCGCCTACCTTCACTGAGGCAGCTCGGAAAGCTGGGCGACATGACACAAGCGACAGCGTCATCGCCCTCAATGCTCCACACAGGTCAAGAAAAAACACCAAATCTTGCCATATTGCAAGCGGCGTGCAGTTAATGTGGTCGCGTGTTCCGCAATGGGGAAGTATGGGAGCTACATGGCTGCATTCAAATTGAAAGCTGTGCAGCAGGCACTCGAGCAGGGGAACAGTGCTGCAAGCAGACATTTCAGTGCTGGAGAAACCAGCATTTGCTACTAGCGAGGTCTGCAGAAAAAACTTTGGGCTACCAACAAGTCACGACGAGATTTTCGCGGTGCAAAGTCCGGAAAGTATCACCAAGTGGAGCAGCTACTTGTTCAGCACATACGGGACCTTTGACAGGACGGTTGTACGGTCAGGACAGTTGTACCGTACATAGTGCAGACTGAGACACGCAGAACTGTCCGAGGGCAGGGCATCAAAGCAAAAGATTTCAAGGCAAGCTCCAGATGGACAACGCCCTTCATGCAACGCCATGGACTCACCCTGAGAAGGCGCACGACGTTGTGCTAGCACTTGCCTTCAGCATACCAGGACAAGGTACTGGAGTTTCACCGTTTTGTATTACGGCTCCGACAGCACAAGAACTTCATTTTATCCCAGATTGGGAATGCAGATCAGACCCCACTCTGTTTCGACATGCCGAGAAACACGACTGTAGAGGAGAAAGGCGCATGAAGTGTGCTTATTAGAACATATGGCACGAAAAAGAAAGATCTACTGTGATGTTGGCGGTGACTGCAGATGGGCACAAACTGCCGCCTTATGTTCCGTTTAAGAGGAAGATGCTCCGAAAGAGAAATTGCCCTTGAGCCATCTACGTCAGGGTCCAGGAGAAAAGCTGGATGTCCGCGGAGTTGATGGTGGATTGGATCAAGACCGTCTAGGGCCGGCGGCCTGCCGGCCTGTTGTATCCGGCCATACTCGTTTTGGACAGTTTTTGCGGGCACCTTGTAGCAGGTGTAGGAGAGAAGTTGATAGAGCTGCGCACGGATATTGCCGTGATTCCAGGAGCCCTCACCTCGCTAATGCAGCCTTTGGACATGTTCTTAAATAAGCCTCTTAAAGACAACGTTCGAAGGCTGTACACTAGCTGGATGGCTGGAGGTCAACACCAACTAACTCCAGGTGGCAAAATTAAGAGGTCGCCTGCGGAAATGTGCGGATGGATCGTGGAAGCCTGACGAGAGATCTCCGATGACATCATCAGGAAAAGCTTCAAGATGGGGATCTCCAATGCACTGGATACGAGCAAAGACAACATGTTGCGGAGTTCAGACAAAGAAGATGAGTCTCCACTCAGCGGTGATGAATGTGTTCTCACTGACTGACTCAGACTCCGAATAGGGGAAGGAGAGGAGCATCTATGACATGTCTAAATAAAATTGTGTGTGTGCAGTCGACGTCTCTCGCCTGTTCATTAAAAGGTAAGTAGGCAGCTTTTAGTTTTACTTTTATACTGGATTTATTGGTAAATTATGTGAGAGTAGCCATATTCTTGACATATACTCAAATCTAATGCATAAGAATGCGAGTTGAAAATTTTCTGGAAATTTTACCTCGCGTAATAGACACACCTCAAACTTTGAGCCGGATTTCCTGAAAAAAAAGGGGGGGGGGGGAGTGTGCCTATTATGCGAGTGAATACGGTAAATAAGCTTGAAAAGACTGGTCTTTGCATCATTGCTCTAATCACAGATAACAATTCTATCAATCGCAGAACAATGTCTCTTTCAAGCGTCATCAAAAGTCAGCAGTTCCCACTCTCACCTATCACATCTTACGCATCTTTTTTTTTTTGTTATGAACCTTGCTAATTTGTTAAACTGTGTTCGGAACAACTGGATTAACCAAAAGAACTATGATGAGTGCATGTTGTTTCCCTTGTTTCTGCATCAGCACAGCCACCCAAAAATTGTCACAGCATTGTTCATTAAACTCCGCGATCTTCACTTAAAGGAACAAGATGAACTTATCAAGGTTGCTTCAATGCTCTGAATAAAAACCCACAACCCATCCCATACAGAGAGGCAAAATATTAAGCTTGCACTGAAAGAATTCAACCCATCCACCATAGCGGCTCTAGAATCATGTGGTCAGTGCTATGACCTGCAGCATGCACCTGGAACTGCAGAATTCCTACAGATTGTTGAAACCTGGTGGAGAAATGTAGATGTTAAGTCGGCCAGCGAAAGACGACAGCTTCGTGATGTGCTGCACACTCCCATCGAACACTGTGCCCACAACAGGAATTCCTTCAAAACACTGTGCGGTGGCTAGACATTTGGGAGCGTTTGAAGTTTGATAATGGAATTCTCACAAGGAAGACCCACAGTGCTTTTTGACTCACTACAGAGACATTGGTTAAACTCATCCCCTACTGCCTAGAAGACCTTGGATTTGACTAAGTACACCTGCGTAACTTCCAAACAGACTGTTTGGAGGAAAGATTTGGCAAATACAATAGAACCTCGTTCATATGTTTTCGAAAAAACCTCGAGAAAAAAACATGCTAACTGGGAAAACGTACGCTCCGAAGTAATTAAATAATTTTGACAGACTCAACTATTGTTGACATCTCTGTAATGAGAAGTGTCGCATGGATCGTTGTGGCACAAAACACCGACATGCATCACGTTGGTGGTGCTCCGGCAGCCCAAGATGTATTTTGTTGTTTTCCTATTGCTTGGTGTTTTAAAGGGCGAAAGAAAACAGAACAAAACCGAGCTGGTGGCTAACGCTGGATGCCGCTGAAGCGAAAAGTGATGCCCACATCACAGCGCCTGCAGTAGGGAATGGCGGCGCATTTGCATTATCACCTACTAAAAGCGTGCACTACACTACCAATGGCACTGCATACCACGCGCTGTAAAACAGATTGGTGAAGATGCTGTGGAAGATGTTTGGTGGCGATAGCTGTGAATGTGGCGTGCGATGATCCTGGAAGAGTTTTGCTGATACTGCACTAAGAAACTGTGCACGCTGTCGTTTTTATGTGAGACAGGTAGCTATATACCGCATTTACTTAAAAATAGGTCGAGCACGAATATAGGTCGACCCCTATATATTGTGCACTCCAAGAAATAAAAAATTATTCGAATATAGGTCAACCCATTAGAATAGGCGCGTCATAATTGAGTACGAACCTAAATCTTCGTTACCATATCGCCATTGCTATTTCAAAATGGCCGCCTCGCACACGCTTCGAGCCTAGCTGCTGTAGTTTCCTCCATGTGCTGTAGTATGTGTGCTTAGGCATTAATCCACCGTCTGTCATCCCGTTTTCTACGTTTGCTCTATCAGCATGAAGTGCCGAATTCATCATGATGCCGCATTTAAAATTTAAGGAAAGAACCATGTGTGTAGAGACAGGCAGAAATCAGGCCGCATCACGGGCGTTCGAAGTACCCGAAACTTGCGTGCGGGACTGGCGCAAACTGAAGGAGTTGGTTTTCGCCAGCAAAGCAACACAGTGAACTGGAGCAGGTTGTATCTGCATTGATCCACTTTGGCAATACGATCGCTTCGGCCTATCTTGAAAGTGATTTGCGACGGGAGCAGAGTCTGCCGCATGCTGTGTTTTAGCCGCTTATAGTTTGCGTAGAAGCGAAAGGCAGCTGCGGCCATGCTTCCTTACTCCAGCACTTTGACAGCAAGTTTCCACGGTCATCGAGTGAGCTGTATTCATGTTTGCTTGTGCATGTGTGACACCATTCTTGTTAATTTAGTTAGTACTGTACTGTATGGGTGCGCATCACAATAGTGCACTTTAGAATCAAGTAAATAAGATTATTTGTGACTTGCGCAACTGTGGCTTCGACGTATAGTATCAACATGCATGGCAGGGCATTTTGCTCTGCGGCCTTGGCCCTCGCAGTTCCGGCGACGACTCTGTTCCACATTGGAACTCCATTATTTGAGTACTATTGCTAGCTTTGATCACAAATATAGGTCGAGATTGTCTGGCCACAAATATAGGTTGATAGCTAATTATGGGTAACATTTCTGGAAAAAAAAAAGGTCAACCTATATTCGAATACATACAGCACTATTTTCAATCGTGTGTGCTTCACACCTTTTCTTGTTCACAACATCTAGCAACCGGAAAACACATACAATCGCAGTCTACAGCAGGGAACGGCGTTGCATTTTGATTATCACCTATGAAAAGCGTGCGCTACGCTTCCGACGGCACTACGTGCTGTGATAGAGAGAGGCGAAGATGCTTAATGCAATAGCATTGGCGATGACAGCTGTGAATGCCGCGTGCGATGACCCTGAAGATTTGCTGGCAAGAAACCAAGAGCGCGCCAGCGCTTTCATGCGAGATGGATGGGCCAGTATTGCGGTGAAGTTGCTGCGGCGGGCAGCTATATACTGTTCTCAATGGCAGCGCCTCATGTATTTTCTTGTTTACACGGGATCTAGTGGCCAGAAAACATATCATACGATCGCAGTTTGGTGATGTGCTGAATGTCGGTGTCGAAAAATCGTGTTTTCCGGGAACGTACGAACCAGTAAAAAATGAGCATAACTCTAGTGGGTCATTTTTTATGTTCACGATTGCGAATGTTGGCACCAGGAAAATGTATGTAACGGGAATGTATCAACAGGGGTCTACTGTATAGACAACTTTCTGATTCCCAGTAGCACGTCTCCAATAGGCAGGTATTTGAATCTGAATGCAAGCTTCACCTTTCGAGTGATCTGGAACTTTCAGAGATAGATGCAGAGATACCTGCAGCAAAAATGAACAACGCTGTTCTCCACAGCTTCAACGTTTAAGTAAATGACAAGGACTCCAAAATAAAGGCACCAAATCTTCCTGCCATAACATAAGTTGCAGGCTACTGTGCCGATGCGGCACTTAGAAGTTCTCAAATGTTGCATTCCGAGGAAACCTGGTGGAAGACCGAAACATTGTACTTGAAAACGCTGAGGTGATAAAAAGCATATATTACGTGTGAGTGGAGTTTCTACAGCCCACAAGAGTGAAAGCTGCCATGACTGCCGAGATCGTATAGGACAAGCTTTGAAGTCAGAAGTATGCTGCTGGTTTTCATGCTCTTCCAAACTAAACGCAAGCCCTAAACACAATTTGGAGGAATGTGAAAGTAGTCTTAGCCAACAGCTAGTCATGCAACACATACTCAGTGAAGCAACTAACATTCTTCTGAAGAACTACTGCACCACTGGGAACAACCAACTTGTGCAATTGAAAGTGGCTCAAAACTAGAAGCTGAGCACTTTGAAATCTTGATTCTTCTGCGTTTTCACTTGTCTTTGTGAAATCACTTGTATCTGAATAGTTGTATTTCTTTAAAAACAGTTCCTTATACTCAACACAGCACATTCGTAAACAGAAAGCACTTGGCTACAAATACAGTTGTAAATATTTTGGGAGAGCTATGAAGGTATTGATTGAAATATTTTATGGTTTCATTTTAAAACTACAGCGGAAGTAGAATGTCTAAAAGTTGTGCTGACAATGAGTTTATGCAGCTAAATTTCATTAACAGTACCCTAAGAGCATTGCTGCAATAAAAAGAGTGCTGTAGTTTTTTGATGATGATGAATCGGTGTTTTGTGGTGGAAGGGCCAAATATGGCCAAAAAGCACCAGGCCCTTTCTCTTCATAAAGTTGTTCCCATTAGGTTCTGTTCACACAACTATGAATCTTGTTTACGATTACGGGCAATATTTGGCCACGTTAAATAAATACTCTACAGTTCGCACGTACAATACCTATAATAAATTTCAACTTGGGTGTCTACCAAGTTGACATTTCCAAATTTCCCAAGTTTTCCAGGTTTTCCCCGAGTGCCGTCGCAAAATTTTCTGAATGACATAGAACTTTGTTTTATGCAGACAGGCTGGCTGACACCATGTCGCCTGATGCTGTCACTATCTAGTAAGCATGTTAAATAAAAAAAATGACTTAATCCAGTTTGAATAGTAAGCATTAGTGTTTTTTTTTTATATTCAAAAAGAAAACAGAAGCAAGGGGCTAGTAAAATGCACAGCGAATATTTAAAAAAAAAGAACTTTAAACCCAATGCCAATCGAGTTGAACGTTTTCAAATACGAATAAAAAGGAGATGCACACAGAAGAAAATATTTTTGAATATAAGCCATTTCTATCAACTGATAGCAAGCTCATACGTATGTGGCCCAAATTTTCTCACAAGTGAAATTCTCTCTCAACAGATGGTAAGTCAACTAGAACTGTCCTGACATACTTTCAGCTCCCACACAATGCCGGAGTGCAGCGTTTCACTGCTTTAAAGTTTATTTCGGTTTGGATGAGGAACTCCTGTACCTCGGCATCAGTCAACACTTTGCTTTTTGATCTGAAGCTCCTTCAAAGAAGCGGCGGCACACTTCCTTTCCTGCTTAATGCGTAGGTCCTTTCCGTTCTCGTCGCCCTTCCGCCGCGCGTTCGCCCCAAGGACCATTTGAAGCATCCTCTTGATCAGTTGTACAGTCAACATCCAATTCAGGGTGTCTACCAAGTTGACATTTCCAAATTCCCTGATTTTTCCAGGTTTTCCCTGAGCACCTTTGCAAAATTCCCTGAATGAGCTAGAACTTTGTTTTATGTCAAGACAGGCTGACACCATGTTGCCCGCTGTCACTCTCTTGTAAGCAAACTACTTAATCCAATTTGGATGATAAGGAGTAATATTTATTTTATTTAAAAGAAAGCAGAAGAAACGAGCTAGTAAAATGCACAGCGAAAGAAATGGTCAAACCCATTGCAAATTGAGTCGAGCATGTTGAAATACGAATGAAAAGGAGATGCATGCATAAGTAAATATTTTTGAATATGAGCTATTTCTATCAACTGATAGCAAGCAAGCTCATCGGTATGAGGCCTGAACTTTGTCACAACTAAGATTCTCTCTCAGCAGCTGGGAAGTCAACCTCAACTGTCCTGACATACTCTCAGCCAGAACACAACATCTCAGTGTTGGGCTTAACTGTTTTAATGAGTTTATTTTGGTTTGGATGAGGGACACCTGCGTCTCGTCATCAGCCAACACTGTTTTTTGAGCTCAATCTCCTTCGAAGAGGTGGCGGCACGCTTCCGTTCCCATTGATTCCTTAACGCGTCGGTGCTTTTTGTTCTCATCCTCCTTCTGCCACGCTTTCACCCCATGGATTATTTGAAGCATCCTCTTGGTCAGTTGTACAGTGAACGTCCCATTTTTCAGACTCCCTAGGGGCCACAAAAACATCTGAAAAATCTGGCATTCTGAAAAAGTAATTAAATGCACGTATTTAACTGCCCTTAAGGGCTAAAATTGCCACAAGCACAGCCGAAAAAGCTCTTAAGGAGGTATGGTAGGGTAAATGGTACATGTTAGTTTTAACATATTATTTTAGAAGCACCGGCAGATATTCGCATCAAACTTCGTGTGCTTACAAAAGTTGCTCTTGGGTACAACATGAGACACTTTGTTTGATTCTAGATGGTTTTCGTTTCCTGTGGCCCACTCCCAAAATTTCAGGTGTGTTTGATTATTTGATGTACCTTTTCTCTCCAAGAACGCAGAGGAATGTGATGATATTACAGTGTTATTCTAGATACCAATAGGTTACATCTGAACTAAAGAGATCTCATATCCACTTTGAAGTTCGCACCCCCAAAAAATAATATATCTGCTTGTGCAAAGCCAGAAGGGGGGTTTCTTGCAGTGTAAATTTTTCCAGTGTTGTCATTCATTTTATCAGAGATTTCTTTAGTTCAGAATATTTATGACCGGTTGTAGTACATGTGTACAATGTTTCACTGGAATGGGATGAATACTTTCTGAGAAAAGGTGCATTGAATTTGAAAAAAATAATAAAAACTGCAATTTGAGAAAAATGAAGTCTTCTGTTCGATTACTGCTTGTGGATGTTCAAAATGCCCCAGGAGAACACATTTCACTGCCGACTTTCTTGCAGGTGTCTCCAGAACCCTTCTTAGTGTTCCTTTTTATCAGTCCTCCTTCCTTGCTCTTGGCAGAGTCATAGAATTCTGCCCTGTCAACACGCTCTTTGTATGTCCTGTCGAGGGTAATATAACAAAACAGACCTGGAACAATTCCAAGGGCCTCCAGAACACCTTATCGTGCAAAATTACCGTCACTGTAGTTGGCTACAGCATTGCTAGTTGCTGTCTTCAATGTGTAAGCACTGAGAAAGTTTTCTTAAGGCAGCAGCACCAGAAGAGTAAGTTGAGCGACTCATTGGTGTGTTCGTCCATGAATACATTGGCTCAGAAGACCGATGACTGTTGAAAGTTCTCATTCTGCTCCATTTTCTGGATGATCGTGCCATCTTATGGACAAGTAATATGTTTGAAACTCAAAACAGAGGCGACCACGACCACGTAAGCAAAAGCAAGAGTTTGACATAATAGTTATTTTCTACGAAGGGCTATTGCGTCAAACTCTTGCTTAGAGCTGTTAACAAATTCGACTTCGCCCTGCCATCTGCTAGCCGCCTAGTTAGCTCGGATGGTAGAGTGGCTGCACCAGAAAGGCGGGACCCGGGTTCGAGCCCCGGACCAGGACGAGATTCTCATCAACTGCGATGCTTTTCTTTCAAGGAACCTGTATGGGATTCCTTTGCGGCAAGTGCTACAATTGGGTGGATGTCTCATTTTCTTTTAATTATTCTATTATATTTTAGTACAAATCATTTACTTACCCCCCCCCCCCACACACACACACAAATATAACCACGCCAGTACGAAGAAAACTGCGAACGACAACGATAAACAAACCAGACTCTTTCCGCCATTCTTAAACACCAGGACGCGCGGCACACTTCAGCGCGACATTTGAACCGCTTGAGCGGGCGCTCGAGATCGCGCTTCCGCAGGTTTGTTCCTCATAGCGCAGTCGATTTTTCTGTGCCAAAATTGCAAATTCGATTTTTTTGGGGGGGGTTTACCCTACCGTACTCCCTTAAGGCCTGCCAGTACACTTATTAGGCATATCGGTGCTCGTACTGTGACAGGAGATGGGGGTGCACGCATGTATAATTAGGGAATACATACTGTGTCCCGTGACAATTGCCCCTTCCCAAGCTTATGCTTCACCGCCTGACAGTGCTGTACTCAGGCGAAGCTAACTATCATTACGCAACGAAGCCAACTTCGAAGCCAACCACGAGGATTACAAAGGCGGAGTCGGTGCCATTGCTGACAGCGGCGAATTCTTTCTATGAAAAATACGGCACCGCACGGTAAAAAGCTTAATAACGAACACAGAAGCAGCTAGGCCTAACGTTGCGGTGGTGGTGGCTACGGCTACCAGCGGATCTGCGTGCGAGAGTGCCGGTTCGAGGCGGCGAGATAATGAAAATGGTGGTGTAAATGGAAAATGGTGGTGGCTTTGGTTAATGCCATCTCAGACCTGCAGTCAGGGAAATGTACATTGACTATATGGAGTACGTGGTGGTGCCGCAAAGCCGTGCGAATTATCGGGCATGTCCGAAAAATCGGGCGTCTGGAAAATTGGTCGTTAACTACTCTGGCAATACATCGTGCCGATGACACGGTGTCAATGACGATTCTTTGCAATTCCTCTGTTACAGAAGCCAGCATTAACACGGCTTTAGTTCTCTTTCTATAATGTTATAGCTAATTTTCCCTGATAGAAGCACAAATTCCCTGAGTTTTCCCTGAGTATTTCCAGACTATTCAAGTTCCCTGAGAATTCCCGGTTTTCCAGGTTGGTAGACACCCCGCAATTTTTCGAACTCCCCAAGGGCCCCAAAAATGTCCGGAAAATCAAATCAGGCAGTCAGAAAAAATTAATGAATGTCTTTTACTGCCCTTAAGGGCTCAAATCGCCACAGGCGCACCTAAAAAGCTCTGACAGCTTGCCAGCGCACTTATTAGGCATATCGGTGCTCGTACTGTAACAGGAGATGGTGAGTGCAGGCGCATATATTTAAGGAATGCATACCACTATTGTCAAAAAAGATAAGACGAATTCAGAGCTGCCTTGGATCACATGAGAAATTTTGCACCTGTCACGATGACTTGGATGTTTGCGGCATACTAAATGTACTGGTGACCTTGTTCTTACTGCACAATTCATTGCTCTTAAGGAGGAACTTCGAAGCAAAACTAATGCTGCTTGTGATTTTGACTTCCAGGTAACAATTCCAGGTTTGCTTAGAAATGTTTCACGCAAAGTTTGGGGCTCTGTTCTGTCAAAAGAATCTACTACTGATACTTTTGAAATAGACAACACAGTTACAAGTGATACTTCTATGATTGCAAATGCATTTAGTAGTTACCTTAAGTCTGTTTTTACACTTGATAACTCCATTGTTCCTCCTTTTATAAAGCAGAGACACATGGTTCTATTAACAACACTGTTTCAAACCAGGGTGTGCTGAATTTGACTTTAATACTGGATCCAAAAAAGAAAGGCAGTCACAACAATATAGACAATGCATTCCTCTTCAGATACTCTTTATGGACTAGTAAATATTTACCTGTTATTTTTCAGAAATTTCTAAATCACTAAACTACATACCCATCGCTATCACATCTCATTCTTGTAAAATACTTGAAGAGATAATTTGCAAAGATATCGTTGAATTTCCACAGTCTAAATTGTTTTATCTGGTTCTCAGCATGTTTTTCGACGCAGATTTAGCCCCACAACCAAGCTCAGTGAATTCACTCATGTTAGCATCAAGGACCTCGATGTAGAAGGTCAAGTTGATGCAATATTTCGACACGGTGTCACACTCCAAAATGGTTGAAAAAGATCACTGTTATTCTTAACAACCAAGCAATTTTTTTTTTTTATCCAATCAGTCAGAGTACGTACTCTTTAGGTCTTCTCAATCCTCCACTTGCAGTGTAACATCTGGCATGCTTCAAGGTTCAATATGAGGTCCGCTTCAGTTTTGATTTTCATAAATGATTTACAACGTAATTTAAATCCGCATGTATGCAGATGATTGTGTTTTGTACCAAAAGATTAAAACACCTCATAATCACATTACCCTTAATGATTCATTTGCATTTTATCAATCATGGTGCGAGACTTGGCAGATGCAAATCAACTTCCGAAAAACTGTATCTAGGTCATTTACTAAACGTTCTTCCCCTTCTCCTTTTACCTATTCGTATATCATGGCTGCCCTCTAGGAGATGTTTCATAGGCCTTTTATTCATTCAGGATTTTTCTTTCTTTGTCACAACACATCGCACTCATGTGCAACCGTGCGCTTATAAGGTGAGGCTATTTGCAACGCAAATTACGTTCAGTCCCGCTTAGGACACGACTCCTCACTTATAAAACACTGGTTCGTCCAATACTGGAGTATGGCTCTGTCGTATACAAGCCACACAAAATATCTGACATAAAAAAAAAATTGAATCTGTCCAGAAGAAAGCTGTAGCCTTCATTTATCGTCGCTTTGAGAGGTATTTTTCACCCAGTTCCCATCTTCTCAGGCTTCAACTTAGGAATCTTTCTTCTCGTCATCACATTGACTCTTTGAAGTTTCTTTATACTCTAATTACCTCCCCACAATTTCCCCTACTTATATATTGCACCCGCTATACCCACAACCACAAGACATCACCACGAGTTGAATATGTCAACTTTTCACCATCACACTGATACGTTTATACACAGTTTTTTTTTTTTCGATTCTATAGAATTGAGGAATGTTCTGCCTGGTTCCGCAAGATCTTTACTACTCGATGAATTTCTATTGCATACTACTAATCACTGATGTTCAGTGCTATTTTTATGCTTTTCCATGTACAGTATTTCGGCACTAAGGTGATTGCCCTTCGGGGCTGCAATATGTTGAAATAAATAGATAAATACTGTGTCCCGTGACAATTGCCCCTTTCCATGATTGTTGTGCTTCACCGCATCACACTGCTCTATTGCAGCGAAGCTGACTCGGGAACCGTCATGCAATGCGCTGCGCTTTCCAAGCTTCGAAGTAAATCGCGAGGAGCACAAAGGCGGAGTTGGTGCCGCTCCTGACAGCGGGAAATTCTTTCAATGAAAAACACGGCACCGAACGGCAAGAAGCTTAATAGCGAAGGTCAAAGCAGCTAGGCCTAGCGTTGCTGCGGAATTGACTACGGCTTGCAGTGGACCTGGCTGCGAGAGCACCGGTTAGGAGGCAGCAAGATAGTCAAAATGGTGGCAGTGGTGGCCTTGATTAATGCCGTTTCGGACCTGCGGTCACAGCAAAACGTCCGGAAAATCATACAGCGAAAGGTTCTTGCACCCGAAATTTCAGACGTTCCTATACATTGACTCTATAGGGTACGTGCTGGTGCCGCGAAGCCATCCAAATTATCGGACGTCCGGAAAATGGGTCATTGACTGTACACTGACAACTCCTTCACCCTACGGCACGGCATCAAAGATGAATCATTACGATACCTCTCTGTTACTCGAACCACCATAACTGCGACTTTCGTTCCCTTTCAATAAAATTTGATAATTTTCCCTGATAGCAGCACAAATTCCCTGAGTATTTCCAGGCTATTAAAAATCCCCGAGAATTCCCGGTTTTCCTAGTTGGTAGACACCCTGCACCTGCATCTCGGCACCAGCCACTACTTTATTTTTTTAGTTCAAGCTTTTTCAAAGAGGCGGTGGCACACTTCCTTTCCCGTTCACTCCTCAATGCATGGATCCTTTCTGTTCTCGTCCTCCTTCCACCACGCGTTTTCCCCACGGACCATTTGAAGCAACTTCTTGGACAGTTGTACAGTCAACGTCCGATTTCTCGAAATCCCTAAAGCCGCAAAAACGTCCAAAAAAATTTATGCATGTCAACTGCCCTTAAGGGCTCAAATCACTACAGGTACATACGAAAAAGCTCTGGAGGCCTGCCAGTAAACTTATTAGGCATGTCGGTGCTCATAGTGAGAAGGAGACTGTGTGTGCACGCGTGTATAAATACATACTGTGTCCAGTGACAATTGTCCCTTCCTGCGCTTAAGCTTCACCACAATACTTTGCACATGCTTTACCAAGTCACATTGCTGTACTGAGGCAAAGCTGATTTATGAAAAACGCGGCACTGCATGGCAAGAAACTTAATCGCGAATGTAGACGCAGCTAGGCTTGGTGTTGCCACAGTGGTGGCTACAGCTGCCAGCGGATCTGCTTGCTAGAGCACCGGTTCGAGGCGGTGAGATAATCAAAATGGTGGCGGTGGTGGCTTTGATTAATGTTGTTTGAGACCTGTAGTAACGGCAAAAAGTATAAAATACCGGTCAGCAAAGTGTTCTTGCATCCCAAATTTTAGATATTCTTATGCATTGACTCTATGGGGTACGTGGTGCTGCCGCGAAGCCGTACGAATTATCGGGCATGTCAGAAAAACTGGGCGCCTGGGAAATCGGTCGTTGACTGTACTCTGGAAACTCATCGAGCCCAGCCGATGACACGGCGTCGAATACGATTTGTTGCGATTCCTCTGTTTCTGAAGCCAGCATTAGCGCAACTTTCGTTCACTTTCAATAATATTACAGCTAATTTTTCCTGTTAGAAGCACAAATTTCATGAGTTTACCCCGAGTATTTCCAGACTATTCAAATTCCCAGAGAACTTCCGGTTTCCCGGTTGGTAGACACCCTGTAATAACCTTTAAATTTCAACTTCTAAATATGTACAGTTAAACCTCAATATAACGAACTTTAATATAATGAAATTCCTGATCTAACAAAGTATTTACCTTTTCATAACCTTTTGCCCATAGAACACCATGTAATTAGAACCTCAATATAACGCAAGTTTGTTTGAATGCGACTTCAATATTAAATTTTGCTTCCGCAGCAAAGGAATGCCAAGACAATAAATGGAAACTTCTGGAGATGCAAACGGTGAAATTACTGAATTACAAGTGACTGCTTGCAAACGCACTTCTCACACGGCGCCACAAGGGCAACTGCAGAAGTGAAGCCGCATGATGTTCCACATAAAGTACAAGTGCGATAAGATACTATTGCGCCCCACGCACTTTGTGCTTTAGGTGCAAGTGAAAGTGTGAGGGGGTGAGAAGGAAAATTGCTGGCTTCATGCATGAATGCCAGCTCCCCACTTGAGACAAGGGAAAGAAAGGGAGGGGAGCAAGCTCGCGATAACACAATCAAGCGTGCGCGAGGGGTGGGGCGGAGTAAGTTGGCGTGAGTTGCGATTTCTGGCGCGCATCTCGGCCGTGGCTGTGCGTGGCTGGATGCATGGCTGAGCGCATATGCAGCTGCGCACCCTGCTTTAGAGCTAATCTGCCACGTGTGCCGACAGTTGGTGTGCCGAGATGGCATGGCATCATGTAAGCTGTGTTCCCACGTAATCTCAAGTTTCGGTGACTCGGAGCAAAATGCCGATGAAGAACTCGCTCCCAACTGCCGGCGCTTTTCATGATAGCATCGTCCCAGTGCAGGCGACGCTATCAGCCACGGGGGCACAGTGCACACAGTGTGGCTGGCTTCACTTAATTCGTGCCGTGAAGAAGATATTGTCGACGTACGTGGCATGAAACCATATCAATCGTTGCCAACTCCCAAATTTATCAAAATAAATTGTTATCTCATTCAAACTTGTTTTTTTATATTGCCCGACAATTCGCAAAATACTGCAGCCCCTTTATGTAAGAAAAATTGATCGCGTCTATACTTATTTACATAAAAGGTCGAATGTCAATACAGTGAAACCTTGTTAAACCGTAGTTGGCCGGAGTTCAGAAAAAGTACATACTAAACCGTAGTACTGCTTAACCAAAACAGCATAAAATCACTCACTTACCTATCAAAAACGGAACTCAGAGAGAGAGAGTGGGGTGAAAGGCAAAAAAAAAAAAAACATGCGGTATTTATTCACTTCCTGTGACGTGAGTGTTATTTTCGTTCTACGCCGCGGCAGCCTAACAGCGACGACAGCGGCTCAAGCTTACTGAAGCTGCGAGCTAGCTTTTCAGCCAGCCCCCTCTCCACGGCAAACACTCGCATGGCAGATTTCTCGTAGGCGTTACGTATTCTCCGTGCACGCGCGCAGTAGCGCTGCAGAAGTCGCGGGGCGCCTTTTTCATTGCAGAGTGCTGTTCTCGTTGCAACGATTGCATTCATGAGGCTGACGCAATGCGCAGCTTCCGCCAATGTCGGGCCTGAATCACCGGTGCTGTCGCTTTCCATGTCGTCCTCATCACTGTCGCTAGTCGACACTTCGGCAACAACAGAGGCAACGAAGGCGAAAAGTCGAGCCTCGTAGCCGACATATCTTCGCGGTCGCATCAGCGCTGCCAAGCCACTTCTTCACTTTCCAAATGACACACACCATAGTCAAATGCAGATCCCTGTTGCGTGCCAGCGCCGACTTCTTTGTGTCACGTTCAATAGCACGAACGGTATCTACTTTATGTACTATGCTGAGCACCTGGCTGTAGTGGCTGCACGTCTACCGATAACCTGCACGTGCGCTACTGCGACACACCCCTTTGATAAGACCTTATATACCGCGGCGCCGAGCGTAGCCGACACACTTCCCAGCATATCACAGTCGGCGGCCCAGCTGTGCTGGTGCTCGCCAGTCACATTGTCAATGGAATAAAGCAATTCCCTTTGCGTACTGTACCTGCAACCGCCTGGTTCCTGCCTGCCTGGAAGAACACCACATAATGGCGACGAGGATCAACGCATCGACAGCGGGACCCTGCAGCTAAGTTGACAGTCTCTTCTTCGGAACCGACAATACTGCGAAATGGCCTCGCAGCTGGGACAGATGGAACCTTTTGACGACTCGAGCAGTGACTGGACGTCGTACGACGAGCGACTCTCATCGTATCTGAGAGCAAACAAGGTTCCAGCCGACCTTCAAGTCGACGTTTTCGTGAGTCTCATCGGTCCGAAAACCTACCAACTGTTAAAGTCTTTGACTGCTCCCGATACGCCTACATCGAAGTCGTTAAGCGAGTTGAGGGAAGTTTTGAGCAAACACCTGTCGCCAAAGCCATCCGTTATTGCCGAGAGAGCCAAGTTTCATCGCGCCGTGCAGGGCGAAACGCAGACGATAGCTCAGTTTGTAGAAGAGATACGCAGGCTAGCTCAAACCTGCGATTTTGGTTCTTTTCTCGACGATGCGCTTCGCGACAAGTTTGTGTGTGGCATGCGGCGAATAGATATCCAGAGACAGCTGTTCGTCGAGGACAAGCACTTAACTTTCCAGAAAGCAGTTGACCATGCTCTGGCGTCCGAGGCCGCAATGAACAATGCAGTGACAACCCATCATTTATCAGATAGCGGTGGCCTAGTTCACCGAATGCAGAGCGGAAAGCAGAAGAATAAGCACGCAAGTAAACGTGCCAAATCCCAGCAGTGTTATCACTGTGGTTCTTTTAAGCACGATGCGCAAGCGTGTCCGCACGTACGAGCTACTTGCTTCGAATGTAATCGGCAGGGGCACGTACGCAGAATGTGCAGAGCAAGAGCGGAACCAAAAAACCAGAAGCAGTGTATGCGCACGCTTGAGTGCAAGACCCAGCACGACTTCACTAAGCTCAACAGTGTCGACGTGTCACAAACGGCACCCATAATGGTAGGCGTAAATGTAGAAGGAACTACCGTAAACATGGAGCTCGACACTGGAGCAGCAGTATCGGTCATGTCGCACCATCAGGCTAAAGTCTATTTTCCTGGTGTTCGTTTGCAACCAACAAAGATGCAACTGAAGACGTACACAGGGGAAACCGTAAAGCCTACAGGAGTAATGGATGTGCTGGTCCGCCACAATAACCGAGACACGATTGCCGCTTTACATTGTTCCGCAAGGCGGCATACCGCTCTTAGGTCGCAACTGGCTACAGCATATCAGGCTAGACTGGGGTGGCATTCGAGGTGTTTGCAAGGTGTCCACTGCGTCAGGCAGTCCACCTGCAGCACTAGAAACGCTGCTACGGAAAAACGAAGACCTGTTTAAGGATGAGTTAGGGACCATACAAGGAGAGCAGGCAAGCCTCAAGTTTAAGGATGACCAAGTGCCTCGTTTTCTAAAAGCACGGAGTGTGCCTTTCGCTCTTGTGAAAAGGGTAGAGGCTGAATTGGAAAAGCTCGAGAAGTTGAGAATCATTTCTCGTGTCGCCAGTAGCAAGTATGCTATGCCAATTGTTCCCGTAGTAAAGAGCGACAGGTCGATTAGAATCTGTGGAGATTACAAACTCACGCTGAACCCAATACTAGATGTAGAAATGTACCCGCTTCCAAAGCTGGATGAGCTTTTAACAGCATTAGCTGGCGGTCAGAAATTCTCCAAAATTGATTTAAGTCGGGCTTATCAGCAAGTCGAGATGGACGAGGAATCCAAAGCCTACCTGACCTTGAACACGTCCAAAGGCTTATATGTTGTTAACCGTTTGCCTTTTGGCATCGCCTCAGCGCCGGCGATCTTTCAGAAGATCATGGATAATATTCTGAAGGGTCTTGACAGAGTTACTTGTTACATCCATGAAATCATGGTCACCGGAAAGACTGAACAGGAGCACCTAAAGAATTTGGAGGCGGTATTGAGACGGTTATCAGACGGAGGCATCCGGGTAAAGAAAGAAAAATGCGAGTTTTTCAAAGACAAGTTGCAGTACTTGGGACATGTCATTAGCGCGCACGAAATTGAACCGGCAACTGACAAGCTAGAAGCCATTGCAAAGGCTCCGCGTCCCACAGACAAGCAGCAATTGCATTCACTGTTGGGCTTGATGAACTACTATGGCAAGTTTGTTCCTAACCTGTCAAACGTCGTTTTACCCCTAAACAGATTGCTGCGACTCGATGTTCCCTGGGCCTGGAGTGACAAGTGCGAAGCAGCCTTCTCGCATATCAAGCAGCTGCTGTCGCAGCCACCGGTTCTCGCTCACTACGACCCCAGTGCGCCCCTGCAACTGTCGTGTGATGCATCGGCATACGGTATAGGAGCTGTCATCTCTCATGCGGAGCCAAATGGTCAGTGCCATCCGGTTGCGTACGCATCACATACCTTATCTTCAGCGGAGGTCAACTATAGTCAACTGGAAAAAGAGGCGCTCGCTCTAGTTTTCGGCGTCAAACGTTTCCACTACTATCTTTTCGGGCGTTCATTTGTTCTCGTTACTGACCACAAACCCTTGCAGACAATTTTCGGTCCCAAGACGGGAATACCAACTGTTGCCACAGCTAGACTGCAACGCTGGGCTTTAGTTCTGTCTGCTTACAATTTTACTTTGAAGTATAAGCCATCGAGCCAAAACGCCGAAGCAGATTGCTTATCTCGATTGCCTCTGCCAAGTGAAAGTGAAGAATGCTCGGATGACCTGTTTTATCTCCTACGCATGCAGTCCTTGCCAATTAACTGTCGCGATGTGGCACGCGAAACGGCCCGAGATCCGATTCTAAAGAAAGTCATGCAGCACGTAATGAACGGTTGGCCTGAGACCATCGTGAGTGAAGAAATGACGCCGCTTTTTCACAGGCGCTGTGAACTTTCTGCACAGCTAGGGTGTCTTCTTCTTGGAATGCGTGTCGTTATTCCTCGGAAACACCAGTCGCAGATGCTCGAGGAATTGCCCCAGGGACATCCTGGAATTGTTCGGATGAAAGAACTAGCACGTAGTTACGTGTGGTGGCCAGGCATCGATCACGACATTGAGACCCAAGTGCGTTCTTGCAACCCCTGTTTAACTCAACGCGCGATGCCTTGCTCGGCTCCTTTGCACCCGTGGGCATGGCCAACCAGACCATGGGAACGTCTGCATATCGATTTTGCAGGACCTTTCAAGGGCGCCATGTTCCTGGTTGTGGTCGACGCTCACTCTAAGTGGCCCGAGGTGTGCCAAATGCGAGACACGTCTGCGGAAAACACAGTAAACCGTCTTCACGAAATCTTCTGCAGGTTTGGTTACCCTGAAGTTGTGGTATCTGACAATGGACCGCAGTTCATCTCAGCTGTGTTTTCAAACTACCTTAAGAGCATTGGCACGCGCCATTTAAGGACGTCAGCCTACCATCCGAGCAGTAATGGACAAGCTGAACGATTTGTCCAAACTTTGAAAGCGGCACTGCGGAAAAGTACTGCCGCGAGCTTAAGCACCCCGTTGGGAGAGTTTTTGTTGTCTTACAGGAACACTCCACATTCCACCACGGGCGAGGCGCCGGCCACTCTCCTGCTACAGCGTAGACTCCGCACCCGTCTAGATGCCGTCAAGCCCTCGCTGCAGCAGAAGGTTTCGACGCGGCAGTTCATCCAGACAGTGCGTCGCAAGCAGCGCGCACGTGAATTCGCTGTGGGTGAAAGTGTTCTTGTGCGAAATTTCAGACGCGGTGCAAAGTGGTTGCCTGGGATTGTGTTAGGGCGGACTGGACCTGTTTCATACAGAGTTCGTGTGGAAACCGGTCGAGGTGTGTTTGCCTGGAAGCGCCACCAGAACCAGATAATTCAAGCCAGGGATATGGACTTTCCGTACATCCCTGAACAGCGAGACGACCCCAAGCAGCCGCGACCCGACAGCCCCGACCCGGTGCAGCCAGCTTCGTCTTCCCTTCCAGCCACGGCAGAGCGGCGTTATCCTGCAAGGCGGAGGCACCCTCCAGATCGCTATGTGCCATGAACTACTTTTTGTTTCAGTGCATGCGCCCGAACTACAATAAGAACGGGGGAGTGTAGTGGCTGCACGTCTACCGATAACCTACACGTGCGCTACTGCGACACGCCCCTTTGATAAGACCTTATATACCGCGGCGCCGAGCGTAGCCAGCGCACTTCTTCCCACCTTATCACAGTCCGCCGACTGTGATAAGCTGGGAAGAAGTGCGCCGGCTACGTTCACGACGCTCAGCTACGCTCAGCTGGCGAGCACCAGCTGTGCTGGTGCTCGCCAGTCACCTTGTCAATGGAATAAAGCAATTCCCTTTGCGTACTGTCCCTGCAACCGCCTGGTTCCTGCCTGCCTGGAAGAACACCACACCGGCGTATCTGTGATCCGAGCTTCGGCATGACACGAGTCCTTGTTTGTACTAAAGCCCCTTAACTTCGTAAAGCAGTGCCACGCTTTGAAGAATGCCGCATCCTCCTCCAGCGCTCTGGCCGAAGCCGACGCCACGTCGCTATTGGCTTAATGGCATCACGTGGCCCCTTGCGCCGGCTTTGTTTGTTTACAGTCGCGCTTCAGTGCCATCTTTGCTCGAGAAGCGGCGCTTGTTGGCGGCATTCCTTCCGTTCCTATTCTGTGTTGTTTTGATCTTGTGAACGCCTTGAAGGATATTTTGTGGCAAGTGCGACGTCGCTTCACGTCATTTTCTGTTACCATGACCTGCTGCGCGTTTGGATGCCAATATAGTTTTAGCAAAGGCAAAAATATGTTCGCGATACCGTCCGGTAAGCGCAACGAGTTAAGAAGAAAGACATGGCTCCACCGAATCGGAAGGTAGAGCTTCCGACCAACTTCCTTCGCGCGTATATGTGATGTAAGTTGTGGCTCTCTCAGAGTATTGTATGTTCCAGGCTTGCATATTGTGCTGCGGGCAATAACGTAGTAGATATTCCACAGTTCACTGTGCATGTTGTCATTTGTATGCACGCTTTAACACGATTTTCACGCAACGTCCGCTTTGCTTATACAGTCGCCGACCGATTTTCCGGACTCCAAAAATTCGGACATGCCCGATTATTCGGTCAGCTTCGCGGCACCGCCATTCTCCCCACAGACCATAATGTAAAACAACTGCCGAAAGTTCGGACACCTTGCAACCTCTCGTCTGATTTTTCGGACCCTCCTTGAGCCAACTCGGTCGAGAGCACCATGCACCGACTCTGACTGGTGCATGGTTCGACTTGCTGAACGCCATTTTTGTTTTGGACGGAGCTTCCTTGCTGCCCCACGAAGTGGCGCTACCGGAAATCCCCGCTCATCATCATCGTTTCTGCCTACTTAGATAGAGTGGCTCTGTAGCAGTTCCGGTTTCAGCTTAGTAAGCCATGTCAAGACAATCCAGCAGCTGATTTGTTTCTTCGTGCACGACGCTGCGAGCAGGCCACGGTTTTTTGTATGTGTGACTGGTGTCGGCACGGTGACGTTTGTTTTGTGTGTTGTGTCGAGGTTTCGGTGATCCAACGCGCCGTACGGAAACATCGCGTCAAGTCTCTAATGGCGCCGACAGTGCCCGCGCAGGCTGCACTGGGGAATGCCGGCAAGCGGGTGCCGGTAGGCCTAAGATTTGTCGCCTTCCGATGTGCTCCCTACTGACGCGGAAAATATTCTGCCGAGACTTGCAGAGTGGTTGCATTGCGACTCCGGACACCGTCTTATTTGACAGTTTCACAGGTGCTGACACTACTGCACTGACGCGCGCAGAACTTGACGACGGCGAGATCATTCGTCAGGTTTCTGCTGCACCGCCGGACGATGACTCTTGAGTCGGAAGATGACGCACCATGTGCTACGCTGCCGTCGCATGCGGGCGTGTACAAGCAGTGACTGTGCTTTCAGCCGCCTATAGTGACCGTACGACCCTCTCCGAGATTCAGGCTTATCTGAGTGCGCGTAAACGAACAGCGTGCAACGGCGCATTCACGATTTCTTCTAGCCTACTGCCGAGCCCGAATAGGTGCGTGGAAATAAAGGATTTAATTTTTTTTTTCTTAATCTGCTTTTTTGGACACCTGTTTATTCGGACATTTCCGCAGTCCCGTGAGGTCCGAATAAACGATCGGCGACTGTATGCGCACTACGTTCTCTTGTTAGTCATATGGTGAGCTTAATCGTTTTGAACGCCAACCGGCTTGAGTTCGCGGGCACGCTAGGTTGCGTGCGATAACGTGATTACTAAATTTTTTAAGATTCAGCGCAGCCCTTTTGATAAAATTTCAGTCTCGATCATGAAAGCGCCTCAGGAGAGCAACTCTCTGCCTTTTGTGGTTACTTACTAGCCTTCTTAAGATAGACTAGCTTTGTTTGCCACACATTTGTTCGTGTTCCTCGTTGGCGGTCGCCCGGTGGACTTGCGATACAGAGGCACCGACGAAAAGCGTGCGTGCTCTCCCGAAACCGTGTTATGCGGTGCGTTCGTCGTCGAGCGACCGCATCATAGGTAATTGAGACGTAGGTGCTAATTCGCGTGAGCTTTAAGTGTGCGAAGCTTAAGATGCGTCGGTGGAGCACTCGCAAAGAAAACGTGCGGTCGCCCGCCAGTTCCCTGGCTGCTTTGGTCGTCGTTTGTGCTTAGTCGTTTGCTCGTTCGTTCGC
Organism: Dermacentor albipictus; assembly: GCF_038994185.2. NCBI lineage: Eukaryota > Metazoa > Arthropoda > Arachnida > Ixodida > Ixodidae > Dermacentor > Dermacentor albipictus. The sequence continues at coordinate 282,957,994 of NC_091821.1, read as the reverse complement.
AAGCTCGTGTAGTCGTTTCTCGCTTGTTTCGTTCACGCGCTCATATAGTCGTTCGCTTGCTCGTCTATGCCACTATTAGTTTCTACAGTCACTATGCCTAATTGAGACGCGCTTGCTGTAGGACTCTTAGGTTAGTGCGTTTATTTACGCAATGAGACAATAAATGGTGCACACGGACTTGTGACTGCAAAGGCAAATCTGTAATGCAGCTATGTGAAAATAAACTTAACTTGCAACTCGAATACCGTTTCATATCATTTTAACCTATGGATAAAACATCATTTCACTTGCCGCAATTTCGGCCGCGTCATGGCGGTGGGATTCTATGCGTGATCATGACTTCACTAATAAAGTCGTCTCACAACTGTTACTTCGAAGGGAGTGCAACCGTCCTCAATGCATGCACCTCGGTGCAACTCGGTTCGCGACAAGTACGTCACTTAGTAAAAGGATGACCCAACGCACGATGAAGTGTTATCCGTGATAAGTCATTAACCTGAAAAAATTACTGAAGGCCACAGTGGTCTTGTTTGACATTGAGTCACGCATTGTTATCGCGCTCCCGCTTCGCGCATGAATGCTAAAAACTCATTTTATTTTCTTGTGTACGCAGAGTCCCGACTCGATAATCGGCCGCGGTATTTCTGTCGGCGTTGAGACACGAGAAACATAATAGCACCAGCGCCCACCACTTTGTGCGCGCTTAGATTGGCAAGCATGCACATTGGCGGCACTGTAACCTGTAATACACTTTCGAACCTCCAAAGCAGTGATCTCCGTCAGCCTTTGTACGTCATAGCTGATGCGCGCCGCGAATTCACATGGTAAGGGCGGCGCAGATTCTTTAGGATGAGGGCTTGCTGGAAGCCAAGAGGTTGTCATTCAATGGTAAACGTGTTATTTACAACCATTCGCAACAAAATCTTCAGACACGCCCTTGACAAATGTTGCGTACCTAATTGTAGGGCACGCGATACATTCGCAGTCATCAACGCTCAGCGTTAACACTCCTTCAGATACTTTTTTAAGAAATATTTATCAAAAAATGAAACAAAAGCTGCCGTTACCGAATACATCCGACTAGAAATTCTATGCTGTACACGAAGTTACGCGGAGCTGGAAAGCCAACGTGAACGCCTAAAGAGCAATGCCTTGCTATGCGTGCATTCACTCTGCGAAAGGTCGTCTGCTGCGCTTGAGCATCGTAGGCGGCGCCATGGTCGAGGAGGGTGCGTGAAAGAGAGGAGAAACGAGGAGGAGTGAAAGCGGAGGAGGAGAGTGGCACTACTTTACAAAGTTCCAGGGGCTTTAGTTTGTACGAAGCCACAACGCTCTCTGGCAAGGTGCCGAAATGATGTTGATGTTGATGTGGCTTCGCGTGTAAATGCACAGGGCACTTGGAGGCTGTTGTTACAATCTCTGAGACTTGTTCTGCCGGGCCGCTTAATGGAGAGAACGCACCGCTTTGTTCGCGCGATGAAAAGTGGAAACACTATGTGTTAACCATTCATGGTTATATTGCGCTCAGTTTTACACACAGAATATTAAGGAAGGACAGGACGTGGCAGGACGTAGTGCAAACTACCAAATGTTTAATACTGTTAAAGAACGCGCTTATACAGTAAAAGCTCATAATTCGAATTCCGCGGGGATGCTATGAAAATTCGAATTATACAAAATTCGAACTAATGAAAGCCGGAGAAAAAAATCACTCGGTTAAGGCGCGTATATAGCCTGACATGGCGTGAGCACGCGCGCACACGCTACGTCACGTTGGCGTGAACGTCTCTACTATGAAGCACTGGCGCAGCCGTTACCGGACGCGGCCAGCACGGTCCGATGCGCCCGACGTCGAGATGGCTCTTGCTCCATCAACGCGTTCGTCACGCTGACCGGGGCGGAGAAAAAAAAAATGTCGCAGACTCGCGCAAGAAGCGAAGCATCGATTGCGATAGAAAATTAGTAGATAGCTATACGAAGTAAGAAAAATAGTTTTATCGGCCGTATAAACTTGTATGGATTCGCTTACTAAATAAATTAACAAGCACGGTGTCACGCGCGCACAGGTAAGCATGAACGCATCTCGCTCGATGACCGCGGAAACTCACTGAAAAATGCTGGAGTGAAGACACGCAGCAGTAGCAGCGAGCGAATTGACGTTCGTACAGCTCTCGCTTCAACACGAACGAAATGTAGAAAGCACGTCGCATATGAATCTACTGACACTATGCGCACTCTGCAAACATCGCAGATCACTTTGAAGATTAGGCCCACGTGGGCGCGCACTTTGGCCATGTCGCAGATTGTTTTCAAGATGCGGCGCCCGCATGGCCGCGCCGTAAGCAGCAGCCGCTGAATATCGTCCCCCCGTCCCTCCTTCACGCGCGACAAGAGAGGGCACGCTCCGCCCCACCTTCCCTCTCGTGCACGTGAGATTGAGCCGCGTTCACCGAGTCACCCTTGCACGCTCGTACACAACGAACATGGCGCGCGGCGACGGTGTTATCGACCTTGCCACTGATCGAAAAAGCAAAGCTGCGCGACCCGCGTGGTGACGCCAGCGTGCTCCCGCACACTAGCACTCTCCCCATCCACAATGATACGGAGTTTGAATTATCGGTGGCGATACGGATTTCAGTGTGAATAAGCGAGATGTGTTACATATTGCTTGCAATACATTGTTGGACAAACCACTGCGACTACTTCGAATTATCCGAAATTTCGAATTAACGAGTAGTGAATTAACGAGCTTTTACTGTATACAAGGAGATATGGCGCGGCGGGGGGATCTCCTTGTATATAAGCGCGTTCTTTAACAGTATTGAACAGTTGGTAGCTTGCGCTACGTCCGTCCACATCCTGTCCTTCCTTAAAGGAGTACTGACACAAAAATTTGAAGTCGAGATAACTTGTGAGATCGATTTAGTGGGTCACACACACATCGTGTGTAAAATATCAGCGGCGAATATCGCTTACAACATATTTAAAATCAATTTTAAAGTACGTGCGCGCAGCCAATCGTAAAACAGAGCACCTCGCGACATTGACATCACCCGGGTCTGTAAATAGCCAAGAAAACGCTACGTCATGTGGCTACGTCACGAATTTTCGTTGGCTACCATGCGGCTTATTCGGGACACACGGTGCGTGCATACGAAAGATTGAGCGGCGCGTAAGCTCCGCCCAGATCCAGCCCTCCAGCTTGACTTCAGAGCCACGTCGAGAAACGCAATATAAACAACTCTCCACAACACTGCGTCGCTTTACGTGAACACTGCCAATAACTTTATGCCCCTGCGAGTGACAGAACACTTCACGACGGCGCGTCGTCCACTGACGACTCCGCTAACAGCCAGCGATAGGGCCGGTAGGCCTAGCTAGGCAGACGCCGCGGCCGACGGCGCTTACGATCCAACCCGAGCTCGTCGAAGAGCGCTTATGTTTGCCAAAAGAATTAACACTGTACACTTAGGTCGCCCGTAATTAAATACAATTGGTTTACTCGACGCAGTCGTTGCGAAGGGCAAACGTGCAAGCAAAGCGAGCAGCCTCGCTCAGACGGTCGGTGTATGCTGTCTGCCCGCGAAATGCCCTCGCGTCGCGTCTCCTGATCTCGCCAGTAGCTTAGTCCTAGTGTACTAGGCGTTGCTTTGAATAACAGGCACACGTCGAGATAATTTTACTGAACTGGTAACTATGTCGTGTCGGAAACAAACTGCAGCAGGCAAGGAAAAAAAAAAACACTGCGAGAAACCGGCCAGCCAGCGCCGCCTCCGTGGAGGGAACGTCACATGCCAGCCGCGCTGTCATTGGCTGCGGCCAGACGACGGTGCGGTTGTCGGACGCGTCGGACGATGAAAATCTGCCCGGTTTGTCGCACGCCGGATGTCCGATCCGGCGCTTCGGCACGGCAAAACACCTAGATTCCGGCTGCCGTTCCGGCGCGTCGGACGCCGGATCGGACACCAAATCAGACCGTGTGTCTCCCGCTTCATCCTATGCCGCATGCCGGAGCATGCGGCGCCGCACGTCGGATCGGACGCCGAATCGTACCGTGTGTCTCCTGCAGTGCTCGCCGTCGCCGGCCGCAATATCCTAGTCGCTGCTCTCCAGTGGGTCAAATTGAAAGTGATTGGCCACGTCTAATACGGCGGCGACTCCCACATGCAGGAAATCGTCGCCGCTGGACGACGAAAACGAGGACGACGACGACGATGATGGCGAGGACATGGCAAACCACGTGCAAGCGTAGCAGACGACTAGCAACACGAAGCTCGCGTGCCGGCGCGCCGCACGCTGGCTGCGCGGCAGAGCATACGTCATGGCTTTTTGCGAACACGTGACCACTTTGTTTACACACCCGGTGAACCGTTTCGTTGCTCTCTGAAACCGAAACTGGGACTGGTCGCTACAAAAAAGACTGCAGATAATTACCTGTCGCGCTCTGAAGTAAATAAGGTCTCGTGCCGTGATTACTGGGTCATTAACTACTTATTAAAGCAGAAAAAAACACATGGATTTTTTTTGTGTCAGTACTCCTTTAATATCGTGTATGTAAAACTGAGCGCATTATAACCATGAACGTTCGCCAATTAGCCCCCTTCATCGCGTTACTAAATGTGTTAACCAATATGTGCGCAATAAGCTGGTACGGTTTATACGGATACAAAACACATTATGTTCAATGGCCACTGAGTCGGGGATTTGACTTGACTGCTTCTAAATGAAACTACAGTTTAAGCAGGTACGGTTTAACGAGGTTTTGCTGTAGAACGAAATTTCGATATAACGAAGCAAATTTTCAATTTTACCTACCATATTTACACGATTGTAAATCGACCCGAATGTAAGTCGACCCCTCCCCCATATCGTGTGACAGGAAAAAAAAAGAAGAAGAAGAGCATACCGAGGGCACATTCAGTAACGAAAATTTATTAGTAGCTGACATGGTCACTGGAATACTCGTCTTCAGTAGTACTACCATCGCCATCGCTGCTAGTCTCACAGTGTGTCGTCGTCCAGCAAAATTTCACATTTGGCAAACACAGCACCATGACATCCTGTGGAACAGCAGCCCATGCCGAATGCACCCAGCCACACGCACACGTCAAGGAGGCTCTTTTGACAGGACCGGTTCGCGTAAATTCACGGTCTTCTGCCGCCAGCCACTCGTTATATTCACAGCGGAGCAGGTCCTTAAAAGGCGAAGATCCGGGCTTGTTTCATGACTATGTCGCACTTCACTGGCAGGGACGGATCCCACGTTTCAGCGACATACACCTCAAGCTTGGCCTAATGCTCTGGAAAGTGTCCCGACTTCGGCCCTTGCGAAATTCTTCGCTTGCCATCACAGGTGAAATTTTCCTTCGCTGCAGTCACCACTCTCGTATCACCCATTCAGAAACATTGAACTTGCGGCCCGCTGCGCAGTGATTTGTTTCTTCGGCATAAAGGATGGCAGCTCTCTTGAACGCTGCTCTGAACAAGCGCCGAATGCTTAGTGGGCCTGGAGCACTCATGACGACTGAAGAAGCATGGAAGTGGCCCGTAGCTGGCAGTGAAGTCGAACGCGTCAAAATAAGAGATACAGGCAACGAGAAACACGTGAGCGGTGTCTGCTCTTCCTTGAACTGTCGATACTCCCCGCAAGCACTGCCATTCAGAGGCTGCCGCCAGAAATGGAACAGCGGCGCTTCCATGAACTATCGACACCTCCCAATGAGTGTTGCATGCACTGTAAAACTCTAAAAAATGTTGAAAAACCCTTCCGAAAAGCGAACATACACACAGGATATCGAAAAGCTATGGGTAGGGCCATAGAACAAACACAAAATTTTAACTACGTTGTAGCCCCCATTGGTCTTGCTTTTTTGACGGCGCCATGTTTTTGTTTCAATTGTAAGTTCACCCCCCCCCCCTCATTTCAGATTTTCAAATTTAAGAAAATAGGTCGACTTACAATCGTGTAAATACGGTACTTTGTTATGTCGAGGTTTAACTGTATATAGCCTGCGGACCATAAATGGAAATTTTGATATAAGGGGTGTGCAAGCACAGCACAGTAGATTTCGAATCAAATATTGAATCGAATCGTAAAAGCTGAATTGATTATATTAAATTGACTTTCTGAAAATTTTTCACCAAATTAAAAGCTTACTAATTTGGGGCAAGAAAATAGGGTGCTGCACATGCTCGGCAGACTTCTGGCATTGCATAACAAGAATGTCGCAAGCTATCAGTAGCATAGGTACATACAAATCAAAATATACAGAATGGTGGACTCTTATTACATTAGTATGCCAGCATTGATTACAGCTCAGTTCTAGTATATGAAGGTATGAAAAATACTCTTTTTGTCAATAGAATTTCTGCTGAATAGAATCAAGTGCTTTGTTTCCTCTGAAACTAATGAATATTAGTGACGTTTTGTTGTACTGAATACAAATAAGATTCCGAGCTTAATAGTGGACCTGTGTTTTGTGGCAATCTTTTATTTATAGCCTAGAAAGTTTTGCTTTCCAGTTTTCCTCCAAAATGCAGAAGGGCTATCCCAACTTTATAGAAGCTGGGTTATCATGAGGCCAATCTGCGCAACAGACGAAATAATACTGCATGATGCGACTTTTAGTAGCTGGCGTCGACAGTAATGAGCAGGTGCTGTCCGCACTGTTTTATTGTTAGGTTCAGCGTGATTTTCCGCCTGTCAAAAAATTCTTAATTTAGAGGTTCACAGCGAGTTCGCTCGACGCCCCTTTCCTGTTTTGCTCATCCGTTGTCCATGCATATTGCATGCAACCAGCGTCATGACACTTTCGCGTCTGCCGTGTAAATGTAAAGCTAGTCTTGAGACGTGTTGCTGCAAGGCGGTTTATTGGCTTTTTGAGTGTCGCAAGGCTGCTGCAAATAGATTTGCGTTGATTAGGTATAAGACCTTAACTTTATACCTCTGCCACGCGTACACTTCTGATCATGATAAGGGCCGATCCGGATTGGATTTCTTGATCGTGATTAATAATAGTGCTGCTACATGGTCCAATGATCCGGGTTGAGTTAATACCGTCTGCTCATCGTCGGCAACTCTCAGAACTACATGATGCCTTGCCTACGAATCCAGATTTGCAAAATATTGTTAAATTTAGACGATATTGACACGTATATTTATCGGGCGACCAGGTTTCGCCGCCTAACAAATCTTATCGCACAGCGCGGGACGCGCTTGCATGTATCCGATGTTTCTGGAAAGTTATCGATGCTTCTATCCGCAGTCTGTTGTCGCCGAACCTTGTGTTATCTGATTTATTCGCCTGACGCGAATGATGTAGAACTTTATGGAAGGCACGCGGGTCCCAACGGTTAGTCTGGAACATTCGACGATTGTGTATAAAAGCCGACGCGCTTGAACCGCTGATCAGATTTTCGACGATCGCCGACCGTGTTCGCCGCTATCGTTGTGCTATAAGTGTAGCCTGTTTTGTGGGCACAGGTTCGCCCAATAAAAGTTAGTTTTGTCTATCACAGTATTGCTACTGTGTTCTTAACGTCACCACCACGTGACATCTGGTGGAGGTGCTTTTGGTCCATGTACCAGACGCCCCCTACAAGCCGTGATCCAAGCCCGGAACGCAAAGACAACACCAACGCAGTCCAGGACCATCGAGCAAGCCGCCGTCTTCAACAACTGCACCCGGAGCACGGACTTTTGCCTGAGACGACCAGAAAGATCACCACCAAGTCCACCCCAATGGCAGCCCCGGCATCGCCCATCGTGCTACAGCAGCCCAGGGAGCCTCCGACGTTCCGTGGTTCAACTTTCGAGGACCCGGAAGGCTGGCTTGAGACGTACGAAAGAGTCGCTACGTTTAACAACTGGAACAGCGACGACAAACTGCGATATGTCTTCTTCGCATTGGAAGACGCGGCCAGGACGTGGTTCGAGAACCGAGAAGCCACCCTAACGCCCTGGGAACTTTTCCGAAGCGGCTTCCTGCAGACATTCGCAAGCGTCGTACGCCGAGAACGAGCCCAAGCGCTATTGGAAACCCGGGTGTAGCTACCTAATGAGACGACCGCAATCTACACGGAAGAAATGAGCCATCTCTTCCGCCACGCCGACCTTGGAATGCCCGAGGAGAAGAAAGTCCGCCTGCTGGTGCGTGGTGTGAAGGAGGAACTTTTTGCCGGAATGGTACGAAGCCCACCGAAGACCGTCAACGAGTTTCTTCGCGAGGCCACCAGCATCGAGAAGACACTCGAGATGCGAAACCGGCAATTCAACCGCCGCACGACCTCGACAAACTACGCCGGAGTTCAGTCACTGGCCGCCGCCGACCTACACGAGACTATCCGAGCTGTCGTGTGGGAGGAGCTACAAAAGCTATTCCCATCATCACAGCCTCAAGTGGCTTCGATTGCCGATGTCGTGCGTGAGGAACTCCAACAACAACTTGGAGTAGTCCCTGAATCGCCGCAGCCCGAGCCGCAAGCGATGACCTACGCCGCCGTCGCACGCCATCAAGGCCCCCCTCCGCGACCGCACCAGGGCCCTGTCACGCCGCAGTTTCGTCGTCCGCCGCCGCCGCCGCCAGCACGACCACCCGTCGCCCAGCGCACCTACGCGAGGAAGACGGACATCTGGCGTGCTCCTGACCACCGCCCGCTCTGCTACCACTGCGGAGAAGCGGGTCACGTCTACCGACGATGTCCGTACCGGGAGATGGGACTGCGAGGTTTCGCCGTCAACGCGCCGCGTCCACAGCTTGGCGAGCGCCCACGTGACATTGCCGATTACCTCGCCGCTACTCAGTGGAGCCCTCGACGGCCGTCCCGTTCGCCGTCACCAGGACGCTACATGTCGCTGCAGCGCCGACCATACACCGGCCCAGCCCGGGGCGGCTCTGCGACCCCATATCCGGAAAACTAAAAGCAGCAACCGATGGAGGTGCGGTTGCTGTTCGTCGAACTGACGAAGATCCTCCGCCGCCGACGAAGACGACGAAGAGACCATCTCGACGACATAATAATGACACGCCGCCGTCCCGACGAAGTCAGAAAGCCAAGACTACACCGACGAAAGACGACTTGACGACGCGACGTTCCAGCTTCACTTCAACACGACGCAGCCGTGATCCGACGCCAAGACCTAACTGCAACGCCAGACAAAGGACCACCGACCTCGACGTGCTTCTCGACGGCCACGCAGTTACCGCCTTAGTGGACACAGGGGCTGATTACTCCGTCATGAGTGGACACATCGCCGCCTAGTTGAAGAAAGTTAAGACTACGTGGGAAGGCCCTCACATTCGAACCGCTGGAGGACACCTCATTACGCCGTCTGGAGTCTGCACGGCAAGAATTACCGTTCATGACCGGACTTACCCTGCCACCTTCGTTATCCCCCAACAGTGTTCACGAGACGTCATTCTCGGCATGGACTTCCTGAACCAACACGGCGCAATCATCGACCTGAAGTCGAAGTCAATAACGCTGTCGGAAGATCAAGCGATACCGCCGGAGAGCCCTCGTAGTCACCACGCCTTGAGGGTGCTCGAAGATCAAGTGAGCATCCCGCCTCGCTCCTGCATTGTCATTTCGGTCGGCCCCGAAACACCCGCTGACGTAGAAGGCGTCATCGAAGGCGACCAACGTCTACCGCTTGACCGTGAAATTTGCGTCGCAAGAGGGATCGCTCGACTGCACGGTGGAAACACGAAGGTGTTGCTGACAAACTTCAGCCAGGAGTTCAAGCACATCAACAAGGGCACGACGATCGCATACATCGAGAAATTTCAGGAAACCAGCGATGTGTTTGTCCTCTCGGATTCTGTTGCATCTACCCCGACGACCGTAGTTCCCGAGCCAGACTTCGACATAAATCCAAGTCTCCCCGTGATTAAGAAGCAACAGCTCAGAAGTCTGCTTCGACAATACAAAGACTGCTTTTCGACGTCATCGAGGATTCGACAAACCCTAGTCGCAAAGCATCACATAATAACCGAAGAGTGCGCTCGACCACTCCGCCAGAGCCCTTACCGAGTTTCGACGCGAGAACGCGAAGCTATAAGACACCAAGTCGATGAAATGCTGCGCGACGACATCATCCAGCCGTCGAAAAGCCCGTGGGCGTCTCCAGTTGTTTTAGTGATGAAAAAGGACGGAACCCTACGTTTCTGCGTCGATTATCGTTGATTGAACAAAATCACGAAGAAAGACGTATCCCCCCTCCCACGGAAAGACGACGCATTGGATCGGCTCTGCAATGCTAAATACTTCTCATCGATGGACCTCAAGTCTGGCTACTGGCAAATAGAAGTCGACGAAAGGGATCGCGAAAAGACCGCCTTCATCACGCCAGACGGCCTCTACGAGTTCAAGGTTATGCCATTCGGACTGTGTTCGGCGCCTGCAACGTTCCAGCGCGTCATGGACACAGTATTAGCAGGACTGAAGTGGCAGACCTGTCTCGTTTACTTGGATGACGTCGTCATCTTCGATGGAAATTTCGACGATCACCTCAAGCGGCTTGCAACAGTACTTGAAGCCATCAAGTCGTCAGGGCTTACTCTGAAGCCGGAAAAATGCCGCTTCGCTTACGATGAGCTTCTGTTCCTAGGCCACGTAATCAGCAAATCTGGTGTCCGTCCAGACCCGCAAAAGACAGCTGCAATCACACAGTTCCCGCAACCCATCAACAAGAAGGCAGTGCGTAGGTTCCTTGGCATGTGTGCCTACTATAGGCGCTTTGTCAAGGACTTTTCACGCATCGCGGAGCCGCTAACACACCTAACGAAATGTGATGTCGAGTTCAAGTGGGAAACACCGCAGGCCGACGCATTTGAAGAACTCAAACGACGCATGCAGTCGCCGCCGGTATTTGCGCACTTCGACGAGTACGCGGATACAGAAATCCATACTGACGCCAGTAGCCTAGGCCTCGGTGCCGTTCTAGACCAGAGGAGAAACGGAGTCGAACAAGTGATAGCTTACGCTAGCCGGTCGCTGTCAAAAGCGGAAGGCAACTATTCTACGACCGAAAAGGAATGCCTCGCCATCGTTTGGGCTACAGCTAAATTTCGCCCTTATCTTTATGGCAGGCCATTCAAAGTCGTCAGTGACCATCACGCGTTGTGTTGGCTAGCGAATATAAAGGATCCTTCAGGACGACTCGCGCGGTGGAGCCTCAGACTACAAGAATACGACATCACTGTCACCTACAAGTCCGGACGAAAACACTCCGATGCCGATTGCCTATCACGCGCCCCCATTGACCCACCGCCGCAAGACGACGAGAATGACGACGCCTTCCTCGGAATGATAAGCGCGGAAGACTTCGCTGCACAGCAACGGGCAGACGCGGAGCTAAAAGGCCTCGTCGAATATTTGGAAGGGCACACCGACGTTGTCCCCAGGGCATTTAAGTGCGGATTATCTTCCTTCACGCTTCAAAACAATTTACTCGTGAAGAAGAACTTCTCCCCAGTCCGCGCCAACTACCTTCTTGTTGTCCCGTCAGGACTTCGTCCAGAAGTATTACACGCCCTACATGACGATCTGACCGCTGGACACCTAGGATTTTCCCGGACACTATCAAGGATACAAGAAAAGTATTATTGGCCGCACCTGACCGCCGACGTCGCCCGTTATGTCAGAACATGCCGAGACTGTCAGCGACGCAATACACCGCCGACAAGGCCAGCCGGATTACTACAGCCAATCGAGCCTCCTTGCCGACCATTCCAGCAGATCGGGATGGACTTGTTGGGACCCTTTCCGACGTCAACAAACGGAAATAAGTGGATCGTCGTGGGGACGGACTACCTCACCCGCTTCGCTGAAACTAAAGCCCTGCCGAAAGGTAGCGCAGCCGAAGTGGCGAAATTCTTTGTCGAAAACATCCTGCTGCGACATGGTGCCCCAGAAGTCCTCATCACCGACAGAGGAACGGCCTTTACAGTGGAGCTCACCCAAGCCATTCTTAACTACAGTCAGACAAGGCACAGGATGACAACGGCCTACCACCCGCAGACGAATGGTCTTACGGAGCGGCTGAATAAGACCCTCGCCGACATGCTAGCGATGTACGTGGACGTCGAACACAAGACGTGGGATGCCGTCCTGCCGTACGTAACATTCGCTTACAACACGGCGGTGCAAGAAACAACACAGATCACGCCGTTTAAACTGGTTTACTGCAGGAATCCGACGACGACGCTCGACGCCATGCTGCCCCACGTCACTGACGAAGAAAATCTCGACGTCGCTAGCTATCTCCAGCGCGCCGAAGAAGCCCGACAGCTCGCCCGCCTGCAGATCAAGAACCAGCAGAGGACCGACAGCCGACACTACAACCTCCGACGACGCTTTGTCGAGTACCAGCCCGGTGACCGTGTTTGGGTTTGGACCCCTATACGCCGACGAGGACTGAGCGAGAAGCTTTTGTGTCGCTATTTTGGACCGTACAAGACATCTGACGTATTGGTGCACTGGACTACGAGGTCGTGCCAGACGGCATTTCACTGTCACAGCGGCGCCGCTCACGACCTGAAATTGTCCACGTTGTGCGGCTCAAGCCGTACCACCAGCGTTGACGAACTTTGGGACTTCGCGTAACTGACCTTTGGACTTTATTTCTTTTCGTGGTTTGTTACTTATGTTTAATAAGTGTCCCTTTGTGTTTTGCTCTCTTTGTAACATCGGGACGATGATTTTTAAGAGGGGGGTATTGACACGTATATTTATCGGGCGACCAGGTTTCGCCGCCTAAAAAATCTTATCGCACAGCGCGGGACGCGCCTGCATGTATCCGAAGTTTCTGGAAAGTTATCGATGCTTCTATCCGCAGTCTGTTGTTGCCGAACCTTGTGTTATCTGATTTATTCGCCTGATGCGAATGATGTAGAACTTTATGGAAGACACGCGGGTCCCAACGATTAGTCTGGAACATTCGACGATTGTGTATAAAAGCCGACGCGCTTGACCCGCTGATCAGATTTTCCGCGATCGCCGACCGTGTTCGCCACTATCGTTGTGCTATAAGTGTAGCCTGTTTTGTGGGCACAGGTTCGCCCAATAAAAGTTAGTTTTGTCTATCACAGTATTAGACAGTTTTAGTATAGCGTACGCTATTCCATTGCGTACGCTAAAAAATAGCGGGTCGTCACTGCGCATGCGCTGAACGCTAAACGAAATAGCGGGTATAGCGGGCGTACGCAACACAAACGAGTTAGCGTTAGCGTTTTTGCAGGGTTTGCGGAGTTTGCGGGAAACATGGCGGCGATCCCGGCTGCCCGCTTCGAATTGAATTTGGCGTTGCTTTTGTAAAATGCACTTCGTTCGTAGCAAATGACTGTGTAAACGGCTTTCGCTTAGTCTCAGGCCGCTTCGACGACAGAGTATTATGGATAACTTCGTGGTGTTTTCGAGATCGCTTCTCGTTTCGAGCGAGTCGAAGCCTAACGAAAGAAACGTTTAAGATGTCAGCGCCACCTATCGCTACAGGCGCGAAATAGCCGCAACGGCGGAATATGGCCTCAGAGATCTGAAGATATCGTCGGCCAACTAAAATTGTAGAAAACGTGCGCCGCTTAGCGTACGCTATTTTATAGCGTATAGCGTACGCTATAGTTGCGTACGCTAAACTAAAACTGTCTATTGCTACTGTGTTCTTAACGTCACCACCACGTGACAATATTTCAATTTTACAGCTTACTATTACTGATAAAAATGCTTCTTAACATATATTATTGACCTGCCTTCCCTTCATGTCTTCAGCGTTTTCAGAATACTGCACCAGAGCACCCTAACGTCAGCCAGCAATCACAATAAAGAGTCCTGGGACTCGACATGCATGGCGGCTGCACAGCTACTATTATCTGCCATGTTGACTCTCTGATTGGCTGTCGAGAGGTCACATGTCTTGAAATTTGTGCTAGGAAATGGAAGTATTGTGAAATCCAATTTTGCATTTTCATCAAGATCACGAAACGTGACGTGGAGCTGAAAATTTTATCGACTAAGACATTTTTCATATTGCGAGTTTAGTAATTCAACAAAAGGAATTTTTTTTTTCTCACTGACATTTGTTGTTTCCGATTGCCTGACATAGTTGAACCTTGCTACGTCTTGTTATGACTTGTTACGACAAAGGGAATTCCTTAGCTGCTTTCCACAAGGCACCCTTCTTTCATCAGTGCCTGTCTAGACGTCAAGGCAACCCTGACGCCGACCACTGACGGATCAACAAAGAAGCTCTCCTCAAGGTGACAATGACCATCGGATTCTGCAGACGCGGTAACAACTGTGAAAGGTCATGGTAAGCTGACCGTCACTAAGAGCCTACTAATTAATGAAAGGGGCTAATATTAAGGACTTGGTGGGAACTGCGTCGACTTGAGCTTCCTAGATTGCCACGTGACAGTGACAAGAACTTTATTAGAGTGTCAGAAGCTTGATGTGGGTGAGTTGGTTAAGCATACTTGATGAAATGAGCGCTACGAAGACGCGGACGAAAGAACACATGTTCTTTGCCGTCCATGCCGTGCCGTCCGTATCTTCGCAACACCAGGTTTCTGGCATGGTCTAGAGATAGACTAGAACGGGAGATATTGGAAGCCTTTTACATTGCTAAGGCCGAGGGCACGTGCATTAGTTGCCCTTCAGTGACACTTACTGAAAAAGAGATAGCTTTTCTGAAGAGATAGGGAGGTCGTGATGTCACGTTGGGCCATTCTTGGTTGCATCTATTTAAAGTTCTGTTTCTTCAAAAAAAAAAAAAAAACATTAAGAGCGGCTTGTCTGTCGTACATGTGTTCTTTCGTCCGCGTCTTCATAGCGCTCATTTCATCAAGTTTATTAGAGTGTCCTAAGGAACTCGATTGGGGGGAAGCGAAGGCTCCCCCGATCAAGTTGGTGGCTCCGCCCACGACGGGACAGGGAGATGGTGACTCTCCGCGACGTCGCGGGCCCTCTGGACGGCCTGTAGTTGGTTTGGTTATGAAAGTCGGAGCCCGCATTGTACGGCCACAGCCAGGGCATGTGGTCGAAGGAGCAGCATGCATGACCGCATTTGGAGCACAAGTGCGGGAAGTTGGGTTCTATCCAATTAAACGCTTTCGGGGTGAGGTAGGATATTGTCTGTAAAAGCCTGAAAGTAACAACCTGAAAGTAACAGCCTGAGCCCTGTTCAGTTTCGGGCTGGGGGGAGGGAATTGCCACGTGGTTGCCTTGCGGGGGCGATTGTGCAACACAGGAGGTGGGGTCTGGTGGAACGGTGCAAAGTCCGGTGAGAAATTTTACGAACTGTTCGACGATTATGATTGGCCGAGATACAGTCATCAGATTTCCTCGTCTAGTTTCCCAAGGACGATCACTGTTTTAAAAGCGAACACCTGTGGTGCAGTGTGCCCGACATGTCCTGATGTGAGCTGACATTTCATGTGCCCCTACACGGAGTGGGCTTACGTATCTGCAACCAGTGTAAAAAGTGTACAATAAACCTTTTTGCTTCACTCCTATCTCCAGAGCATTCATCAGTGTGCCTGGAGGATGCCTGGCCTAGATGCTACCCCGAGCCGCACCAACCTGCATATATCAAACTCGAAAAGGATCCCATAATAGTGTGATACATCAATAACTCACAGTATAAAGTATGCCTATTTAAAGCTTATATGAAACCTCTGCACGTTTTGGATTTTCCAGAGATCGTGAAGAGCATGAACTTACGAATTTACTTCTCCAAGGTCGTGCCTAAGCAAAAAAACTTGATTATTGGCCCACCATGTCATTAATCAGGTTATCAAGAAATCCGCAGAGTACAATAGGCCTCTCTATATTGCTTTCAAAGATTACGAAAAGGCATTTGATTCAGTAGAGATACCAGCAGTCATAGATGCATTACGTAATCAAGGAGTGCAGAACACTCATGTAAATACCTTGGAAAATATCTACAGAGGCTCTACACCTACCTTAATTCTACACAAGAAAAACAGGATATTCCTATAAAGAAAGGGGTCAGAAAGAGAGACACTTCAATCTCTTCAATACTATTCACTGCAAGCTTGGAAGAAGTATTCAAGCTATGGGGTGTGTCTACCAAGTTGACATTTCCAAGTTCCCTGAGTTTTCCAGGTTTACCCCAAGTGCCTTTGTGAAATTCCCTGAGTGATGCTGAACTATGTTTCATGTGAAAACGGGCTGAAACCATATCGCCCGAGGCTGCCACTCTCTAGTAACCATATGAAAAAACCTTAAAAAAAAAACGACTTAATCCAATTTCAATACTAAGGAGTAGCGTTTATGTTATTCAAAAATAGAATAGACGAGAGGTGTTAGTAAAATGCACAGCGAAAAAAAATGTCTTAGAAAAAAATTGAAAACTGAATCGGACATTTTCAAATACAAAAAAAAAGAGATGCATACAGAAGCAAATATTTTCGAATATGAGCTATTTCTATCAACTGAAAACAAGCTCAGTGGTATGAGGCCCGAACTTTGTCACAATTGAGATTCTCTCTCAACAGCTCGTAAATCAACCTCAACTGTCCTGACATACTCTCAGCCTGCGCACGACGCCTCAGTGTTCTGTTTCACTGCTTTAAAAAGTTTATTTTGGTTTGGATGAGGGGCATCTGCATCTCGGCATCAGCCAACACTTCGCTTTTTGAGCTCAAGCTCCTTCAAAACGGCACCAGCATGCTTCTTTCCTGTTCATTCCCCAATGCGTAGGCGCTTTCGGTTCTTGTCCTCGTTCCGCCACTCGTTCACCCCACAGACGATTTGAAGCATCTTTTCGGTCAGTTGCACAGTCCACGTCCGATTTTTCGAACTCCCTAGGGGCCGTGAAAACGTCCGAAAAATTGGCCAGTTTTAAAAATAAATGAATATCATTTAATGCCCTTAAGGGCTCAATCCGCCACAGGCAGACTCGAAAATGCTGTGCAGGCCTGTCGATACGCATATTAGGCATATTGGTGCTCGTACTGTGACAGGAAATACCTGATGCACGAGTGTATAATTAAGGAATACATACCGAGTCTCGTGGCAATAGCCCCTTCCCAAGCTTGCTATGCTTCACTGCAATACTTTTGCATATGCTTCACCAAGTAACATTACTGTACAGAGGTGAAGCTGACTTTCCGAGACCGGCATTATGCAATGCACGATGCTTTCCATGCTTCTTAGCCAATCGCGAGGACCACAAAGGCGGAGTCCATGCCATTGCTGACAGCAGCGAATTCTTTCAATAAGAAATGCAGCACCCAACGGCAAAAAGCTTCA
This sequence comes from Dermacentor albipictus, assembly GCF_038994185.2. Classification (NCBI taxonomy): domain Eukaryota; kingdom Metazoa; phylum Arthropoda; class Arachnida; order Ixodida; family Ixodidae; genus Dermacentor; species Dermacentor albipictus. Next base: position 282,940,723 of record NC_091821.1, on the reverse strand, counting down.
TAGCGAACATCAAAGCAGCTAGGCCTAGCATTGCCGCAGTAGTGGCTACGGCTGCCAGTGGATCTGCGTGCGAGAGCGTGGGTTCGAGGTGGCGAGTTAATCAAAATGGCAGCGGTGGTGGCTTTGATTAATGCCATTTCGGACCTGCGGTCATGGCAAAACGTCCGGAAAATCGGACGGCGAAGACTTCTTGCGTCCGAAATTTCAGAAGTTCGAATATATTGACTCTACGGGGTACGTGGTCGTGCCGCGAAGCCATCCAAATTATCAGGAATCCGGAAAGTCTGTCGGCTGTACATTGGCAACTCCTCCAGCCGACGACAAGGCGTAAAAGACAATTCATTACAATTTCTGTCTGTTACACGAGCCAGCGTTGCCCCGACTTTCGACCCTTTCAATAAAATTACAGCTAATTTTTCCTGATAGAGGCACGAATTCCCCGAGTTTTTCCAGACTACTCAAAATCCCTGAGAATTCCCGGTTTTCCCGGTTGGCAGCCACCCTGAGCTATTAAGCTGGGAAGGTTTAAAAGTAAGGATCGACGGCGAATACCTCAGCAACCTTTAGTTTGCCAATGACATTGCTGTATTCAGCAACACTGCAGACAAGTTACAACAAATGATTGAGGACCTTAACAGAGAGAGTGCAAGAGTGGGGTTGAAGATTAATGTGCAAAAGATAATGATGAATAGCCCGGCAAGGGAACAAGAGTTCAGGATCACCAGTCAGTCTCTAGAGTCTGAAGGGGTACGCTTACCTAGGTCACAGGGAATTGATCACAGGGAACCCTGATCATGAGAAGGAAATTCAGAGAAGAATAAAAATGGGTAGGATCGCATATGGCAGACATTGTCAGCTCCTGACCGGAAGCTTACCATTAGCATTGAAAGTGAAGGCGTACAATCAGTGCATTTTACCAGTGCTGACATATGTGGCAGAGACAGAAATTCACAAGGAAGCTTGAGAACAAGTTAAGGACCGCACAAAGGGGCGATGGAACGAAGATTGCTAGGCATAATGTTAAGAGACAGAAAAAGAGCGGTTTGGATCAGAACATACGGGTATAGACAATATTCTACTTCACATTAGGAGAAAAAAAAAATGGAGCTGGGCAGGTCATGCAATGCGCAGGTTAGATAACCGTTGGACCATTAGAGTTACAGAATGGGTACCAAGAGAAGGGCAACGCAGTCGAGGACGGCAGAAGACTAGGTGTAGCGATGAAATTGGGAAATTCGTGGGTGCTAGTTGGAATCGGTTGGCGCAAGACAGGGGTAATCCGCCTCTTTCATGGCGCGACGACGCATGCGCCCTGCCCTAGCGGATTAGTCGCAAAATGTTTTGGAAGGGTAGTGCGCGTGGCCGCGGGCCAAAAAGACCCCCGAAAAAAAATTTTTAAAATGCTCGGACGCACACTGCTGCAAGCACTCGTGCCGTGTACAGCATTGAAACTCTACTGGTAGCTCGACGTCGGTGTGGTGCCGAAAACGTGCATAGCATAAGACCGCAACTCCACTTTAAAAGAGAAAGCGGCCAGGACATCATCCGAGTTGTCCGGACTACACCGTGAGCCAGGTAGTTGCCGCCTTTCGTGACTGGCTCGCTAACTTAACGAAAAACCCGTGCGTTGCACTTGGGCGACACTTAAGTGCATCACATTGCTGACGAAGTCTTTCTGCAGCGTCGGTCCTCACTTGCTGGTGGCGGAAACGCATTCCTGACTGCACGTACCCGTAAGGCGCGGCAACGTTGGGTCGATACGAGACCGACAAGACGGTTGACCAATGGCTGACGGTCCAATGGTTGACCGACTATTGTGCATCACAGAAACCTTTTTATCATACCAGGTCGATAACGACGCAACCGACGAGCGTGAGTTGTACTGCGACAGGCTTTCTTGTTGAAGGCACCGGCAAAATGAGCATGCCAACTATTGTTCGACCGAAACCCGCGCAATCTGCAGTCGAACCGACAACACAACAGCGACAGCGTCTTCGTTTGTATATATAATTATTCGTGCTCAAAATGATTCAAGCAAGCCCACCTAGTTGAAATGGACAGCTGTGACCTTCTCAACGGTGCCAACTAAGTTTGAGCCAATGTTGATCCTGTTCAGCGAAGGTTAACCTAGCGCCGTCGAGTTCACTCGCTACCGGTGGACCTGAACTGAAATGTAAGCAGTTAGGTCGAACGAAACTGCTTTTATAGTTCAATTCTGGCGTCAGCATTTGAAATCAGCTACACTTCACTTCACACGGCGCGTACACAATAAGCGGTAAGCGGCGACACAGCGCTGTGCCAACATCTGTATGTCACCGTACCTGTAGGCTGTCGGCCGCCTTCACTACGTATATGGGTGGGCCTGTACCTGCTGCTTTGGCGACGCATTTCTCAATTTCAGAGATGCACTGTTTACCTCTGCGTCAAGCGGCAAACAAGAGACGGTGTATTCGGTATACAGCAGCATAAACAACCGCCTTGCTCATTTATACCAACACCGTGTGAGCGGTGGGATCCGCGCGTTTTCGTGAGAACATGGCCTACAAATGAGCACTTATGCGAGCACAGTTTTCTCTAATAATGCTCTATGGCACGCTAAAACTGTAAGTATGGTGGAGTTAAAGAAAAGCGAGATTGAGTTAACAGCCCATAATACAAGTATCTGGATCACAGTTGAAGTGGTTTGGCTGCTAATATTGACTCAACTCAGGGTGTAAAAACATGGCACATATGCGCAGATGTGCATGTTTTGCTACATTTTGACACTATTTCATATCAGCGATGGACATTTTTCACAATATTTGTCTATAACAACGACCTGCGGCTGTAGATGTCGATGTAAACAAGTGCACCGCTTTAATAAATCCAACGCAGAAGGCTGCGCTCAAAGACTTTTTGAATATGCGAAACGTCTAAATAATGTGTAAAAAGAATACAAAAAGTGATGTCCAAGTGCAGAAATCAGTGACAAATTCCAAGGCAGCCGTGCTGCCAAACGGAACTCAGCGTGCCTTTATCAGCCGCACTGTTTGCAGAACAGCGCACTCAGGCCTGCTCACCCAGTAGTCATTCAGTGCTAAATGGCTTCAGGAATGACATGCTGTCCTGAAGAAGCCAATTATGAATCGCGATCCGCAAAACGCACAACCGACACGCACTCAACGCGGGCACAGGTACACAAATCAACCGGCGAAAGCCCCGGGACCCTTCCAAAACATTTTCAGTGGCATGCGGCAGGGCGCAGCACAGCAAAATGAAAGAGGCGGATCGGAGATCGCAGGGAGAGGCCTTCGTCCTGCAGTGGACATAGAACAGGCTGATGATGATGATGATTTCTGGCACATGAATGATGCAAGCCACTCATGCTAATCCTAACAGCCCGCTGCAACACTAGACTGTGGTGCACTTTGTGCGCATTTTTATTCAGGATGAGGTAGAAATGGATACAGCAAGGACACAAACTAGCTTGCATGGATGTGTGCCATGCAGCCATCAGCACACCTGTACTGTGAATTCTGTATGAATATGCCCGGGTCAAGCGTTTACAATATGCTGCTTAAATGTCCAATCGTGATATGCCAGCAACATGTCAACCAGGAGGATGACTGCTGTGCCGGGTTCCAATTTCAGAAGCGACTTCCTGTCACAAACCGTCATCCTCGCTTCTCATCCACCTGTCTCGTCTTGCGTGGCGCTCAATTGGCACGCCGAAGCATTGCAGTCCCTATGTGCTTGGCCCTTTCCCTGCGGCCACTGCATCAATGAATACTGACACCCCACAGACGATGTTAGAGTCGAAAGTGGCTTTCAGCTTGTAGAACATCTGAATCGATTTCCACTGACGTGCAACCCTGCAAGCACGAATGAAAAGCGTTTAGCGTGAACCCACAAATTGCACAGAAATGAGCCTTGGGCGCCGCTGCCACGACAGCCTTTCCACCAGGTGCTGATGCTGCATGCAGTGGTTTTCTTAAATCCAAACTGCACTGTAAAAATTTGGCCAAGTTCGTATGAGGTTGGATTTGTTTTGGCTGCTCGTGTAACTATAAACTGGCATTAGCGGAAAGACCTTTTCTATGAGAAGACATACCCAATGGTGCAGACATCGTCAGTTTGGAATTCCATGCCCAAAGCAACACAGAGAAAAGGTCAAGTATCCTCCAGGCTTTCTTGTAGAAAGCATATCACAATGGGATGCTATTTGTGTTCTTGAAGCAGAGTGGCGATCTCCTCTTGCCGGTAATGAACAGCTGCAGTTTGCACAAGCCAGTTTGCACAGTTTGCACAAGTTTGCATGTGCAGCGAGCAAAACTGAGAAAAACACCTTCCTCATTGTTTCTGCATGGCATGCAGTTCCCTTCAAATCAATTTTTTGTTTGGAAGCATCTGTCAAAACAGTGGCATTTCGAATTTGTTGGCGTTAAATATTTCTGACGCCACGAGAAGTGATTGCGTCGATTAAAAAAAGGGCACTTCCAGGGGTGAGGCACAGCATTCGATATTCGACGTGGCAGTGAACAGCAGTTCGACACATGTATAGTACAGTGCTTTACTTTTTCATAGTATTTGCAAAGAGATGTTGCAACAGTTCGATATAGATAAATTAGTGATGTGATATATACGAGTATCATATATCCGGGATCGACTGCACCGACCACAGACTGAGTGAGCGACTCTGCTGAAAAGCCTTCTTGTCAAGGGGTAGAGAAACTTGTTACTCACCTTCTTCAGCAGAACAGACTGGCGGCTCGTCATTTTCTCAAGGTCTTTGGCATCATCATTGATCCGCTCTTGCCAGTCACGCTCTTGGCTCTTCCAGTGCTCTAGCTGTGACTGGAGGTCCTTCTGTTCCTTGGTATTTGCTTCAACCTGCTTTTCCAGTGCTGAAAGCAACAGAATGCAAATATTGTCACTAAATACTGCGACGAGCCAGTTATTTCAACAGTCTCGAAGTATAAAGAAGAGGGGATTTGAGGCAAAATTTATAGCCAGTAGTGGACATACAAATTCCTGTTTTAATCACTATAGTGGAACCTTATTTCAAACTCCAGTAAGACAGAAAAGCACTATTAGAATAAAACTAAGTTTGAACAGAGAGCTGCTTTGGATATTGTGCTTGATAACATGGATAGTAGAGCGTACAATACAAACATCAACTGATCATTCGAGATCAGTGAGGTCGACCTAAAGGTTCGAAAAAATGGAGCACAAAATATTGAACTTACCGCAACATACATCTGTTCCATAGGCAACCACAAAAGCTGGTCAATGTATTGCTGCACGCATGCGACTGTATGTGATTTAATCAGTCTGCATTTTGACCATTGTCATGGCTGTTACTACATACAGACAACAGCACAATATCCATCTGCAGCAAGTCTCCATTTCCTTTCTCTTCACAACAGTTGCCATTTGACGGTTCCCTCACGTGCCCTCTTCAATGGAGACATCGAGGGTGAAGTTGGTGCTGCTTGACGCTGCTTAATAATTGTACCGATGAGGTGCCCACATTTTTTTTTTTTTTTTGAAACTGAATCAATTAGTATTGGTCAGCAACTGTACCATATCACCGAGGCCCAGTGACTTATCATGCATTCTTGGGAGCACTGTCTCAGGAATTATGGATCACACAATTACATGGCCAATTTTTTTCGAAATTGTGGAGTTTGATGTGCCAAAGTCCCACCATGATTATGAGGCTCACCGTACTGGGGAACTTAGGAAATTTTTAGCACCTGGGGACGTGCACTCAATGCACAGCACATGGGTGTTTCTACATTTTGCCCCCATCGAAATGCGGCCACCTTAGTTAGGATTTGATCCTGCAACTTTGTGCTTAGGGGCACAATGCCATAGCCACTAAGCCACCCTGACAGGAAAGCGGCTAATTCGAGGTGGGAATGCAAAGAGAAGGATGATGGCTTTGGTGTGCCTTGTGGAGTATGCACTTATCGGGTCATGCCACTGCATTTAGCAGTGTGCAACCCCTTGAAAGCCTGATTTATAAATGCATCATAGTTGCTTTTGAAGTGCCGCATGTGATGACATAAATAATAAAATTATGTAATTAAATGGCACTACATTAACAGGTTCCATTTCCAAGGCAAGCATCGTTACAGTGGCTATAGTGGTGGACAACTTAATTTTTTTATTCAGTATCCACAGACACCAAAAGGCATACAGCGGGGGGAGGGGGGGAATGTTTTACAAAACAGTTAGAAATGTTCACAAAAGATTTTTACATGACATGTGAGGAAAAAAAAAAGAACAACCAAATGTGGCAATGAAGGCAAAGCTACAGAAACAAAGGGTGCACAAGTAAGAGCGCTCAAGAAAAAGTTCCACATTCTCACGCATTAGTTTCAAGTGGCTCTGAATCACTCCTCGAGCTTGGTGAAGAAACATCGCCCAGTGATAGCACATGCTGCTGTGAACATCTAAGCCAAATTTTGCAGTCATGCACAATTCATGCAGCTCAAAAGTAGAACACAAAGTCACCTTTTTTTCAAACACACTCTGTTGTTCAAAAGCCTTCTCGTAACGCTTTTCGGGGTCGCTATATTTCATCGTATAACAGATCCATATAACAGATTCCCATACGTGTCTGCAAATGGCCAATAGCTGACATCAATCAAGAGGGGTGTTTGGATCAGTACAGTTCTTCCTACTGTTCCGGTGTATATTTATTGACACAGCTTATTAAAGATGCTGAAGTAAGCAAAAATCTGCATTTCGAATTTCAATAGGAACGACACATTTCAGAAAGTACAACTATCGTACCAATTGGCGACTACCATCTGCTAAAGCTTGGTCATGCTGAACAGGAATGAAGCTTTGGCCATAATGCTTATCAATGTCGTAGCTGCTAGGTCTCGCTAATTTCTATGAGCTTTGAACACTTAACTAGCCTCAAACCATGCAAAACTAAAGGTCAGACCAGACATATGCTTGCCAACGTGCGCTCACTCCTGGCCGCTTCTGGCTAGACGCCTTGGCAGACTTCGCTACGTATTGAGCTACAGCACAAAATGTCCCCTTTGGATGTAGCTACTATCCGTCATTCAAACTGGTGCAGGCCAAAGCTGGTCAACACCACCTAGCAGTCAGACTGGAACACACATGCACGAGCATGTGTTCCAGCCTTGTCATGCACATAGTTAGCCATTACAGTTGTGTGTAGCTGTGTCTGCAGCGTAGCCTAGCTACCGCTGCCGCCATGGGGTACTACAACGAGTTTGCTCGCTGCGGCTCTCCAAGGACAACAGCACGCTCTATAGGTGACATAACTCAAGGCTCAAGTGCCAACATTTGATGAACAGGCCATCTGCTTCCCAAGTTGCACACTGTTGATATCATGGTCGAAGATTGTCCCGTTAGGAATCCTTTCAATGTGAATACCAGAGTGCGGCATCCATCACTGAACCGATGTACGCACTGCCAACGTACTTGCACGAGCAAACATGTAGTTTGTTCGATCCTCGGAACTTGTGTGATTGTCATAGATATAAATGCGACAGGAAATGTGCTACACGTGTCACTCGGTGCGAGAATAGCTTCACGTAGCTATCTAGTACACTGTAGTCAGTGGTGTAGCCAGAAATTTTGTTCGAGGGGAGGGGGGGGGGGGGGGTTGAAGCTCGGCCTCCTCCTTATAGAATTTGTCAAGGGATCAAATACACAAATACTAACTGCATTTCCATTGCCAAAAATACTGCAAACGAATTTTTGAGCGCAACGCACTGTGTAGACAAGTCAAATATGTATTTTTCTTTTTCATAAAAGAATATGCTCGTATGTCCCAAAAATTGTGCCCAAAATAATGGATATCAATGCTTCAGAGTTTTTTTGTCTATTTAATAAGTAAAGAAAATATCACACGAACTTTAGAACTATATCAGTTGGAAGCCAGCAAAGCAGTGCATGCCACTGATATGAAAAATGTAAAGGCCATGAAATGACAAGTAGAGGAGAAATATTTTAATGAAACTTTCGTATTCAAGAACTTTGTTTAGATATCTGTACATATGCAACGGCCAGGGAAAATCTCAATGACACTGTCCTTTGTTACAATGTATTAGGCAGGAGCAGCTGTCACTGGTTGTGTATTGTGAGTAGTTTGCACCTAAATTATAGTCGCAACAGAGAGCACATATAAAAAGCAGGAGTTCTGCAAAATATACCGAGGGCGAGTCTAATGATAGTGAGCCAATGCAAATATATGACAAACGGGGTACTTTACTTGGGTTGTTGCTTCAAAAAGTCTTTAACTGACCCTCTCATGTCATCGTCTGACACAAATCTGGTTCCCTTGAGCTGTTTTTTCAATTTCCCCAAATTGTGGAAGTCACAAGGCGACAGGTCTGGGCTGCATGGCAGATGTAGCGTATCCCACTTGAACTTTGCCAGTTTTGTGTTAACCACATTAACAATGTGGGGATGGGCATTGTCGTGGAGCAAGATGATCCAATTCTTCAACTCTTCAATACACGCAGCCGATCTGGCGTTTTACAATATCGGAAACGGTTGACAGTCTCTCCACGTTTAGCAAATTTGTTCAGTAATGGCCCCTGATGATCGAAAAGAAAGTCAACCACACTTTTCCGGTAGAAATGACGGCCTTTGCTTTCTTATGGGATGGTGAATTTGAATGTTTCCACTGTAAGCGTTGCCGTCGGATTTCAGGCTCGTAATAGTGGCACCATGATTCATCCCGGGTGACAATTTCAGGCAAGTCACCCTCATTCTGATACTGGATCAGATGAGTCAAAGCAGCACCGAACCTCTCCGTCTTCTGACCGTGGTACAAAATATTGGGCATCCATTGTGCATGCAACAGCCGATAACCGAGATGTTCATGAATTGTGGCTTGAACCGAACCGTCACTGATGTTCACACACTCTGCCAGTTCACCGATGCTTATCCTCCGTTCTTGTCTAATCTGCTCATCAACCTTTGCAACTCTGTTGGGGCGGATTGCACGGTGGCTTTGGCTCGGTCTTGGATCGTCTTTGAAAATTTCACGTCCTTCTTTCAACCGTTTGCTCCAACGCTTCAAAGTGGCCAATGACATGCAATGTTCAACGTACACGGCAGCCATACGGCATGCCTTGCATGTACTCGCATGCCTTGCAGACAATGAACCGAACCATTAATGCACGGTGTGGGTTGGCTCACTTTCATTTGACGCGCCCTCGTATGTTAGAATTGTGAAGATACCATGGAATATACAAATGTGAAGATGCAGCTTGATAAAAAACAAAAGTGTCACTGGAAACGAAGTTCACTGCACGTATACACAAAACCTTGCAACAAAATATTTATATATGCGTATTAGTCTCCAATAAATCTATGTATCTAAGAAAAAGTCACCGTATATAATGCGTCTAACAAGGCAAATAAATATGTTGGGCAATCATAGATTCACAGATCACAGAATCCTAAGGCCCGCCCCCTCCCCCCCTTCCCTTTACTCCCCCTGACGTATTGCACGCGACAGAAGGCGGCCTACTTCGTCCCTGCTTTTCTCCCTTGTGCACACAAGACTGAGCCACCATCGTTGGTTCACCATTGCAACCCCCCCCCCCCCCCCCAACACTTTCATTTGCACATGCAGCATTCGGCGCGCAGTCACGATGTTATCACCCATGAACTTTATACGGAACATGAGGGCGATGGCAGGAATGCACCTGGGGTGCCCAAATAAATCCTATCGCAACAATGTAATAAGAGTCTCCAGCAACTGTAGCGTTCGGTGGCCCATTACTTCCCACAAAAGAAGTAACAAAATCGAACTTTCACCATGCGACAATTTGCTGCGCCGCAACAATGTCTTTCCTTTTTTTTTTTTTTTTCGTGGGGCGGGGCATCGAAATGAAAAAAAAAAATGAAGCATATTGGCCACAATTAAATGCCTCCTTTGGGCACCTAATATGCCTCCTTTAGGCACATTCGGGCACCAAAAGAATATCGAAGAAAACATCAGACGCTTGGTCCACCGAGACAAGACTTTCCGAAAAGGTTGCGCTCAAGTGAACGCATTGCAATCCGTTGAGTCCCTGCAGAGACAAGACTTTCCGAAAAGGTTGCACTCAAGTGAACGCGTTGCAATCCGTTGAGTCCTCGCAGTGATGGCGGCGAGCGACCAGTTTCTTTACTCGACTGCTAGCTAAATAGCGTTGAAAACTCTGCCAGGCAATAATCCCCTCGTCCAGACAAAAACAAACACGCACTGAAGTGCGCTGCGCGATGGTTGGAGCAACGCAAGAAAAACGCATGCGCTCAAGCTGGCTCTGGCAGCCCGCAGGTAGCGAGAACTAGAAAATTGAAGAGGCTAAACGTGTCCTCGCGACTAAAAGTCAAAGTAGAAATATAAATAAGAACGTAGTTATCCAGGATGTCTACCAAGTTGACATTTCCAAATTCCCTGAGTTTTGCAGGTTTTCCCTGATTGGTTTTGCTAAATTCCCTGAGTGACACAGAACTTTGTTTTATGTCGAGACGGGCTAACACCACGTCGCCCAATGCAGTCACTCTCTAATAAGCATGTTAAAAAAAAGTTGCAGCTTCGCCCAAAAGGCAAAGCATCGATCGCGATAGCAAAGTAGTAGACAGCTATACGAAGTAAGGCTAGTAGTTTTATCGGCCATATAAATTTGTAACATTTACTTACTAACTAAATTAACAAGCATGGTGTCACGCATGCAGAAGCAACTGTGAACACATCTCACTTGATGACCACGGAAAATTGCTGTCACAATGGTGGAGTGAGAAAGTGCATCAGCAGCAATGAGCGAATTGACTTTCATGCTGCCTCTCGCTTCAACGCGAACTAAGCGTGGGAAACAGCGCACGGCGGACCCTGTCCCCGTCGCAGATGGCTGTCAAGATACAGCGGCTCGGTCATGCGCACACGGCCGCCGTAAGTAGAACGCCCCCTTCCCCTCACCGCCATCACCATTGCCCACGAGACTGAGGGATCGCCAGCCGTTTGTGCGCAGGCGCGAGTAACAGCGGGTGTGAGAGAGAAAATCAGTGGGCTTTTGCTCCTTGAATATACAACTCTGCCTAGGCACTATGGAAGAGGTTTCTTACCGCGTGTTGTATTTGTTTGTCCCTAGACATGCCGGCATTGCGGAGTTCAGAGTCCGCCGGCTGCCCGCGCGATGAGGCAGTGGGCACGGACGCCCCATTTGGTGATTGCTGTTTCTGAAGGGGCAAGCTTGTATAAGTCGTGGGTCGCTTTTTTCGTCGCGACGATAGATGAGATTTTTTACAAGCACTGCTCCAGAAGCACACATGTAACCGGCAAACGGAGGACTCAGGAGAGCTCTTTCGGTGATAATATAGCAGACAGCGCAGCATCTCCAGGGCACCCAACGGGTAGCGGGGGGATCCAGGCTGGAAGCAAGGCGCCCCGTGGGTTGGTGCCGCAGGGGCCGAAGCGTACCAGGGGGTGTTCGCATAAAAAAAGTGGCTGTCCACGATAGCGGACATGCCATCTTATACACCCCAGGTATGCGCAGGCCTTGGCAAGTCCCAACCCACGGACCAGTCCGAGTTCTAGCTTTGGTGTCCTGGAGGTGCCGCCAATAATGCGAAATAATGACACATTGTTAGAATTAGTAAAGTAGACGATTGAATAAACATAATTACGTCCAGCTGTCAACTTGTGACGCTAAGCTCGAGCACTACCGCGCCCCACGACTTCTGCAACACCAGTCAGAACTTTGCCTCTGAAGGTACATCGGACAGATGTCGACATTCTCGCGCCTGCGATGCTGGTGCTGAGTCAGTCATGGCCACCGGCGGCCTTTCAGCCGCTTGTGCTCAACTGACTGAGCACAAGCGCCGCAGCCATGAGACAGCATGTCCGAGACAGCGGTCACCACATCAGGCGTCAGTGCCCGCTGCTACACCTATTTTACCGCACCGGCAGCCAGCGTCCGAGCGTAAACAAACTTGACCTCACTCCGCAATGCCGGCACGCCTAGAGACAAACGCCTACACATATGCGCTAAGAAACCTCTTTCGTAGCGCCTAGGCAGTCATACATTCAAGGAGCAAAAGCACCCAGATCTTCTCTCTTGTGCCTGCTCTTACTGGCGCCTGCCCACAAACGGATGCCGATCCCTCAAATGAACGTCTCGTCCGTTCCCCTGGTGCCTTGCCCGCAACGGTGCACTTCCTCACTGCATTCCTCCCTCGAGTGCGCGAGATTGAGCCGCTATCAATGGCTCTAGGCTTCCACTCGCAGATACAGCATGCGGGGCACGCCAACGATTTTATCGCCCTTGGACTTTACACGGAGACTCACGGCGATGGCGACGGTAAAAATGCACCTGGAGAGTCCATATAATTGCTACTGCAATAACAAAAACGCCTAATCTAGTTTGAATAGTAAGGTGTAATGTTTACTTCATTAAATAAGAAAACAGAAGGAAGGGGTTAGTAAAATGCACAGCAAGTAAAATATTCTCGATAAAAAAATTGGTAAAACCCTTTGCAAATTGAGTCGAATATTGTCAAATACGAATAGAAGGGAGGCGCTTATAGAAGCGATTTTTATCAAGTGATAGCAACCATTTTGGTTTGAGGCCCGAACTTTCTCACAAGTGATTCTCTCTAAGCAGCTACAAAGTCAACGTCAACCGTCCTGATTTACGGTCAGCTTGCGCACAATGCCCCAATGTTGCGTTTCACTGTTTTAGAGAGTTTATTTCAGTTTGAATGAGGGACACCTGCATCTCGGCGTCAGCCAACACTTTCTGCTTTCCTAGCTCGAGCTGCTTCAAAGATGCGGCGACACGCTTCCTTTCTCGTTCGTTCTCGAGTGCATTGGCCCTTTCTGTTTTCGTCCTTTCTAGCTCCTCCTTCCACCGTGCATTCGCCC